>NC_089724.1:10182409-10498909 GCF_035083965.1 Branchiostoma lanceolatum
GCTTTGGGTCAAAAAAGGACTTTGATCTTTGTCAATCATCCCATTGAAACCCATACTTAAGACTTAAAGAAAAGGCCCTCGCAAAAGTGGGCGGCTCTTAGGAAATCTAGGCCCAATGTTGAAAATAATGTTTGAAGCATGTGTGTGAATAGTTGTTCATCAATTTCCACCCTTAGTAACTGAACTATTCTATTGCGTTGACCAAAAAATTGATCTGTAACTTCACCAATTATCCCATAGGAACCAATACTTGAGGGATGATTCCCATCATGCATCACACCCAACGGGTCAGTATGTAGGGGCACTACTCTGGATTATAAATGGTTCATTTATCTGTCCATCTGTGAACAATTCTTACAAATTTTGTTGATTTTGTACTCATAAAGATGTGATCTTTTAGATAATAACCCTCCCCTCTGGTCTTGTGTATGGCTTTAACTTCTCTCTCAATCCATCCCACAGTCGACAATTTGGAATATTAAGAATCATCTGACAGATGTGTCACCTCTCCCCAATCCACTCACAACACCGGTACCCGACCTTGCTGAAAACTCTTCCCTTAACATATAATGCCTCCTGGTAATGCTGGTACTATTTCAAATTATACATACATGTAGTATCACTAAGGCCATGTGGTATCTATTATATGGATGACATCTTTTGGGGACCCCTTCATTCTGAAACCTATGTGGTCTGGAAGGTTTTACAAAACTAAACAGACTGAGTATGGTAAAACAAAATATAGAATTCTTCATCTTCTGTTCTTTCAAAACTTTTTCTACGGGATATGAAATTCACTTTTGCATTCTACCAGATTATTAGCCGTTTTCCGAAATATTTTTTTGCAATTTACAGCATGGATTTTCTCATTTTGCAGCTGCTTTTTACGATTTACAGTATGGCCGAAAACTTTTTTTGTGGAAACAGCCGAAAATTGATGCACACGCATATGTCATCTATATAATCAAATCAACATGGCCTAAGATACTGCAAAATGATGCAGACAATATTTTCATCATAAAACTGTCAATGATAAGCTTTGCAAAAGTGTCACTGAAAAGTTTTGTAAAATCTGCATATGTTACATAATGATTGTATATTATCCTAATTAAAAATCTGTAAGTGAATAATGTTGTAAGCGAGCTAGCTTTACACATTTTCTGCTGTTAAGCTTACTACACAGGAGAAAAGATGGCTTGTTCATGTTTTGCATAGATTTCATTTGTTGTCCAGACACGGGTTTCATCAGCATTTTCAGTAGAATGAGCCACTAAAGGTGATGCTGATGTTGTCTCCATGGTGATGGAACTCAGGCTGCCAGTAGTAGTAGTTGTAGTATACTGTAAGGAAAGGGGAGATATGGGTCAATTAACAGAGCTATACACTCTAAGGAAACATTGCAGTCAAAGCAGCTAAAGTCATACTTTGATAAACATGACTGAGGGTCTTAAGACTGACTCCATCTTACAAAACTAAAAGTCATGTATAAATATATACTATACATGTACATGAATGTTATTGTCTGTCTCAAATGTATATTGACTCTCTTTATGCTTGTACACTATCATTAATTGGAATGAATTAACCAACTGACCCAAATTTGGAATAACATTTCATTGTAACTTAATAAGCAACAACCTCACATGCTTGACAGCTTACAATGCCTGAAGACTGGTTGCCTGTACCTAATCCTATGGGACTTGTTCCTGATTGATTTGAAGTCCCTTCTAATTTGTTGGTTCAGGTAAGATGAATGGAACCCTGACAACTGAGATACATAGTAACATTCTGTTTATACCTTTTCCCCTTTGTGTCAGATTTCAGAAGATATGGAAGCTTAGATGTGTAGGTGTGTAGCATGCTTTCCTGTGCAATACATAGGGGACATGTTGTGGTGGCAGGGTACAGTTATCAGCGGTGTATAAGTATTTATACAAATTTTACAGAATTCATACAAGTTTTACACAATACGTACAATCTACTACTAAGAAACATACAAATTTTGCAGAATCCATATGATCCACTACTTAGAAACATATGAATTTTCATAAGTAAGTTTTGTGGAATACAAACAATCCTTGAAAGTTGTAACAATATATAAAACTCATATGAATTCCATAAAATTTATACAAATTCCGTAAAACTCAGGTTCCGCAGTAATGGATTGTATAAATTCCATACAATTCGTACATGTATTTCATAAACCTCGTATGAATTGTATAAAATTCCTTGTTGTGCTATACTTACAGACATCTCTAGGGTACAGGATGACGATTATCTCATCTTGTTTCTGGGCGCAGTCGGCGACAGGCTTGAGCCACACCTCTCTGGTGCCGGTCCCCTGGGTCAGCCAGGTGTGGGGATAGTCGGCACTGCCCTGGGGACAAGACAACCAAACATACTACTGTAAACTCATTAATTTTCGCACTGGTTTCATTTTGTGGCAGGAACAAGATTAAAGGAAGTATTGGCAGCGTTTTGAATTTGCGGATGACACTATTCTGCAGTAAGGTCGTGATACAATATAAACATTCATTTGCGGTGTCATGTATTTGCTGAGGAGAGGGCACTGTGAAAATAAAACCACAGCGAAAGTTTCAAGATTCACGGTATTTTGAACATTGTATAGAATGACCTCTTATGACATCCCTTGTCAGACATAAGAAGCCCAGACTACATGTATAAGCTATAAATTGACTTAGATTTTGTAATGTCAATTAAGTCAAGTATACAGCTTCAAATGCTTGTTCGGCCACACGGCTGCTTTTCAACAAGATTGAATATATGCTATATACTGATATCAAATCCGATCAAAAATTGTTTATCACTGTATTCTGCAACTTTGTAGCACATACTACTTGTTATAAAAACAAAAATAGCAAAAATTCCTCTTACAAAGAACAATGAATTGTGATGTATGCATGAGATTTAAAAAAAAAAACAGGTAAGTGGATTTTCAATAAATGAATAACCTCCCAAAGACAGGGAATGACAGATGATAAACCAGATAGTGAGCAATTGAGTGTTGGGAGCAGTGGAATCCCATCTCAAACTGTCACCGGTAAACCACCTCATGGCGTGACACCTGCAGGTCCATTTCTGGACAGATTTATTTGATCCACTCACACCGAGAAGGACTAGTACTCTTTTTTGATAAGTGTAATGGATCCTTTTGCATGCTCAAGGTGTGGCTCTCCTCAAACACGGGACCTCCATCAAACGTCCTATCTGATGGACGTCCCTAATCAAAGCTTGGTACTCATCTTTACCTGAGTGGAGCAAGGAAATTCGTGTCAAATGCCTTTCCCAAGGGTATAGCTTCCACAAGGCATGTCATGGCAAACAACCTGCAATTACGCCACTGCAACATGGCGCACACGTACATGTACACTAATCCTCACCATGTCTTTGGCAGCATTCCTCGCAGGCGCTCCTGGTGTATCGATGAAGATGTACTTGGCCAGTCCGACCTCCGACTCAGGCTCGATGATGTAAGGTCGCGGGAATAGTTTCCTGATCACGCTTCCGGCAACCACCTTCCTACTCATCCTGAGGATAAGGCAAGAGTAGCCTGTCACAACATGGTTCACATCACCTCTCTGTTAACAGCCTATTTGTACATGTTCTTTAAGTATTAGTAAGTTTAATCTAAATATGTTTCAAGTAAACATTGATTCACAAACTTTAAGAAGGACGTCTTTTTTCCTCTGATTCAGCTCAGGAAAGGTGGCGTGTTAGTACTTAGGTGACTGATGACTTGACACAAATCATGCTGACAGTTCTAACTGACTGAATAGTGCACTTGATACTTCTGATATTGTCGTCTATGTACCACATAATGCTGGTTTGTTCAGGCATGTCCTCTGCTGTCTGTACGTTGAAGACATCTGCCAGAGTCTGTATGTCTGGGTTGGAGGAGTGAAAGTCCTTCACACCACTGTCCAGACTGTCCTTGTGCTGTTTGTAGACAGATTGGAGTACAGAAAAGTCCACTTCTTTCTCCTGAGCATCCTGAGTAGAAAAGAAGGTAACTAGAAAATCAGGAAACGCCTGTTGCATTTTTTTCAATTGCTGTATCCACCATCTGGTAACTATGGTTACAAATTTTCTCAAAGCTATTAAATTTTGTAGTATCAATCATAGAAAAAATACTTATAATACATTTTATTGTGTCAGTGTCAGGAAAAATCAATGCTGGTTTATAAGGCATGACTAGCACAGCCAATAGCTGCCCCTATATAGCCGGCATAACACGTGAGCTTCGCAGACACGAACTTCGGAAGTACATCTAGCTCACTAGCTGTAAGCATTGTTTAAAGCTAACTAATGAGGATGCTCCCTAACAATGATAAAATTATCATTGCCATCTAACTGTACTACATATTTGTGTACCTTGATGATGACAGGTTTTGCTGTGCCGTAGTAGGCATCGGTGAAGTTCTTGGCACGTCTGATAGAGGGCACTCCTTTCACTTTCTTGTACATCCAGCAATTTGGCTGTTTAGCAGGTTGGAGGAAGTTGGGCACCAGGCATTCATATTCATAGTAAGCTACAGAAAGAAATGGAGAAATAACTGATTTACCCTAACGTTACATCATTGTTTAATGAAATGTGTAATACAGTATGTACGTGTTCACATGTGCACATGTACATTTTCAATGATCAGAATTCATGCATGGCCAAGTCCCACACACCTCCTGGTTTGGTTAAGGAGACACCAAATGTGTTTAAAGAGGAATCATGAGAGAAGCCAGTTGATTAAGTTCTAACTTAATCTAAGAGAGCATGGGATGATCAGTTTAAACCCTAAGTACGTGAACCAAATAATCTACTGTAAATGCAGAAATGTTCGTGGTGGTTTTATGTTCGTGGCGACCGTTTTACCGTGAACTTAAATCCACCGCGAACATTTCTGTCCAATACTATAGCAGTATGTGACTATATAAAGCGCTGCCGCAAACTTAAAAACACCGCGAACACTCCATTTTCCCCTTAGCGCGAAATACAAACCACGCGAACTAAAATATATTGTACTTCCCAAAACTCACCCTCGAGATTGAACCATTTGGTCAGAGGGAGGGTCAGCATCCTGGAAGCCCTCAGCATGGGGTAGGCCCAGTCCTGTGTTGCCTTGGCCACCCGCCTGGCTGTCGGGTCGTGATAAGTCACGAACACCGTTCCCAACACGAGAACGAACCCGATCACGAACATAACCTTCAGGAACGTGGCCAAACACTGGCCACACGACGATCTGACAGGGCGGCCCCCCTCCCCACTCCGTCCGCCGGACTCCAGGGCTTGATGGATGCATTTCTCGATGACTTCGTCTGAGAGCCCCCAGTCTTTCCCCTTCTTGCGAAGACTGTGGAAACTGTCCGATACCTTTTCGTAGACATATTCCGGCTCTTTGGTCTCTTCGTTACGAGGCATGCTTCACAGTTCGAGCTCAGGGTAGCGTAAGAAGACTTGGGGACGGTCGAAGTTGTCTAACCAATTTCCTTGTCACCAAACCACTTCCGTGTTTTGCTATCCCATGATGCACGAGTTAAGATGGCGCGAAATGTGAATGATGAATGTGGACAATAGGCTTGTACTGAAATCAGACTATCGTTCTTCAGGTTTAGACAAGCATGCTGCTAGTATGATTATATTTTGTGGAATTGAGATGGACGAGCTGGGCTCTATCTCTTTTTGTTGTTGTTTTATTATCATCCCTTCCTCCATCCCTCTCTCCCGATGATCCATCCATCCATCCATCCATCCATCCATCCATCCATCCATCCATCCATCCATCCATTCATCTATCCATCTCTCAATCGATCCATGCTAGCTGACGTACATTTTAGTATGTCTAGTATATTGGGTATTGAGATGAAAAGAAGCATGCTTTCTTGGCCAGTTCATAATCAAAAGCATGTATCATCATCGCCGAGCTCGGATGTCCTTGACCCCCCCCCCCCCACACCTGTCCCAGTCCTCCAAAGCTGTATATCTTCTAACTCACAGCGTGCACCCTTTGATTTGCACCTTTGTTCTATATTTTGTTTTGATTATGTATGCCTGCAGGGCACATTGAAAACCGCCCTAGCGGCGATATGTTGACCCGGTAAAGATGAAATGAAAATCCTTGCAGTTGGCTGATGTAGGTAGATTACAACGTGATTTAGCACTCATAGGAGAAGATCACTTACGTAGTCATTAGACATTAAGTCAACCTAAAGTATATCACATTGAACGATGAAACAGATAAGAAAGTGAATTTGTTGACATCTTTATTGCGTGACCTAACACATAGAATTTCTACCTTTATCTCTTCTGTTAACAAACACCAATGAATTAATGCAAAGATCGATGAAAAGAAGTAGCAGATGAAATAACGTGGCCTCTCGAGTTCCAGCTCTGCCCATGTTTTTATCGTATTCCCTTTGTTTGTATACTTTGCTGTTAGATTATTGTCAGTCGTGTGACACCTAAACAAACTTCACGCTACTAAGTTATAAATGCCTATACCAGCTAAGAAATGGACAAGAAATAGTCATGCCTTCAAGTACCAGACTTATCAACCTAGGATGTGTTCAACTTAAATTCGCATTTTCTGGAACTATCGTAGGGTGGAACTCGTTATCGCCAAGTACTGTAGATGCATCCTTATTAGATCGCTTTAAAAATGCATGCCATTAGATATGCGAAGGTTAGATGTTACAGGTCGCTTGATGTAATATAATCAGCTGCTACCGCGCCGCGTGTGTGCGAAGCTGGTGTGTTACGCCAAAGGGCGGAAATACCGGCTATATAGATACAGAATACTAAATTTAGATATCATCAATTAGTACCTTTGATATATATAAACATTATGATTATGCTCTAATACAATGGGGTTATGAAAATCCCTTCTTTTAAAAGCAATGTATGGCCACATGTACGAATGCGATGCAAGTCTTCATCATCATGGCATGTTTAGTATGAGTAGCGTCACAATCACGCCTCCTAGCGGCAGCATGCTCCAGTGGCGAGTAGCAGTAGCGCCGTTATCTGTAATGGAATGTCAATACAATGTAAAGAAACTAGCATCAAACACTAAGGGTATGATATGTCACATACTTGGGCCGTTTTGTTTCTTCTAGATCTACCCACTTACATTCTTTGCGTCTGAACACAGCATAATTAACCTGCTATGCCATTCCGAGGTCTTTTCATTGAGCCGGCATTGGCCTTATTATTGTCGACTGGTCCTTCCGCCCGCATGTTTCTACAGTATTTGATATGCAATGTCTGTGTTGTATGTAAATGTCTGTATATTGCCTTTGTTGCTTTTGAAATTGGCCCTGGGCCTGATGCAAAGAATAAATAAATATGTACTTGTAGCCTAAAGCAATATTAAAAGTGCATTACAATCTTTCCTGCAGAATTGTGCCTTGACCACTTACCTCCACCCTCGTTGGGTGTGTCAGTAGTATTGGACGCACCACCTTAAACAACACCAAAGGGAAGTTATTGATCAAAACAAAATCGAGAGGACTAAGATATTCATCCTGCAGTTCTAGCATGAGATAGATGTCAACATCGGCCAATTCTGCGTCACATTAACGATTGTTATGACCATAGAATACTGAGGTTAATCAAAACAACACATCAACAACTACTAGTATACAATCTTTGATATTGAATTACTAGTAGTGTCACATCGGAGAAATTAAACATGCTTGGATGTGACCAATCTTAGAACAGGTTGCGATGTAGTGATTTCCCTCATGTGAGCGACCTGTGCATGTCACGAATTGAGTCGGTATTAATAAAGTACAGGTTCTACAACCTGATAAGATTCAAGTTATCAACATTAATTTCTATCCGGTCGAATGAGCTGTTAAAGGCTTCGGGTCCCAATTGGAAAAAGGGGTCCGCCGGGTAGTTGACGGGCTGTTTTTTCCACTTTCGGGCGTGTCTCCTACGTGGTCCCGTGGGACATCCTGTAGCTGCCGGGCCATTCTGGGGCCCGGTCGGGACCCTGAACCATCTTAACTCGGAGTTAAAATCAACGCGGGACAACGCGGGATAACAATAGACGCCGTGGGCTAATCGTGCGATCAGCGGTAGGTAAATCTCATCGCAACCCGCACCCCCACCCCCACCCCGCAGTACCCGGCAGTTCAACGGGAGAAATTTGTGGCTTCGGGCACCGGCGCTATTAATTGGACCTAAGCATAAGGGAAACTCTAACAAGGCTTGGCTTGCAGTTGGCACTTACCTCCTGCCCCATTGCCATTGGGGGCACTGGTAGCACGACCAGACGGGTTGCCTGAAAACAGGGGATGGATAGGTAAACAAGGGTTGACTCATAATCAGGGCTTTGTTACAACCAAAGGTTTGAAGTCTATATGTATACATGAACAACACATGCGCAAGAATGATCAAATCACCTGCCACGATACTACATTGTGGTAAAATATGCTTTTACAGGTACCCCTTCTAGATCTGATATGCGTAACAGGTTTATGAATTCAAATATAGCTCATACTGGCCGTTAACCTTTGTGTTGGTTATGTAGTGTCTTTCCGAAATCTACCAGCAAACACTTGACCAGTTTCCATCTGGACTAACTACTGTAAAATGGTTTGTTTGTTTGCTTGTTTGTGGTTGACTCCTTACCGCACAAGTTGTCGGAGCAGTTGTCGTTGCCGTTCGCACACTGTGTGCAGGGTGTGCCACTGACGTAGGGCTTCTGTCCAATAAAATTACCACTGGAGACAACATACGGAAAACAAAATAAGCCAAGGTTCGCTAATATATATTACATGAAAGAAATCCCTATCCTTTGTCAATATTGATACAGCATTGCAGAAATGTAACCGCTTTTAAAAGAAAGGAAAATCTGGGACTGTTTAGGCAACCCTTACAATGAAGTTATATACGCACTGACCCTGACCTCTCCACGTAGATACCATTATAGACGTTATTCTAGATCATCTATATACAATAATTTGTATGTACATGTGCTTAGAATATTGTTATAGCTCGTTATGTCAAAATTCCACTGTAAATGTCTTGTCTCTGTTAGCAGGGCTAGCCCTTTGTAATTGCAACAGGCCAGTTGGGCAGCCCTGGCTCTGCGTGCTGAATAGTCAAACCAATAGATAAATAAATAGATAATTAAAAGACGGGTAAGAAACCACAAGTCCATAAAAGGCTGCTAACTTACGCTGCGGCATAGTTACAGACCACTAGGTTGGCGTTGTTCCAGTTGACGGTGGCGAGAGTACCACAGAGCTTCCAGCCACACCCAAGCTTGTTACTGGTGGCCCACACAACCTGGTGGGAGGCGAAACGGTGTAAAAGTGTGTACGGGAGGAAGCACGCAGTTATATATCATATATGTACATCTTGACTTATGCTACAGTCCCAATTGCGTCGGTGCCCGTCGGGGGCGTAGTCCCGGCCGGGCCCGAAGCCACATATTTTGACTCTCGGGTGTGGGCTGGCTAGCTGTACCTCCAGGTGCTCGTACGATTAGCTCACGGCGTTTATAACCGGGTCCCGCGTTGATTTTAAGCCCGGGTAAAAATGATTCGGGGTCCCGACCGGGCCCCAAAATAGCCCGACAGGGTGTCCCAGGGGCCAAGTAGGGGTCACGCCCGAAAGGGCAAAAAAAGAAGCCCACGAACTACCCGGTGGACCCTTTTTTCCCATTGGACCGAAGCATAACTGGGATACGTACACACACGCACGCACGCACGTTCACACATGCACGAATGAAGGACATCGTATGGCCGTACTTGTGTGTAATGTCCGCAGACGGCGCCACTCCTACACGAGTTGCTGCTGTACGTGTAGTCAGACACCTCATTGTTCCAGTTCTCGGTTTCCTTGCCCGCAGTGTAGCTGTGAATTTGTCGTGTGTTCCCGTGAAAATGTGAGAATTAACAGATATCAAGAGACTGCAGTGTCTGATATACATTTCTCATATAGAAGATGCTATCACGTAAGAGTGCCACTTTTGTCCTGTTGTTCTACGACTTACATTTACACTTAATATTAGTAAATACATCTTGTGTGTAACAATTGTTTTCTAAGATTATATCTTATTTAAGATGTTACTAGGCACCCGCTTGATGTAATACCAACACTTATTCCAGAGTGGCCAAGTAATAATAGAGAAGTAGTTGTGCAATTCTTAGCATCGTGAGATATCTTGCTATGTACATGTCGTCATTCAAGCCTAAACTGTTGTACAGGATCAACCTGCATTTTGTACGGGTAAAACTTATAAGTTATTGTCGGAAGGACCATGCCACTTGGCGTGAATTTAACACACAGAGTGACAAACCTTCCAGTGCCGGCGTAGATGTTCTCCCCTACAGACGACCCGGCGTAGTTCGCCGCAGGGTTCGGGTTGTGTGCGAAGTCACAGCCGTCCGCCCAGCCCTGCGCTATGGTCGCCAGGCTATCGTCCCACTCCTTAGAGGTACAGACATACGGCACATAGAAGTCATGATGGTACTTTCTAATATAATAGTGATGATAAAGATTCCTATACTAGTTGTGATGATAATGATTATAGTCATAATCCATTTGTTTATTGAGATTTAGTCAACCCTTCCACATTTGTGGAAGGGTTGACATAAACCTTAGCGAAGTGAGGAAAGTCGTGTCAAGTGCCAAACCCCGAGGGACAATTTAAATCGGGGGACCTCGGATTTGTTTGGGTTCTGGGCCAAACACCCAAACTTCCACTGCGACGCCAAAATGATAACAGTTACCAACTCGTTTAATCATGAATATCTTACTTGCAGTCCAGTTCACACTACGTACAATAGAGAAAGCCCCTCTTTTGTAGCAGGTACACCATTGTTAAGTTGCGGCTGGCGACTTTCAGAGTGCGTGCAAACAGCAAATTTTGACGTGTCATACGTGACAAGCTTCAATCATGTTAATAGCTCACTGAATTGACCTTTCATGCTTCTCGTATATCTCTAAACACAATGCCTTTATTCACGCAACTCATGACTGAAATACTAGCATATATCACAAACGATCTGCAAACCTCAAACATTCAATTTCCGTAATATTCTGTCTTTATGATACAGTAGAATCTTCAAATCTCAACATCATTATAGAATAAAAATGTGTGGCACATTTTACATATTCAGAAAACAAGTTAAAAATAACATTAGTTGGACCGTCGACATACTTTAGATTTGGGCAGTGCATCTCATTCTCATTTACGGTGATGTTTGTGTTTTTGCACCAGGCTCTTTTTCAAAGCCAGGCCATGTTGATTTGATTATATGGATGACATCCGCGCGGGCGTCAATTTTCGTCCGTTTCCAAAAAAAAAAAAAATCGGCCATACTTTAAATCGTTAAAAGCAGTTGCAAAATGAGAAAATACATGTGCTATGATTTGCAATAACATATTTCAGAAAACGGATACTAATGTCGTACATTGCCGACGTCGATTGCAAAGCCCAAGAAGAAGTTTTGAAGGAACAAAAATGAATAATCTATATTTTGGTCTACCATACTCGGTGTGTTTACTTTGTTTATCCTTCCTGACCACGTAGATTTCATAATGAAGGCAACTTTTTTTTTTACCAAACTTTTTTTTTATTCGCACGCTCGCACCAGTTTTGGGGTCCCCAGAGGATGTCATCCATATAATCAAATCAACATGGCCTCATCTTGAACTGACCGACCCTATCAACGCCCTTCGTTTTCTTTACGAGATGTTATCTTTCGGAAACATGCGGTGGGTGATATTTTCCGAAAAACACTCTTCACGGGTTAGTTTAGGAAACAAGCTCTTCCCGTTTTACAACAACACTTCTTGGTATCGGATCACTCCCAGTGGGCACACAGTGTGCGGTCTGCAATGCTAATACACCAGTTACAACTCTGATAGAATGGCCCTGGTTCAAACATGGACACTCAAGACGAAACTATATCTAGTTGAATCATTCATTTTCCTATTAAACAGGAAATGTCCTCACTTCGCCCAGGTGTATGAAAATTAGAATGGGTATGTTGTTATCTGTACGTGGCACTGTTAATATAACTTATAAAAACTTGAGTGCAGTGACACGTCGTCCTGGTCTATCAAAAACCGAAGTAAAAAAAAAAATGTTGACAAGGCATTTTTTTTGGACAGACAGTCTCCCTTAAACAGTTCCCGAAAATGATGACATCTCGATAGCTTCCATTACCATTCTTCTAAGACCTACGTGCTACCAGGACCTCGTACCACATGTACTTGTTTTAAGTAAGAACGTGTTCCCAGTTGTCTTATTTTCTTACGCCATGATCTGTGATCACAGGAGTGTTACAGGGACATACATGAGTGGTTAGGTCACCTTTACTTAGTCAAGCTAGCTCCACGCAAACTTTTAAACTACTGAGTTGATCTTTAAGCTTGATTGGCAAAACATAATCATTTGATAAGGCTGTATACGAATGGCCTTTGCAGAAATACGTTGAGGTGGGTCCGGTCCGTATGAGTTACACTAGAGTCTGTTATTATGTCTGTACAATCATGTACTTCGTACAGCCCTATCCCGTATTATAATTATCAAAAGCTGGTGTACAAAATATCGCGTGCTCAAACGTGTGCAGGAATTTTTAATCACCTATTGTCGGACTATCTCTTACATGTTAGCCCCACAGGTGCTTTAGTATAGATTAGGATGGGCGTAATTGTACACCGTAGAGAAAGTAACGATGAAAAGCAAGAAAAGGCCTCACCATATACTCCATGTTGGCAGCTGTAGGGTTGACGGCTTTCCTGTAGTTGTTGTGGGCCTGTAAGATGGTGTTGATCTGTTCTTGTGACAGATCGGTGGCGCCAAAGCTCCCTGTCAGGAACATCAGAATGGCGGCTACACTCAGGACCTGCATAGTTTCGTCGTTGTTCTGTGAACCTTTGTGAACGTCTGGCCTGTTTTGGGTTTGGTCCCCTCTGTAAGAAAAGTATACCTGCTCTGTAAGAGTTCAGCCTTGTTTATGAAACACTGTAAAAATGTGGGTGGAGCTGTAGTCATGAGGTGCGCCATCTGGGAGTCATGGGTTCCCTCTGCTTTCCGTTCGGAAATGTCAGGAACACACCTAAATGCTGTCACAACATCACCACATTGCAGACATGTGTTTACATATCCCCACAGTACTCTTATGGTCTGCTGGAAGCTTAAGCCTCCATGTCGACATGTGTCGCCAAGACGCACGAAAACTGACCATTCACGTTCACTTATTTTATCTCACAAATGGCGGAAGATACATGTATGTGTTTCTGTAGAATCGACATTTTCTATACAAAATAGTACCTTCAATATTGTCTAGGTCTGGTTGCCTGCCAATAGTGCTGTCTTTACCTTCAAAACCAACCTGTAGCTCAGTATAATCCTGATTAGTGGAAGAGGCAACCTGTGCTGTATTGAGTTTCGAAGAGCCACTTGTCGAGCACTCCACTTATTAGAGTAACTAGGGCGAATGAGTGACATCCCAACTAACACATACTGTGACCAGGGGCGTTGTATTGACGCTGATGACATAGAAGTCAGCCCATTCTATCAAGCCATTTGTCATCGACTATGTAAAGTCTATAATTATGGCGTTGCCATTAGTAACACCAAAATAACGAGTGTATAAAAGGGTACATTTACTTCCCAATGAATGAACAGACACCATGCTGGAGGGATTGGGTTTACTTGGAACGCAAATCCCTTTTCTAATTACTCCGTAATTAGCGTGGAACAGGTTTTCCCCTTTGTTTTGCATATTGACGATGTTATCCGGGAGTAACTTCTAACTACTCTCCAAGCCGAGGTTCGGCAACGACCTGCTTTTGACGTATTTTAGGCGTTTTTGTCTGGCTTTCTCTTTTGTCAGGGTTTCTTTACGCCTAAAGATATGTAAAAAAAAAAAAGCCGGAGCCGAACCTCTGTTTGTGGTGTAACTGAAAACTGACTGGTGCTGCACTTTTGTTGTTTTGTATAAACTCGAACGCTCCAGTAGTTGAGAGTGGCACTCTGTCACCTTAGTGTCCCACAAGTGGCACGATCCACGAATGGATGACTCAGGATATGTAAATCCCATTGTCATCCAAAACTACACCATATTTTATAAGATGGACTAATTAGTCTGATGGAATGTTATCTATGTACCAGTGAATGCCATACTTTGTACCTTGTACAATTGTTGTGCAATAAAGTTATTATCATTATTATTATCATGTGTGTGTGGAGTTTTGACTTATGTGTCTAAAGTTGCGGGTAGTGTGTTTGTGTGTAAGGTGAGTCGTGTTTGTGTGTGTTGGAAGCGGCCAGTTGTATGTGTAAAATGCATGTATTGCATACATGTATATCTAATTTTGCAACAATTGGCCCTCAGGGTTTCCTCCAGGCTATACCTGTTTCATTCTGGCTAGGCGACATTCTTACAAGTTCACGTCAATAAACAGTAAGCTGACAAAGAAAGTACTCCTGTACCTCTGTCACGTCACCAGCTCTCAGTTTAATACCACTATCAGATCAGATCAAGGCACAGTCGCGCACGTTCGAAGACTTTTTGTGCCAGAACCTGCCATCGACCAGGATCTAAGACGGTTTTGCCGTCGCAAGACAGCTGAATTTTGTACGACACGACCACGACTGTCACAAGACTGTCCTTAGTTTGCTGTCGTAGACCTGTCAAACAACGTATGTGACAGTTATTCATGTCGACTACACGTTTCAGTGAAAAACATGGAGACTCACGGTGAAACAACGTCGCTACGTAACGTCATGCACTTACCTGTTGAGACGTGGGGGCTTTCGGTAATGTTTCCTTTACCCTTGTTCTCACGAAGGCGACCGCGCTGGTAGCTTGTTTGCACTGATGCTCACTGCTTCATTCGAGAAGACCGAAATAGAGGGCGTGTTTTGGGCTCAGAACAGTACCCACCTGACGTGAGCTGAACAATGGTGAAGGTGTGGCTATGTTGGCACGTCCCCTGGGGAATTCACGGAGCAGTTCGAGTGGTTCTTTATATGTGGACACGTCACAGTTTCAAACAACACGCTATACGTTTTAATCAAAACATCTGCCCAAATACTACAACAAGGACACAATCTTCGTGGTGCGTGATTTTGACTTTGTTGACATGAACAATACAACATGTATGTGCAAAACACAGGTCGAACTTCTCTACCACTAATAGTCCTTGGATGAAACTTGTGAATTATTCATGAGAGGCTCTACATGTTTGATCTGATTTTTGATGAAGCGTTACAGAATGTACATGGTGTGCCCGTACGTTGCATACAAGCAATAAACATAGCTCTCTCTCTCTCTCTCACTTGCGCTTTCTCTCTCTCGCTCTCTCGCTCTCTCGCTCTCTCTCTCTCTCGCTCTCTCTCTCTCTCTCTCTCTCTCTCTCGAGGAAGCTGATTCCAACTTTCATAAAAGATGGCAACATTGATTTCTGTTTTCTTTTGATAGTGTTCTATGTTACTTGCCTGGCTACCCTGAAACACCATTCGCTACAGGAAGAGTGGATCTATTTTGTGTCAGCCCGTCCCAGGGTGTCATCCTAAACTGGGGCATACACAGCATCATTTCCATACAGGTATTCCGAGAGAATCCCTTTATGCGTTACCTAACACCCATTTGTTTGTGCTACCTAGTGACAGACAAACGATAAAGCTTGTTGTTCACTGATTGACAAGCCATACGAGATAGCTGGGCCCGAAAAGCCCAAAGTAAAGCTTCAAATATTACTACCAAGGTTGCGCTTTGTCCCTTTTGTATGGGTTTTTAGACCCCAGTGTTGTGATTTTCAAAATGAATTTCTGTTAACGTTAGACCGCTTTTTAAAAACTATCCAGTCGTATCTGGGATTGAGTTATAGTTAGATGCCAATTTGTCATGCTCTATTGTTAACCTACGCAAAAGACTACACTAGCAGACTTAGAACTGATACTACTGCTTAACGGCTAAGAGACGTGAAGAATAGATGGGTTTTAGCGTCATTGGACAAAATTGCTTACGGAAACCGCCGCGCCACGCATACCTTGAACCACTATGTAGACGAGTCGTAATCCTATCATTTGTGAGGTGTATCAAGGGTGCCCGTTGAAATAACAACGAAAGTACTAGTCAGTCAGATACGCTATGTAGCTAGTCCTATCCCTTTATAGCTAACTCAAAGCATTTCCCGGTAATTCTAGAATACCTCATGCAAATAACAATGGACAGAAGCTCCCGAGGCATGTCACGGTATGAGCACGGTGCGGGATGCCACAATGACTCATCTGTGGACTACTTTTGGCATCGGCTTGCTCGACTTACTTTCAGTGTAGCTAAGGCCATGTTGATATGATTATATGGATGACATCCTCTGGGAACCCCAAAACTAATGCGAGCGTGCGAATAAAAACAGTTTGGCAAAAAGAAGATGCCTTCATTATGAAATTAACGGGGTCAATAAGGTTGAACAAATGACTAAACACACGTACAGAGAAGGGTATAGCAATCAATAGATTCTTCATTTTTGTTAATTCACATCTTCTTCATTGACTTGTGCAATCTACGATATTAGTATCCGTATTCCAAATATCTTTTTGCATCTAACGGCATAGATTTGCTCATTTTGTATCTGCTTTGTACGTTTACAATATGGTAGAAAACGTTTTATTTTATTTTATTTTGGGAAATGGGCTAAGATTGATGCGTGCGCGGATGTCATATCCGTATAATCAGATCAACATGGCCAGAGACCATCCTGATGCTCGTACATTTCAAGGGGTCACAAACTCTTCAATAATGATCTCATTTGTTTATTCCATTAAAACACATACAATCAACTATACAGATGTAACAATTAGCTATATGTCGCAATTGAAAGGATAGCCATAGCTTGCGCATCTCGGATTAAAATTTAAGAACTCATTGACAGTTAATAACTGAACGTTCTTTCTAGTTTTTATTTTTTCCCTGCAGCCTCGATTTTAAAAATAGCGAGGCATTTGTCTCTTTTCACAATTCTACAAGTGTTTAAAATTCATACTCTCCTTCGCCTCCATTATTGGTACAAATCAATTGTATTTACTTGTTAAAAGAATAATGTTAATTTGCTAAAACCAAGATGCATCTAGAATAGAAAACACAATCTTTTAAACTGGACTACAGTGATCACTAAACTGGATCAAGATTAAATTAAGTTGACGTATACTGATTGTCAGTGGACTGAGTAAAATGTGTGACATTACAGATTTGTTGCCATAAGAATTAAATGCCCCTTTTGCTCCTCTTTGCACTGCTATCTGTGATTGGATCGGGGCCATTCGTTGCCAGTCCTTGTGGACCTTCATATACAGGGTTTTGAGAACCTGTCGGGCATAAACAAAGGAGCTGATTAATGACACTTTTAAGTAAATATCAAAGTGCAGCATTGATTTAACATGCGTCTTACATAACTGGGATTGGAATGTATTATAAAGCGCAATTAAGTAATCTTGGAACTTTTTACAGAACCAACCCCGTTTGTAAATGCATAATTGTTCCGGATGTACAGGATACTAGGTTTACATGGCTGATTGGGTGAGGGACACTTGTACCTACCCCCGGAGGACTCTGATGTCCAGACGGTACATTTCTTGTTGTCATCCACGTCCTTTGTGCCCTCTAGGTGTCTGGTGCTGTACCCACGCGTACTATGTTAGAATGAATAGAAGACATCCTATCAAAATGATGATTTCTCTAAGATTTTCACTGATACTTAAAAGTTAAGACACATTGCAAATAGTTTGATTCTATCACCAAAGGTAGAGAGAAAAATCATAATGAAATTAACATACTCTCACATTGTAACATGCATCATACCATAATATTTTAGACCGTAAAACCTACACCGTAAAAACTTGACCCCACGACAGAAAACACAAACCATACTATACCATACAAACCACACCGCACCACACCACACCACACCACCATACACCAGACAATATCACACCACACCAGACCCCACCACCACACCACATCACACCACTTCATATTATCTAATTTCAGATCAAGTTAAAATGGAGACATAAATCAATCGCCTTATCAGCACTGTTTATTACCTTATCCGCGGCACCGGAGATCCCGTTCTCTTCCAACGCTTTATAGCGTAGAGTATGCAGGTCAGAGTCACCAACAGGCCCAGGGCAATGATTAGTATGGACACAATCCCTATAGCTGAAAATCAAGTTAAAAAAAGAGGAACTTCTATTAGATCCAGAATTTCTAATGAAAGAAATGTCGCTTTGTCCAAAATCTTCTGACGAAACGTCTGCACTAACGCTACTATTTTCCAGGTAAAGGTTTGGCAATGTGAAACGTACGACCGAACAGTATGGTCTGTCGGATTGTATACGAGACGGTACCTCAATGAAAGAAGTAAAGATTTTATCCAATGTGATAAACATACTTTCTCTGTCGCATCTGGCACCTGTATAGTGAACGAAGGGCTCGTAGATACACCTAAAGTGATGAAGAAAAATTGCATGAAGATACCTATTTAATTTTTCACAACAAAGTGTCTGTAACAATCAAATGATGTATGAAACTATAAGATACAAATTACACAGGAAAGGATATATGTCATGGGGTCACAAAGCTGTGGAAATCTTTTCTACTTGGTTAGCGTAGAGATTAGAATTCAGACCTATTTTGATACGGAAATAAAGTTGGTTGTATGTCATTTGTATTTCATGTTTTGGAAGAGTTCTGTATGACAAAGTGTATTCAAAATCAATGTACTGACAAAGCGGTACAATTTAGCCCTTTGGGCTACCAATATTTTTCCCCGTCTTGTGGAATGCAATGATTAACAAGTCCGCTACATAATTATATGAATTTATTTGTTCTTTAGGAATAACACATCCTTAATTAAAGTCTGTAAACCTACGTGCACAGTAATTTCTGGGAGTCGTCCTCCTGGCATGTTCCACCGTTGGTACAGTAGCGGGGGTTGGCGTCGCAGAACGAGAAGCAGTGGTGCCCCACACTCACACACATCACGTCTGTAAACTCTGTCGTTGCTGTTAACATACCTAGATTGATAAAAACAAGTGCAGCAATGAAAAAAATATTGCCACGGCGAAGGTGCCTGGGTTGACTTTACTTCATATAATAAATGTACCAACGTAGCACTTTTAACTATGCCACAATGGTTATCTAAAGCACTTTAAAACCAGTAAGGCGTCTCTAGCCTGGGTGCCATCCTATTTCTACCGGGGCTCCTACACTCGCGGCGAGTAGAAATAGGATGGCACCCAGGCTAAGGCGTCTCCAGTTTCAGGCTATTTCTCGTCTGTGAGCCCACTGTTTTCAGTGCAATTCATTCGGTTACACCCACTGTCCGAAATCTGGTACGCATTGCCTCAAAAGACCTACTTCCGGGCAAGGAGGTTAACCTCCTTGTTCCGTGTACGCGCTCGAGCTCTGACTGGTCCGCTGGTGACATAGCTTGAATGCCAGCTTCTCGAGTTATGGTGTCCACAGCGTGTGTGCGGAAACATTACAGAAGTGTTTGTGGAATAGTTGGAGTTGTTTGGAACTAGACGTATACTACACTATTAGGCTCGCCCGTGAAGCTTCGCCAAAAAACGAAAGTTGAAATACAATACATACTGCCAAAATCTACCAAATATACGACATTTTGCAAATCGATGACGATCCGACTCTACTGGAGTATAAATGCCATGAACTCACCTGTGTCTGATATGTAAGTCACGTTGTGTATCACCAACTCTCCCAACCTCCCGTCTTTGCTGTCGATGTATTGTTTCAGTCTGGCTACTGCCCGAAGTTTCATGATTCCCAGGAGACTGATTCTAAACACTACGTTGAGGTCGATTGTTGCATTGTCTGGGCTGAATTAAACAACAATTGTTTGATATTTTATTTCATTGTTACGTTTAATCGGTTTTGCACAATCCTTTCAGGCGCAAGTACTGGTTATTAGATGTAACGTTGGGTAACCTAAATTCGTGGGGTACTTAAAGTCGGGATTTTTCGAAAACGGGGTATTTAGGGATATGTGCTAGATGCAAAATCAGTTATAACGCCAGCAATGCAAAGCAGATAGACTAACGTATTCAGAACACTGGCTGAAAAGCTTCGATAACCATGCACTAGAAGTTGGCGACGTCAAAAACTCTCCGTCCCTTATTGACAGAGTCTGGGGGCTTCGTGGGAGAATCACCCAGCACGGTTGTTCGCTGGTTTATAAGACAAATGTCACATCTCCTGCCTGCTAAACACAATTATTTATAAGACAACTTATTACAATCTCTTTTGCTAACCTGCAACTGGATTCTAAGTGTGATCAATCATCAAAACTCCTCTCTGTTGCTACAACCTACGGCACGTGTATTTTCCCGCCGCCATATTGTTAACCAGAATCCTGTTGTCAAGCAGACGACAAAGGTTTGTGAGGAACACTTTTTTGTCTAAATGCTGCGTGTGATAGTGGACTGAGGAAGATATTTTCCTCAAAGTTTGCTCCTAACACAACAAGGAACACATGGACATAGTAGTATTACCATTGCTACGGCATCCAGCTAACTTCCCATGAATAATGTAACGTTACACGTTGCCCGATGATGACGATGGGCCGACTTTAATTGAAGTTCTACCGACTCAACACACGGGTTGTTCCCGAACTGGCCTGATGTGTGCGGTACGGCCGTTTTTTCGTGTATTTTTCTTACTTGGACACGTCTATATCCATAGCACTCTCCTCAAGCCAAGGATAGAACGAATAGCTGCTGTATAAAATGTGATTAGCGGTAAGATATTCAAGACGAATCTTCTCTCCCGAATTAATGTGCCCCCCTGTCCGACAGCACCATTATTGTGCGTGCGGCGGACGGTAGTTTCAAGTTGAAATATTATGGTGTCAGCACGACTAGAGACAAAATCTACCATATATATGATTAGTGCAAAGATAGTGCATGATACTGACAGAATTATAGAAAAAAAGGATGGTTTATTATTCTGCTAGATTGATTTCAGTCAACCATTATCGAAAAAATCCCGAATTTAGGTTACCCAACGTTAAACGTTTTTGAAACATGCTCTGTACAAAACAAAATAAATTTCACAAACTTGTAAAAAATCATTAGATTGCACATAATATATTGAATACAACACAGAGGGTTCTATATTCATCATGAAGGTCTTACCTGACAGTAAAAACGTCGAGGCGAAGCAAATTGTGGTCTTCCTTATACGCCTTGGATGCCTGGAAAATGGAAATTTGTATAAGTTAAAAACGATCTGATGCTTATTGGACTGACAAGATGTTGTTCGTTATGCACATACATGTATAGAACCATAAACGGAGGTCCTCCCAATGATTTATTTGGTACCTGTTGGGTAAAATAATGATGAAAATGTACTCGCAATTTTCATATGGTGTAACAGAACGTAACCGTAATGTGATGTTTATAGTAACCAGAGCGGAATGGCTTTAGTCAGTATGTAGTAGTTGTATACAATGAGGCGATGGTTTAATGTCGGTTCATCTGCATAATTTACTCACAAAAACAACACAACAAATAACCTACTGGCCAGTCTTTATCATCCAATAATCAAGGATATGTGAAATGATGTCATAAAACATGCATTATCTCGAGCTCACCTCTGATGTGATACCTGTCACGAATTCCTGGAATTCTGGTGAAGAGTTATCTGGTAACGACTGTTGAGCTGATTTGAGTTGAATGAATACTGAGTACGGGCTGTGTGCATACTGTGGACCGGGACCACGATTTGTTGATGACGTCACTGATTGAGTGCGGACAGGAGATCCGGAAGTGACGTTGTTATTGGAAGATCCGTTTGCAAGTGAGGCAGCTGTCACCAGCGGTACACAGCTACAGCCCAAAGCTGGTGGAATAAAAAAAAAAAAATCCCATTCGAAGATTCGAGTAGGCATGTGCAGTGTCAAAGGTGAAGGCCCCTGGCTTGTAAATAGTTCTCGTCTCGACATTGTCTCGATTTGTATAACAATGTGCAGACGGGTTTGTTAACGTCTCAGGGGCCTTCACCTTTGACACTGCACATGCGTACTCGAATCTACGAATGGGCTTTTTAACGCAGGCCAGGTCGAAGATTCGAAGTAGGCTTTCCATAATCAATCTCTATATGCGTCACCCAACAAAATACCACAGCAATAAAATCATTCCCTGCTTGTGAATATATGCTTGCTGCTTTGACATTAATTTAGGTTTATTCGTCATTCGTGATTTATTCGTAATTTTTTCTAGAGCAACGATTAAACTCATCTACCAACAGTGGACACGGAAAGGACAGATAGGCATAGAAAGTAACGATGTTCGTCTTTAGGGTTTCACTATTTTCTTTCTATCTTATTTATGCTGGATTAGTTTGTTGATTCCCTTAGCGTATAACTATCTAGGCAAGGACAAACAGACTGGTCTAAAATAAGTACACAAGTTTACACTGATTCAAGTTGAAAATATCGCGCCATCACAATAGCGATAAAAAGTTATTTCTTTATGTAAGAACAACGCGTTATTTCCTCGCCTCGCGCACGATTTAAACGTGTGGTTTTATAGCTTGTGTCATGAACGTCTTTCTCAAGCTGATAAACATTGGTGGCCAGGCAAAAATGACAAAAGATATAGCGCCATAGGTCAGATCCTTTTGTGCACGGTGGATTAGCCACATTGTCTCCTTTCTGTGCGAGGCGAAACTATCAGGTTACTTTGGGCATACCAACACGATTCACGATAATTACTGAAAGTATAAACTCATTTTTTGTAGGTAGAAATGCAAATGTTCACTGAGGTTTAGCCGGATGAGTAATTTAATTGGGTCACTGAAGGTACCCTAATTGTAACTGAGACACAATGCCCCCCTCCCACCGAGCCCCATCCATTGTTGAGTACACTAAACAGGTGACAACTGTTGCATCACCCTCAGGTGGCATTTACCTTATCAAGGTGAGTATCAGGCGGTGCAAGACACAACAACACTACCGCCATTTTGACTATGTACAAAATGAATATCGGACTGAGATATATACACATGGTGCAATATGATACATGATGCCAACAAAGCATCTAACAACGTCTACATATATTTACAATACGTGCGAACGAACGTTAAACCTAGTGGATAAGTACCTGAATCTGAAGTATTGGAATGTCTTAGTGTTATATGCCTGAAGCGCTTATTTTACAGTTCCGTTCCATTTCCATGTGACAAAGGCCAGTCAAATTCTAGCATACCTGTAAGAAGAACCCAAAACGACAGGTACGGGTCCCGCATGGCTGATGTATCGTGTCACCTGTAGTTTAGGGGAGATTTATGGAGCTTGGGAGTCCGTTTGTCTCGGAAGCTAATGGATTAGAAGAAGGGACTGGATTTGTTCCGGGTCAAGAAGATGACACAAAAGTTGACCAAATATGGCAGTCGTTTATCGTGAAACTGCAGTACCACAAATGACTCCTAGGGGACGCTCATATCTGTCAGTCACATGGGGTTCATGGCGAAGATGCGAAGACCAGACAATCTTCATTTTGTGGCTGACTTTAAAGACGGTGCAATCACAAGACTACGGATGTGGATTCAGTCATCAGGGTTTTCTAATCTAGACCTATGCCTGTCTATTTGAATCATTAATAGGTGCTGTCTGTCTGTCTGTCTGTCTGTCTCTCTCTCTCTCTCTATTTCTCTCTCTATTTCTCTCTCTCTCTCTCTCTCTCTACATATATATATGTATATATATCGCTCTCTCTCTCTCTCTCTATATATATATATGGGATATTCATGATGATGTTAAGCAGGTAGCGGCAGCCTTAGCCTTAGTTTCAGGTCACCTCTTCTACTCAATCATGTTGGAACGTTCTTTGTTAAGATGGGCTGACAGAAGATGTGAAACCGGTCTTCACTACTGTCCCGAGGCACTCTGATTACGGACGGCTGGTGTCAACATGATCTTTAGACTCGCTAAACTGCAAACGTGAATCCAAAGCAGGCTTTAAGTTTGCACTTTGACATGCGGTTTGTTTACATTGTGGTATTTCCCAATTAGCACACTACAGGTCAGGTTTAAACGTACGTTTTATGAGAAATTTATGAAATGGTAAATGATCATTCTGATGCCATAGTAAAGATTGTAATCTTTTCTAAACTGAAGATGTTTCTATCGCGGAAATCTCTATGAATTCAATTAAAGGAAAAGCAAACACATGTCCCTAGTGGGAATGTATAAACACCACGTTTACATGGGAATCAGTTGTCATCAGTCACTCGTATACATGTATAACGTTATATATCAGAAATGATGACATGCACACCACAAAATGTTATGTAGTTTTTAATGAGCATCGCCTACAGTGCAATGACCTAGTCCTACACACCAGAGCTTGTAACAGTTACAGATTTCTTGACATTTGCATTTTGTGCTGGAGTTTGTGCACAATTTTCTTTATCTTTCAAGCGCTCTCCTGACTTAAGCTGTGGTTGATAGTATATCATTGAGTCGCTTATGTATCTACGAAAGCAAGTACCTCACATACGGTAGTCACATTTTCTTCCATAACACGTAAGGCCATGTTGATTTGATTATATGGATGACATCCGCGCGCGCTTAAATTTTCGTTCGTTTCAAAATAAAAATCGACCATACTGTAAATCGTACAAATCAGCTTCAAAAAGCATATGCCGTGAATTGCAAAAAATATTCGAAAAACGATGCTAATGTCGTAGAATTCCAAAATCAATTCCAAAGTAAAAGAAGAAGAACAAAAATGAAGAATTTGATATTCGGTATACCATACTCTGTTTGTTTAGCCATATGTTCAACCTTCCTGTGTTCATGTTGAAGGCAACCTTTTTTGCCTAACGTTTTTTTTTTTAATTCGCACGCTCGCGTCAGGTTTGGGGTTCCCAGAACATTTCATCCATATTATGAAATCAACATGGCCTATGAAAAATTCGGCATCAGCCCTGACGACTGGTCTTGAACGGGTCGTATTCACACACGAACGCGTGCTGAGAGCTGCACTCTCCCAGCAGCCACCTGTAGCTGTGCGGACGGCTCATGTAGCCGCAGTCGTTCTCAGGAGTGTTGGAGCCTTGGAGCTGCCTGGTCCAGCGCCTCTGGTCCAAGGAGGTGTACGGCACCCCATCACTCCACACCAGCTTCTTTTCCGTCTCCTTGTCACTCAGGCCGATCCACGTGCTCTTCCGAATCTTCCGAGATACTCCCACCTAGTGATGAATTGTGAAGCAATACTCAACGTTTCTATTGCGTTTCATACTCTCAGATTTCGTTTAAAGATGAAATGTTAGCACTAACTATATTAGTCTTGAATAACTGCTTGTATGTATGTATGTATGTATGTGTGTGCGTGTGTGTGTGTGTGTGTGTGTGTGTGTGTGTGTGTGTGTGTGCGTGTGTGTGTGTATGTTTGTATGTATGCGCCATGTGTGAGTGTTGTTCTCAATGGCAGTGTGTCAGCGGTTTTTGTTTGAACTCACCAGTACAGGATAAAGGCTCATCCTGTCCCTGACGGTGGCCAGTCGTCCCCCCTCCGCCCGACAGGTGTCCTCAGCCCGTCTGTACGTGGTGGGTGTTCGCTCGAAACGGTAACAGAGGAACAGACCGCTGGCCCTGCGAGGTTTGGTGTAGCCTTCTGGACACGCCATGTCCGCTGTGCATCAACACGACACAATTCCATATATCCGTTACTATCACGACAAGAATCCGGAAACACAAACACACAGACAGACAGACAGACAGACTCACACACAGACGCACAGACACGTCAAAAAATATCTCCACTTTTGAGATGATGACGTATGCCAATAACAAAAGTTGTACTAAATAGAAATGCCCTATGCATGCTGCGGCTTTAGCAAGCATCATGATTGAACAGTACAATCCATATTATCGTTTCACTGTTTAACTGATCAGCATCTTGGTCCCTACGAAATAATGATTTAAAAAAAGGTAATGCTTAGGTCCCATTTCCAACCATTTGCCCGGCCGGGCTGTTTGCGAAAACGAAAATCAAAAATCCATATCAAGAAAATAAGCAATACCGCGTTTGTTGTCTTTTATTATCATATTTTTCGTTCCTACAAGCTGCCCGGCCGGGCCCCGGATTGGAAATGGGACCGAAACATAGGTGGCTGACCTTAGGTAGTCCATTGTAAAAGGTAGTCCATTGTTTCCTGGACACAGACCATCTTGTTAAATCCTTACCTGTTTTTTTGCATGTCCACATCCCGTCATCCCCGAGTGTATGGTACTCCCCTCGTGGACACTGTTTCTGGTCACACTGGACTGTCCCGTTCTGCGAGCAGGAGCACAAGGTACCGGGAACTCTCTTATCCGCCCAGGATTCACCGAGCTATGCATAGATGAGTCATAAAAAACATACTCTCCAAGCAGGGGTTGACGTCGTTTAAGGCTTTCTATTTGCCAGGTTTTTCTTTTTATCCGCCAGCGGCAGACTTGTTTTAGATGTCTTTTTTGGCGTCCAACACAAGTCGGAGTCTAACCGCTTCTTGGAGAGTAATACAAACACAGAATCTGTGTATTATATCAATGTTTCAAAATTAGCTAGATTTCTTACACTTCGTTCATACTAGTAGTGTGTACCAACATATTTGACTTGAGAGCTATACAGCAACTTGCAATGAATCCATCTTCTCTGGTACATACACAGATTCTGAAGAACTTTCATGCGAATACCACAAAGCATAAGTTACTTTGATAAAATACACTTTATGGTTGGCAGAATACTGTAGCGATGTGAATATCTTTACCCGGTGAGTCTTGCCGTCATGTTGACAGCTCCCAGCCGGGCAGTCTGAGAGAAGAACACACCCATCGCCCTCCCACACTCGTCCGGTCTCGCAGGTACATCCGGGTACGCACTGCCGGGTGCAGGTCGGAGAAGGGTTCTCACAAGATGGCCGACAGGCTGAGCCGCACTGTGACCACCGGCTATGGGCGGGGCAGTTTTGTCCTAATAAGGAAGGAAAAAAAAGACGAGCAAATTGAACGGACCCGTTTCCAAAACTCCGGCGGAAATTTGGGCCACAAATAGATTTAGAAGGTAGACCGCTATGACAAATTTTACCACTCAACCACTCTCGTTTTCAACCAACTCGCGCACACATACCCAGCACATTGTGCTCTCGCGAGAATACATTTCGCAATTGCGCCGAGGGTTAGAATGGGGAATAACAGTATTTAGTTGAAATTTGCTTCCTCAGTTTTCAAGGGGAAATGTCCCACCGTGCAAAAATGAGTCTAAACATGCACTCTCTATGCACCTTACTCTCTCTTGTTATTTTTTAGTAATCTTCCCTTCTACAACTTACCTTTGACAACGCTGTTGGCAAGTTTTAGATCTATGACAGCACAAGTTGTCTCACAGTCCCTCATGGTGAGGAAGTTGTTCCTGTTCCCTCCACAGCCTCCATATATGAACGACTTGCACTTCCTTTCGGAAGAATCGAAGTAGAACCGCCTGCGGGCAGCCCGGCAGAGCCCGACCTTCTTCGGCTCGGCGCACGTGTCCGCTGATCTGGCGTCCGGCTTCCCTGGAGAGTGATCATGAGCGAGAAATGAAAGTTAAGTGTAACATGAAGTACATCGTGAGTACAAAATATGTAATACAATGTGTGATCGTCTCACTGTCCTGATAACTGATGTCGTCAGTTGTCGCTTGATTGTTAGTTGTCTCAGTAGCCAAAAGAGATACCAATACATTATCATTCTGTGTTTAATGCTTCGGTTGCAATATGAACAAGGGGCCCGCCGGCTAGTTCACGGGCTGTATTTTGTCACTTTCGGGCGTGACTCCTACTTGGTCCCGTCGGACACCCTGCGGTTGCCGGAGTATTTTTGGGCCTGGTCGGGGGAAAGCATAACACAATCTCTCCCTATCTAGGGTTTATATGGGCCTATCTCATAACAATCAAGTCAACTATAAACATTGTGATAGCTACAAGTGTTCTGCTGAACATGGGACTTGGCCGCTGTACTGGGAGCAACAGATACCGGTTATGCTAGGATCACATTTCCTAGACGGTGCCCAGTCGGGATGTTTGCGAAAACGAAAAATAAGATATGCATATCAAGAAAATACGCAATTTCTAGTTAGTTATTTCTTACGTTTTGTGTCCTTTATTGTATTCTATATCATACTTTTCGTTCCCGCAAGCTGCTCGGGTTTGGAAATGTGACCTAAGCATTACCGACTGCTTCCCGTGAATTCACAGCTTCATACTGAGGCGGTTTATCACTTAACATTTATTCATCAAGCGTGATGCATCCGTCACCACATCGCAAGTAACACATCACACCCCAACAATTCATATCCATCTATAACCACAGCTAAAAGCTAGCTAACTAATTGGTATGAAAAGAACAAAACTCGTATCGTCCTTCCATACAATCGTGTGAGCAGGATTCGGAAAAGCAAAGATTTGTAAACAACGTATTTCCGTCGTAATGACATAGCGAACATCTTGAAACTCACGTTCACCGCCGGCTGATTGACACTGCTCCAGCGGGATACATTTCCTTCCTTCCCAGACGTAGCCTTTATCACAGCTGCAGCCTCGGACGCAGAGCCGTGTGCACGCAGGGTTCGGGTTGGTGCAGGTGGGGCGGCATCGTCCTTTACACCGGGACATGTGGCTGTTCGCAGGGCACTCCTTATCATTACCTTTTATGAACATAAGAGGATGACTTATACCCCCATTACGCTAGGACGTCGCTCGCGCCGCGCGCTCTCTACAACATAAACTTAAACAGAGCGCTGAACGAATTTCATAGATAAAGAACGAATGTTGTTACGCTTTACGTGTTTTGCTGTCATACATTAGCATTCTGCTCGATATCCCACTTATGAAATCAAGGGCTACACAAATCCGATCTGGGTCGCAGTGAGAGCGCAGCGCGATCGCCGTCTAGTGGAATGGGAGACTTATAGATGTTTATCCAAGAAGAGAGAGTTGGTACTAAATTTCTTCTCTCGTGTTATTTTACGCCTTACGCCTACAGATTATCGAATTGCTCTCCAACTTGCCTTAGCGCACTTGTTGATGATGTAGATAATGACCTTACCTTTACGTTGACAGACTCCCACAGCCATGCGTGTGAATCCCATGCTGACTGCCCGTCCTATGCCTGTATATTTAGTCCGACCCTTCACGCACGACAGTGCGGACGAACATGTCCCGGTGATACCCCAGGGTCCTCCGCATTTTTCTCCCACCATCTAAATTCAACAAAAATAAAATATCTTTTCTGTCAGTGCGTCAAAGTGAGTTCTCTACAGAACAGTCCGTCAAGATTGGCATCACTAGGCAGAATCTATAGGATGACTTTTCAAAAGTATCAAAACTATTCATTCGTGTTTGGGGATTTTCAAGACCTTATGGACTGACTTACATATATGTGTCGCTGTGTTTACCTTCAAATGTAATATTTCCGTGACCCAGACGTGCGTGGGGGATTCAAGTGCCACGTTTTCTCCACATATCTGTAATATTCGTGACTCCCGAATCTGAACACGCACATGACGAGGCGCTACCGTCGCCTTACGCCTACAGATTCTCGAATTGATCTCCGACTTACCTTAGCGCACTTGTCACAACAGCCGCACGCGTCCTTGACGACATCCCCCGGGCACGACGGGGTGGGGGGACAGGGCCGGCTGGCACAGGCCATGCAAGAAAGTGCCGCGGCTCTGTCGAACACGTGAGTGGATTGACATTTTTTGAAAGTACCATGAGACCTCCATACAAAACGATCATTCATAGTAGATTATTTCCCTCACGATTCACTTTTCTATGTGCAATCTTGTTGGTATATAGTTGTATTTTGAGTTTTTATTTTATTTCATGCGCTGTTATAACAAAACTATGCTATTCATTATAGAGCCGGTCCAGGAGCTCTATATATTACACTTACTATAACGTTACATGGTAGAACAATAAAAAACCTACTAGTTCCCACCTTCCCGGTCACAATTGCAAAAAGGGGCCGTCGGGCAGTTTACGAGATGTTTTGGGACACTTTCGGGCATTGCCTCTGCGTGGCCCCGGCCCCGGTCTTCGGGGCCCGGTCGGAGCTACACCCCCTATAGACACCGGTGCAAGAATGACCGTAGAATTACTCGGGTTAAAACATCCACTCTGCTACTACATAGATGTTTAAAAATGCTGTATGAACCGACTGCACAAACCTGAGTACAAACACGAGCACCAGAGCTGCGAGAACAACCGCTCTCTTCATGACGAGGGGCCCAGTTATGCCGTCCGGTCTACAAGAAGGACAGCAAAGGCATGTTCCGTGACATGGATTTCGGCGAAAGAAGAACGTGAAATATTTGTGTTTTTTCTTACCAAAAGCGTTATACTATGCATTTTGAGGAAAACTCGAAAAGAAGAAGAAATCGTCTAAGATGCCAGCTTTAAGTACGGTGTATAAAGATGTTTTTGATGTACACGTCTTTGTTAGCCACACCACGTGGAATTCTAACATGCCGCCACTGTTGAAGAAACTTGGAATAGTATGTTTGATAAAACACCCTACCGTTTAGGTTTGACTATGTTGGAGAGAAGACTGCCAACCCCGTCCACAGCACGTCCGGCCGTCACCACAGCCAGCAGATCTGCCGACGGCGGGGGTTTCAGCGGCTTTTATTCGCCCTTCAACTGGCAACGCATAATCCTTGTTTTATGAAAGTTCAAGGCTGGGAAACATAAGGCTTCGGTACTCTAATGTGTTGCCCAGCAACCACGCAAACATTCAGAAACAAATTAAAAAGACCTAAAATCAAATAAGCAGACCCAATGATGTTTTCAAGACTGCCTCAAAGACCTGTACTGTCGTGCAAAGTACATTTTGTCCTAAATCCAGAAATTCTAAATCAGTTAATGTTTAAGTTCAAGTTCTGCAAATTGGCTTTTTGGTCCTTTTACACATGTTCGCACGGGAATGTTGAAGTTCAAAAGGCAGCTTGTACTTGGTTCCTATAGCAGAACCATACACGGACAGTCTTCCCTCAGAGGATCAGTGTTCAGCATAGGTTACATGATTAAAATGCAACAAAGAAAATACCAGGTACATTGTGTATATGATAAAAAAATACCTGGTTATTTATTTGATGGGAACATTTTGTAACGAGGATTTGTTGTTATGGCACTGGTGATTCACTTACATAACAAGTTACACACTTTAAATATGAGCTGCTTAACGACATTAAACCTAATGTCCGTCTTGGATACTGGTATTAGTACAGGAACCAAGTTAGTTCAAGTCTTCCCGTGCCACTTGGTGGAGCCTATGACGGCACACATCTCCGATTCGCAGCCCTTGGGCCACGCAACTTTATGCAAGTCTCTACAACAGGGGGCTAGTCCGCTGGTAGTGATGTGTATCTGTTTAACTTCCATACTCTTTCCCAAATGCTGAGTACTAAGCAGAGAAAGCAGTATGTAACATTTTTAAAGTCTTTGCTATGACCCGGCCGGAGAAAAATTGATTTCGTTTCACCCATTTTAGATAAAAATTTTGATCTTGTGATAGATGAGGTATTTTTGCACCGCAAATGATAATGATTAGCTATGGGAGACAGTGAGTGAGTGAAATGATAATGCTCTGCTCAAATTGTGTTATCATTCAGTTTTTTAACCTGCTAACAACGGGTCTAATATTGATTTGGAACGATTTCTGTGTCGTAGTTGTTGGCTTGATTCGATCTTTACTCCGCGGAAGGCGATGAAAGGTTTTGAAAGTGCAAGAGTTTTTTTCTCACGAGGTTTATCACCACAGCACCAGTGACGCCAATGGTACATGGCGTCATTTAACTGCTTACCTGAACAGAACAATGTAGCTTATCAAACGTTGAATCGTTATGGACTAATGTCTAACTATTTTGTATCCAATTTCATATCTTGGCAGGGTGGATGATTGACAAGTGAACGTTCTTACAATTGAACTAATTACATACCGTTTCAGATGACGCCTTTCCCCACAGCTCAATTCAACTACTATTAATGATAAAATACTGCCATTTTATCAAGGCTTTGTTTGAAACTTCATGAAAAGTTTCCCTTTTATGTAAGAAAGATATTACGCACAGGATTTGTCTGCACCTGTATTTTATTCCATATTTTTACCCATACATGTGGTAATTTGCCTTGCAATTCATTTAAAAGATCAAAGATTTCAACTTGTTAACGTTTATGTGTTAAAAGCAATAAAGAAGCATTGTAACAAGTGATGCAACTGCAATAGAGCAGAATTCGACGTTCTTATCTATGCTTTTAAGGAATGCCAAGGATTGTTTTATGAACCGTGAAAGATTACGTAAAATATGTACTGATACATGAAATATCATTAAAAGCACCTCTCATTCCTATTGACATCTTTTATAATTAGTCCCTGCCATACACCCGTCTAGCAGCATCTTACTCATCAATCTTTTAGCTTGCTTTTTGTCTCTGCATAAAGGTACATGCATATATAATCAGACTGTAGTATTTAGCAAACAATTGAAGCACGCCCGCTTCACAGGCTGCGGCGCGGTCATATTCGTCGTAGGCCCTCTTATGATATCAATGTCCTAAGTAGGCTGTGACAGAACCAACCGTCATGATCTAAGATAGGCTATTTCGTAACAATACAGGTTACTTTTTCTGTTACATATGCACTACATCCCAAGAATGCCCTCAGTTTGCTATAGTGCGACGATGGTACGACTTATGTGACCGGACCATTAGTTCTTGTACGGGTTGTATTCGCAAACGTAGGCGCGCTTTGCGCCACACTTGCCCCGCTGCCAGCGGTACAGCGCCGGGCGGCTCATGTAGACACAGTTATCGCCGGGGTTGTTCCGGGTGCGCGGGCACCAGTGGCTGTACTGGCGGCGCTGGTCGTACTTCACGCCGTCACTCCACACCAGCCTCCCCGTCCGGCCCCGGGCACTCAGACCGATCCACGCGTCCGCGTGAAGCTTTAGGAACGTCAAAATCTAAACAGAATCGGGAAAGAGCAAATATTAGTCTTTTTAACATTAGAGACATGTATATTTCGTACAGAATAATGTTACCTTTATTTCACGAGCAGTCTGCAATTGGAATCCATATAATGATCATCAAATATCCATCTGAAGTTACACTTTTGTTATACTGTACCATGACTAGTCGTAAAACAACAGTGTAACCCGACATAGTACATCAAAACAACTTTCACATCTTTTCGCATAGTTCTGTGTAGCTCTGGCAATTTGTTTGTGGTTTTACTTCACCCATCAGTCGTATCAGCTCTTTACTTACATGTAGCTTTCTGCTTACACTTATTGAAGCTTAAAATTAATGATCTATTGATGAGAACACCTAGACAGAGCTGCAGTTCATGAGAACGTGCTCACCGTGACCCTGAATTGGGTGATGAAGCTACGGATGGTCACCAGACGCCCCCCGTCTACCCGGCAGCTGGTCTGAGCCTCACGGTAAGACGACGGCTTCCTTTCGAACCGGTAACAGAGTGACCGGCCTCTGGTACTAGAGCTCGAGGGCTTTGTGTAACCACGCGGACAGCGGCCGTATTCTGTGGGCACGTGTATTGACATTGTACATGTGAGAAACACATTGAAATCCTATGTAGACATTTTAGACAAGGCAGGACACTATCATTATTTTCATATATTAGGAATTCATATGTACTACGTACATTACACATTTTGTGAATGATGATTGATAATACTTGAATTACGTCGATGAAGGTTAGACATAATGCATCATACAAAATGAATTTTCGAACTGGATAAGATATATAACAGAGCCATAGTAGTGCATCAAATGGATTGATTTATTTGCATATGACGAATCTTAAATTGATGATTGCTTTACAATTTCAATATCACGAAATGAGGAATAGCACCCAAAATCATACTCTTTAACGCTGTAATCTCTGCAGAAACATATTCCTGTGCATGTATTCTGACAGGTTTCAAATTTTCGGTAAGACTGATCTAGTAGTGCCTATCCGTACCTTTGCAGTTGACTTTGTTGCCGTAGGCGTCGAAGAAGACAGCGTTACATCCCCCGCAGTAGTTGGACCGGCAGGTGGCGTCGGGATGGGCCGGGCATCTGGTGACCTGGCACGGGTCGGCAAAACAGTTGACCACGTCCACTCCTGGAGGACACAGAGTCGCTGGACCAGAGAAAGGAGTTATATGAAAGAATTAGATATGACATATTTGAAAACGCTGTACGTTCTAGATCTCTGACTTGTAGATATAAATCGAATGGCAGCTCATCGACACTAATTGTACACTAACCGCTATATTCGGCGACGTCAGCGAAAAGCATTACTTGCTGTTAAGTTATGGCCACCACTGGGGCCTAAGAGAATTATTGCACACACGTAAAAAGTAAAATGTATGATTGATCATGAAGTTTGATCAAATAAGATATGAGACAAATATCAAATATGAAGAATTTCAAGATTTAAATCATCAGTTGCTGGTAGAAATAGTGATTACCTGATGATATTTCCTAAACCTGATTCATCAGATCTATATGATGGTCCATTAGTGTACTGTCATGTACACAGCGATGTACATCAAATGCCACTGAATTATGATGACTGTCAATTGTTAAACATAATGAAACATTCTCAGTAAAGGTTTCTTACGGACTGGTCTGCAGTCCCAGGTGCCTTCCTCAGTCAGGTAGTGCTCACTTCCCCGTGAGCAGTCGACGAACAGACATCTCTCTCCCCGGCCGTCACACAGGCAGTTCTTACCGGCTGTTCCACGCACACCCCAGGACTCTCCCACCTGTCAATAAGGAATGAATGAATGATTTTATTGTACAACAATTGCAACGTATGTGGCGTCGTGTGGCGCAAGTGTAGAGCGCGCGGCTGTCAAACAATGGGACCCGGGATCTAATGCCCAGAGACATGTCCGAACTTGCGTCACGACGTTGTGCCCTTGAGAAAGGCACTTAACACGACTTTCCTCACTTCACTCAGGTGTAAATGAGTACCTAGCTCATCTAGGGTTAGGGAAGTCCCTCGGATAGGACATCAAATGGAGGTCCCGTGTTTGGGGAGAGCCACACCCCGCGCACGTTAAAGAACCCACCACACCTTTCGAAAAAGAGTAGGGGCATGCCCCGGTGTGCGATGGTCCAAATCTTACAGTCTGGTCTGGGATGACATCTTGAAAAGGTGATAGTCACCTGTTATGTCAATCCTTCCACAAATGTGGTAAATCGAAATAAATAAATAGATGAATAAATAAGCGATGACAATGTATGGCAATGTACAGATAACATAAGTTACAATCTTGGTCTATTTTTCAACAATTCTAATTACTACATTACTATATCGATTGCAACCTACAGTAATTACTAAACAGAAATATTATTGTAAACATCATACTGCGTATGTCTAGGCTACTTTACGACTTTACATTTGTCAAAAGAATAGCACAGTTTCTTTTTTGGACACCGTTATGAATGTATTGGCCTAGGTCGCTGTTTGGAGATTTCCAGTTACTTTGAGTTTACATCTGCGTCACGTTCACAATGGTAGTGTACGTTATGTTTGCTAGCCCATGATTATTACATGTAACGCTTGGAGTTAGATATGAAAAGATAAGCTATGACATGTCGTTCTATTGAATAAAACTAGCTCCTACATCGTGTTACGCTGAAGGGCTGCAATTTTGGAGAAATATGAAGAATATGGGAGTTTTTTTTCCGTATTTATTTTTCCTTACCTCATAGCGCTTTCCGTTGTACTCGCAGGATTGCCTTGGACATGAGTCACGTGGGATGCACACACCGTTGTGCCACACGTGAGTCCTGTCGTCACACACACAGCGGGCCACGCACTGAAGAGTGCAGAACTTTGGTTCGTCACCGCATTTCGGCTCACAGGCACTCCCGCACTGACTCCAACTGCTTCCAGGAGGACACTGTTGGCCTCCTTTACCTATAGAAATGGTTTGTTCTCTTTAGTCAATTATCAATTTCGCGTAAAGCTCCGTTTTACGTTTGAGATGCATGATACAGCAGACACACACACACACACACACACACACACACACAAACACACAAACACACACACACACACACAGACAGACAGACAGACAGACAGACAGACAGACAGACACAAACAAACAAACACACACAAACGCACGTGTACACACCGATTGATCATGTTAAACACATTACACACAAAAAACTGACTACCATCTTTACACTGCCAGTATGAACGTCTTACCCACACAGACGCCATCTGCGTTGAAATCTTTCGGTTCCTTATCACAGACAAGTCCAGAAGAACATTTTCCTGATATCCACCAGGGTCCACCGCACCTCTCTCCCTCAACCTGAAATATTCCCGGGTTAGATTGAATGTATCCATTACACTTTAATTCTAATAATGGGAAAAATCAATCAAGCTAAATGTAGTCTTTATCTGCTGTTAATACTACAGAATGAACGACGTATAACGTTAGACGATACAGGTATTATGGAATAATCTCACTTTCGCACAGGCAGCGCAGCATCCGCAAACGTCTGTAATGACATCGGCCGGACAGGACGGAGGAGGCGGGCATTTCGAGCGATCACACGGGAGACAGGACAGGGCAGCCACGCTGTCATTGTTGAGAAAGCACACGACGTCATGAAGGTGAATCACAACTTAGTTATCTTCATAGTTATCTCCATGAAAAATGGAGATATTGTTTTTGGTGTGTATGTGTGCCTGTGTGTGTGTCTGAGTGTATGTTTGTGTTTCCGGATTTTTTTAGTCAGCATAACTCATGAATGTCTGAGTGGATTGTAATGATATTTGGTATGTGGGTAGGTGTTGGAAAGACGGGCCCCCTAGTATGTGACCTTGGTACTGCAGCAGAACTTCCGTTTTTTTATAAACTTTTTGACCTGGATGCGCTATGGTCTTGCTTATAATTGTATGGTCCATAGCTCTACAATGACTGGAGGCTAGGAAGGTGTTTCTCATGAAAAAATTACAGACTAAGTAGTCGATAGCTAGTTTTGGTCTAAAAGAATAAACTTTGTAAACAGCTGATCCCTAGGAACAAAACATTTCAAAACTCGCAAACAGGTCTTGCCTGGACGATGAGTTAGACAACTCACTAGTAAATAGATCTCTAACCCATATCAGCCTCAGGCATGATGTTACATAGTTAGGCAGGGATCAGTTGTGACATGCTGTATGGCCCCTGCCGGGTGCCTAGTAAAGGTGTATGTAACGACTGACAAGTACAATCACACATGGCCAGCACTGCTGTCATAGCAGTAGAGTATAAGTTATCACTGAATTGAGCCGGATTTAGATTAAGGCAATGAAGGTATAGATTTAAGGAACATTAGACTTGAATTACATCATGGCAAATATTTGAATATATTGATATCATCCTAACACTGGTGACTGAAAATCGTGACATTTGTCTAAACAAACAAGCTTTGATGCATGTGCAGAAAGCTTGCTTGAGGTCTCAATGCCCTTCGTAGTAATTATGCAATTTGATTAAAACTGGACAAGCAAGGAAATTACCTTCTGACTGCTACCAACAGAAGCAACGTCCGAAGTAGAGTCCCCATGGTCCGCTGGGGGTGAGGGGACTAGACATAGCAAGAGAACACAGAGTCAATAGAGTCAATATACTAGCAGACACAAAAAGGACGGTACCTTACATTTTATGTAGCATAGATATGAGGACATTGTGAAAGTGTAGTTGTCTATGGTCGCATTTCCTTTTCTTAAGACACCGATATCCACCCAAGACTGTATCCAAACGAACATAGGTATCAAAACGATATCAGTGTAACGACATGATAAATAACACATAATTAATCAAAAAAGAAATGAGACATTCCTTCCTTATCTATGCCGTCATCTGTGTACGTCCATAACCAAAACGAACGACGTCACCCAGCAGATTTGAAATTTTTTAAACTTAGCCCAATGCTTCCTTTACGATTATAGATCTACGACATGTAAGCTATGTGAGAGAAAAATAGACTTACCTTAACACCGATTACGCTCGAATGAGCTGTGCAGACAACTCCACCAGACTCACACGGTTTCTGTGTGGTATGGAGAGGTCAGTATGATGACCCTATACTTGCACCACACCTAGAGTCGGCATTGTCAAATCATTTCATTTCAATGTTATGTCAAAGTGCAACATGACGAAAATACAGTGATTGTCATCATCCCTCTACATCATTTAATTGGCTGAACTTCTTAAATATGTATTCTTAAAGTGGTTTTAGTTACCGGAGTTTCAATGATAACTTCTGTATGTTTTTTTCTTGGGCCTTATCTGTGGCAACGCCCCCTTCAAAAGAGGCCTGCAACACAGTGCAAGTCCCCGGGCGCGTTACGTATGTTGAAGGCCATCATCGTACTCTATTGTATTGTATCAGATAACATTCAAGAAGCCTTGTGGAACCTATGTCTCTGCTAGTGGCAAACTATATTTAATGGCACATAATAACTAAAGAAAAACTGCGCATACGCTACGGGAAAATGTGCTGTCAAGTATGTTGCTTTCTTTATACTTCATGAAATATGCTATAGAATAGGTTGATGTGTCTGACAACTCATACCAGTGATAAATGTTCGTGTCAAAGGGTGCATGGGCGTTCCTATTCCAGACAACACACGCACGCACACACGCAGATGCAGCACTGTCAGACAAACAGCTAATATTGTTGAATCCATGTATTTGAATTAAATCTGAACCTATTCATGATGAATCTATAATATTGTCAGGCATTTATTAGCAATTCTAGATCATTGCGTCAAACAAAATTGACTGCTAGCACGTGTTACGTTTGTGCAGTTAGTTACCTCAGTTGTCTGAAAGGTTGAGGGTTGACCCAGTATATTATGACTCATGACCCTGGCAATAACAACACGTGCACATTACTCAGCCGATGTTAAAGAATAAGAATGGTCCCAAAACTAGGTATACACCTATAACTACTCGAACTTTACTTTTACTAGTAAAAAGACCACTGGCGTCGCTAATAATAAGAAAATGAACCGAGCCTGTGGGGGAGGAGCATATTGTAATCATTCTCAGCTGGCTAAATAAAATCTCCCAACAACCAGGTTGTAAAACCATTTTCTCCGTTTTCATGGGTGTTACAGAGCTACAAATTCCATGGAGCTATCTCTTTACGCATAGCTCTAAATATAGTACATGGACATTATCATTTTTCTCACTTTCACATCAGCAATAACGAATAAAAATCTCAAAATAGTGACTTATGTGCAAAGCGAAAAATAGTGAAAAATAGGCAATGCCATTTTGATTGAATGCGTTACGAATTTTATTATCAGCGACAGAAAGCAAACACAACTGATACCTAGAAATTCCTAGACTAGTGGAGAAAGGAAGACAGAAGTAAGGCAAAATGTGATTTAATACGTTCTTACCCATTATGACCAAATGCAGTTTCCACACATAAATGGCAACGTGAATAGTTAATCATAACTACGACATGTTGCAGTTAAGACTTTCTATGTACGAATGAAATTGCTACACAGTAGTTTTAGAAGCTATTTTGACATACAAAGCCAAGGAGCCGACAAACATCTTTTGATTTCTTTTGCGGTGCGAACAGTAACTGCTATCTCAGATGGTAAATTGGTAGTGCTGTCTGCTATGTTATTCTGTGCTAAAGCGCATCAATTATTTTATCGTACAGGAGATTCGCGATTCCCCTTCAACTAAAAATCCTGATAGGCTCTGATTGCTGTCACGGCGAAAGGATCGTACTCGCAAATATAAGGCCGCTTCGCCTTGCACCAGCCCAAACGCCAGCGGTACTTCCTAGGCCGACACATGTAGGCACAGTCGTTGTTCTTCGTGTTCAGCACCCGTCTGTCCCAGTGTTCGTAGTCCTTCATCCTGTTGTAGGGCACCCCGTCACTCCACACGAGACGCCTGTCGGTCTCCCTGTCATCTAAGCCGATCCACGTGCTCTGGCGGATGAGGAGCACGGTGCGGATCTGTGGGAAATTCAAAGGTACAGGGTTGTTTGTTAAATGTGATCAGTCAATGAAAGACCACTAGCACTTATGAACAAAACGCCGCATCATCTATAGCTAAAGCCCAGGTTATTAATAGCCGAACATGGCCTCCCGACCTTCCCCAACTATGGTTGGGAGTGGTTCGGGAGCTAGCCTCCGCTGTCGTCGGTTTGTGTTCGGCTTGATTGGCTGGCGTTCGGCTGTGCTAGCTGAATGTTTTGGCTGTGGAGGACGGAGGGGGGGGGGTATCGGGGGCCAAGTGTTGCAAAAATACTTATATATAAAGAAAAGAAATTTCTGATATATAAGGATGATTTAACGCACTTATATACATTCAGGTTTACACACATATATACAAGGGAGAACACACACAGATATATGTTCAGGTTTACTTACACACAGATATATACAAAGGAGGACAGACACATATGTTCAGCTTTACTCACTCATATATATATATACAAGGGGAACACACACACATATGTTCAGCATTACTCACACATATATACAAAGGAGTACACACATACATGTTCATGTTCAGCTTTACTTACACACACACACACACACACACACACACACACACACACACACATACACACACACACACACACATTATTGATACATCGTAACATGCACACATGTACACTCATGTTAGGTATGTCATGTGTAGATTAATCTCTTAGAAGTATTACGATTATAAGCCATGGTCTTCATTTTCAAAGGTAGACAGCTCTTAGGCTCGAAAAGAAGTGTGTGGGTTTTGACCCCAATTTTGCTCCAAAATTTGAAGTAGAGTAACTGAAGAATGATATTAATGAATCGTCATGACTTTCGGAAGCTTATGAGATGACTGACACATATAGATGTGAAATATGCAAATCATGTCCTTATGCATCAATACTGAGTTAATGTTACGATTCTGCTACGTTCATGGAACAGTGGACGTTGCAACATGCAACATATGAAGCCGAAAGAGAACAATCACTTTTTCAATAACAGTCTCCATAATGTGAAGAAATCTATACTATAATACTACTGTGGTAAATGACGCGATTTTCACACTTGCAGCATTGAAAAATGAACTAAGGTAAGATATCAGCACCAATACATCAAGGCCCATTTGGAACGATTGCAATGAAAATGCTACAATTGCCCTTTTATGATAAAACCTTCCTGGCCAAGATAAGATAAGTCTAAATTAGCAACGTGTGTATTACGTTGCTAATTTAGACTTATCTTATCTTGGCCAGGATCTTTATCTTAAAGTTCAAAGTAACAATGCACCCTTGTGAGACGACTTTTCCTGTCTCTGTGGACGCCGTAAGATTGTTGTAAGGAAAAAATATTGATATGTACTGGCAATTTCACGGCACATATCAAAGTAAAATGTGACGATCGCATCACATATATCCGTGTCTTGCAACATAGATATATGTGGCGATCGTTTGATATATATCTGTGTTTTGTGGAACAGTTATATGTGGTGCGATCGCCACATATATGTCTGTCTTGCAACACAGATATATCTGTTCCACAAAACACAGATATATATCGAACGATCACCACATATATCTGTGTTGCAAAACACAGATATATGTGGTGCGATCGTTACATATATCTGTGTTCCAAAACACAGATATATCTGTTCCACAAAACACAGATATATATCAAACGATCACCACATATATCTGTGTTTTGTGGAACAGATATATGTGGTGCGATCCCCACATATATGTCTGTCTTGCAACACAGATATATCTGTTCCACAAAACACAGATAGATATCAAACGATCACCACATATATCTGTGTTTTGTGGAACAGATATATGTGTTGCGATCCCCACATATATGTCTGTCTTGAAACACAGATATATCTGTACCACAAAACACCGATATATATCAAATGATCACCACATATATCTGTATTGCAAGACACAGATATATGTGGTGCGATCGCCACATATATCTGTGTTCCAAAACACAGATATATCTGTTCCACAAAACACAGATATATATCAAACGATCGCCACATATATGTTTTCACGCACAGATATCTGTGTCATGCATCACAGATATATGGGACCCTCGAATCCCATCTATGTGTGTCTTGGGTTATAGTTATAAGCGTTATTCACAGATAACATAACAAATAGATTGTCAATGATTTTTCGCCGACACACAGACGGCTTTTGTATGGGAAACATCTAGAACAGCACTTGAATCTTGAAACAAAGCACCCGCTGTGAACTTAGCTGTAAGAGTCAAGAAGCCTCAGGTTTTTTAACCATTGGCTGAAAATGTTACAGGTTTAGTCAAGTTCTGCGCTGTTTTCAACATTTTCAGCCACTGATAAAAAAGAAACCTCCTTATTACCTTTACACTAAAGTTTACAGCTGAGTTCCATATAGCAGGTACTTTGTTCCAAGATCCAAGTGCTGTTCTATAAGTTTTGTTCTATTGTAATTGTGTGTGGGCGAAAAAATCATGACAATCTATATATGTCATTCGAGCGCCACATATATATGTGTTACAAAACACAGATATATCTCAAGCGATCGTCATATATATCTGTGTTGCAAGAGACAGATATATGTGGTGCGATCGCCACATATATCTGTGTTCCAAAACACAGATATATCTGTTCCACAAAACACAGATATATCTCAAGCGATCGTCATATATATCTGTTGTTGCAAGAGATAGATATATGTGGTGCGATCCCCACATATATCTGTGTTCCAAAACACAGATATATCTGTTCCACAAAACACAGATATATATCAAACGATCACCACACATATCTGTGTTGCAAGAGATAGATATATGTTTTGCAATCGCCACACATATCTGTGTTCCAACACACAGATATATCTGTTCCACAAAACACAGATATATATCAAACGATCGCCACATATATCTATGTTGCAAGACACGGATCGTCACATTTTACTTTGATATGTGCCGTGAAATTGCCAGAACATATCAATATTTTTTCCTTACAACAATCTTACGGCGTCCACAGAGACAGGAAAAGTCGTCTCACAAGGGTGCATTGTTACTTTGAACTTTAAGATAAAGATCCTGGCCAAGATAAGATAAGTCTAAATTAGCAACGTAATACACACGTTGCTAATTTAGACTTATCTTATCTTGGCCAGGAAGGTTTTATCATAAAAGGGCAATTGTAGCATTTTCATTGCAATCGTTCCAAATGGGCCTTGATGTATTGGTGCTGATATCTTACCTTAGTTCATTTTTCAATGCTGCAAGTGTGAAAATCGCGTCATTTACCACAGTAGTATTATAGTATAGATTTCTTCACATTATGGAGACTGTTATTGAAAAAGTGATTGTTCTCTTTCGGCTTCATATGTTGCATGTTGCAACGTCCACTGTTCCATGAACGTAGCAGAATCGTAACATTAACTCAGTATTGATGCATAAGGACATGATTTGCATATTTCACATCTATATGTGTCAGTCATCTCATAAGCTTCCGAAAGTCATGACGATTCATTAATATCATTCTTCAGTTACTCTACTTCAAATTTTGGAGCAAAATTGGGGTCAAAACCCACACACTTCTTTTCGAGCCTAAGAGCTGTCTACCTTTGAAAATGAAGACCATGGCTTATAATCGTAATACTTCTAAGAGATTAATCTACACATGACATACCTAACATGAGTGTACATGTGTGCATGTTACGATGTATCAATAATGTGTGTGTGTGTGTGTATGTGTGTGTGTGTGTGTGTGTGTGTGTGTGTGTGTGTGTGTGTGTGTGTGTAAGTAAAGCTGAACATGAACATGTATGTGTGTACTCCTTTGTATATATGTGTGAGTAATGCTGAACATATGTGTGTGTGTTCCCCTTGTATATATATATATGAGTGAGTAAAGCTGAACATATGTGTCTGTCCTCCTTTGTATATATCTGTGTGTAAGTAAACCTGAACATATATCTGTGTGTGTCCTCCCTTGTATATATGTGTAAACCTGAATGTATATAAGTGCGTTAAACCATCCTTATATATCAGAAATTTCTTTTCTTTATATATATGTAATTTTGCAACACTTGGCCCCCGATAGGGGGGGTCTGGAGTGGGTCAAAAGAATATATATACTGAAATGATTTTTATCATGATTTCATCACGAACTCACCGCGATCCAGAGCTCTGTCCGATAGTCGCGGATGGTGACCAGACGACCGCCGTCAGCGCGGCAGCTGCTCTCGGCATCATGGTAGGAGAGACGCTTCCTGTCGAAACGGTAGCAGAAAAATATCTCCTTAGAGGACTTTGGCTTGATGTAACCTTCAGGGCACTGGCCAGTCTCTGAAAATGAATGAAACTGAGTGAATGAGATGAACGAGATGTACTACATGTAGGTACGGTGCAGCTGTATAGCCTGTAGTCATTTCAAGGAATTGTAAGTAAACAAACTACTACTTTACATTTGTCTGATACTGTAAATGCACAAAATTTAATGTTCGCGGTAGGGAGAAAAAGGAGTGTTCGCGGTGGTTTTGACTTTGTGTTTGAAACAATAGTAGCGCAGCAGTCACACAATGAAACGGCTTTTCCCGGTGGTTTTAAGTTTGCGGTAAGCAGTTAACCGCGAAAACCGCGAACATAAATCCACCGCAAACATTTCTGAATTTACAGTTCTTTTCCGGTCACTTAGCTCATCCAGAATTTGCGTATTGAATATTTTTGAAAGTATTGAGTACTTCTTACCGGTTTTCTGGCAGGCCCAAGTGCCATCCTTCGTCCTGACGTGGCGGCTTGATGGGTGGAAACAGTCCACAAACAGACACTGAGGTCTTCCCTCGCGGCAGAAGCAGTTCTTGCCTGTCTCATCTTCATCGCCCCACGAGTCTCCTTCCTGGAGCAAAACAGAAAGGAAGGTGGTGTGTATAAAGGGCTCAACATTTCATTATGTCATTGGGCACATTAGGCTTTCAACTCTTTCAACTGTTTTAAACATCACGCCAACATTGAATCTATTCATTTATTGTCTTTCAGTACATTCCATTAGGACGGCGCTCTCGTCGCGTGCTCTCTGCGACCTAGAATTTAACAGAGCGCTCAGAGACTTATACTTGGAAAACGAATCTAATTATGCTTTGTGTGTTTTGTTGTCTTTTTATCCATGCTTTTACATTTTGCATGATATTCCGATTATGAAATCCAGGATTGGACAGATCCGGTTTGGGTCGCAGCGAGAGCGCAGCGTGATCGTCGTCTAGTGGAATGGGGGCCTAACTAGTACTTAGACCCCCATTCCACTTGGACGGCGCTCTCACCGCGCTCTCACGGCGACCTAAAATGGTCCAGAGCGCCGTGAGAGCGCCGAACTCCTGGAAAACGTGCTCAAGTGGAATCTCTACGGCGACCCTTGCGCGCTCTCAGCGCGACCAAAATGTCAAATGTCAGCAACTTTTGAAAGATTTCACAGATCACTCAACGAATTCCAGAGATAAAGAACGAATTTTTGTTACGTTTTCTGTGTTTTGTTGTCTTCTCAGTCATACCTTTACCTCTTGCATCATATTTGAATGATAAAATCAAGGGGAAAACAGATTCAATTTTAGTCGCTGCACGGTCGCTCAGTGTGTGTCTTAAGTAATATATGTATGTTAAACTTGCTTTTTTCTGTGTTTTCTGTCATGTAAACTGTTTGCAATAAATATATTTTATCATTCTACGTTATGATAGAAACGTAAATCACAGAATTTGTCAACACATTTTGAATCACTGACAATAAAATTTGGAGGGAATTTAATTTGAATGGAAGCAAGTACTTATTTCGTCAATTTGTATTACCCATGAGCAAAACCACAAAATTCCCAGAAATTCAAGATACACCGCTTCAAGAATTAAATTTGTTTGAACTACAGTTAAGACCATTCAATCCTGATAGAGCGCTCGCTGCGATCCTTGAGCGCTCGCTGCGGCCCTTTGATCCCACCTTGGGCGCTCTCACGGCGCTCACCGCGCTCTCACGGCGCTCACCGCGCTCGCTCCGCGCTCTCTCGGCGCTCGTTTTTAGATCGCCATCCTCGGCGCTCTCACAGCGAAGGTTTTGAGCATGTTCAAAACCATCGCCGAGGTGACGGCGCGCATTGCGCTCTCGCTGCGCTGTCGGCGCTCTCGCCGCGCTGTCGGCGCCCTCAATGGCGCTCTCGCCGCGCTGTCGGCGCTATCACGGCGATCTGGCCAAAATGAGGTCGCCGTGAGAGCGCGGTAAGAGCGCCGTCCAAGTGGAATGGGGGTATTAGTGAGTCATTGGATACGCGGCTAGCATACCTTGTACTTTCTTCCATTGTATTCGCAGCCTTCGTCCTGACACTGTTTCAGCGGGACGCACCGGTCGCCCCGCCAGACGTGATCCCAGACGTCACACACACAGCTGGGCACACACATCTTATTACAGGCACGGACCGGCTCCTTACAAGATGGAGGACAGTCACTTCCGCACATGGACCAGTGACTTCCGGCGGGGCACTTCTTAGCTGTGAGCAAAACAAAACAAAAATGTATAATTTTGAATGTTTTACTCAAGCGTCTTCATCTAATCATAGTATCATCATCTCATCATCTGGTCGCGACGGTCTCACGGGTACTCATGACCCTTCTCCCCCATCCCTCCCTATCCTCCATTGCACTGGGTAGGTCTTTCAGAGTACAGTGTGCGTCTAGACACAGTTGATGAATATAGGTGACATCTATATCATATAATATTAATCTATATCATACTTTAACACATCTAGAATTGAAGCTGGAAGGTATCGTAAAATTCCCCGTGATCAAAGGTTTTGTCCATTCTGCCCAAATGAGATTGAAGATGAACGTCACTTTATCATGAATTGTCAAAAGGTATGAGGATAAACGCTCAAAGCTATTCACTTTTATCTCCGCTTGTTCAAATGAATCAATGCGCCCCGTTCTGTCGATAGATTCAATTACATACCAGGAGGTGATAATCCCTACTGTGTACAGATAGGTATATACATCAAAGAATGTTTGGACATTAGAACAAGCAATGTATAAGTATATGACATGTGATATTTCGATATGTTGCTCTATCCCATATGGTTGTGTGTAATCAAACTCATTTTGTATACACCTATTCGTTTGTATGTATGTATGTATGTATGTATGTAGTAGACCTTACGAAAGTCGCTGTGCTTTTGTTGTGTCAATAAAGATCTTCTTGATAAACCGTTCTATAGTTCTGATCTCTCTCCTTCTCTAGCTCGCACACTGTTGATCCATGAACATTGCAATAGTGATTATCTTAGCAGCAGCAAGATGATAGAAACAGCGTCTTCTACGAAAAGGTATTTCCTATCTATCTATTTTTCAGATTGTAAGATATGTCAACGATTTGTTTTTGGCGACGCCTAATGGTATAGTATTGCGTGCAGTTTGCAAGAATTCTAGGAATTGTACAGGAATTTTCAGTCCACAGGGATGTTTGGAATGTTCACAAAGCGCACTGTACAGTACCACAGGAAGTGCAATGGTCGAAAGTGGGTCACCCAGGCCCCTGGGGGGCATATGTCCTGGAAAGAATTTTCAGTCCACAGGAATGTTCTTTTTTGTTCTTCTATGTTCGGCATACCCAAACATTGATAATTAATCAAAACTAAATGATTTTTGATTGAAGGTTTCTTAAATAGCCAGTACTCACGACATATCTTTTGTGGGATGCAGTTGTCTTTAGACCAGACGAAGCCCTCGTCACACGCACACCCGGGGAAGCAGACCGCGGGGCAGATCGGAGTTGGGTTGTCACAGGTGGGTCGGCACATTCCTCCACACGCGGAGAAATGGCTGTTTGCTCCACACAACGACGCTTTAGCTGTTGCAAATATGTTCCAAATAAAAATGCAGTGTCGTTAGCGGTGATTTTTTTTCTGACGCCAAATAAATGAACTAGCTAGCTATGAAGCCACGTAGTGTATTATTTTGCGATGTGCATTGTAAGAGTCATGCCAGGAAACAATACATACAAACTTGTTAATGAGCTTCTATCGATGAGATGGCCAACAGCGTCCACTCTTAACACGTACATAAAACACATTTGCCTGGTCTCATCAAATGAGACTGGTAAAAATCTTAAGAGTAATAGTGTTAGTGTTGTCGGTATTAGAGGAACACACACACACACATTCACCGTCACACACACGCACACACGCACACACACACACACACACATACACACACACACACACACACACACACACACACAAACAAACAAACAAACAAACAAACAATCACGACCTTATGAAAGATCGAATAAGTGAGTGAATGTAAGAAATCTCTTCTGTTAAATTGATACTCTTATTTCAATTTGTAATGACATCACAGTCATGTTTGGTTAACTGCGAAAAGCAATGCTCAGCACAGATGACGTCATAAATTAGTTCATGATTAATTGATTCAGTCGCATGAATGGCACTCTTCGCGCAGTACTCACGTTTGCATACTCCAACTGCATTGAAGTCATCCTGGTCCTTGTCACAGAATAACCCAGAGGAACATACTCCAGAGATCTTCCATGGTCCACCGCATCTCTCCCCCTCCACCTGTGTTAGAGTAAGATGATAACTATCATATCAGCAAAAACTCCAAGTAAGCCCAAATACTGACACAGGCTATCTGTTATTATTCCTTAGGGAAGGATGTGATTGAATAGGTTTCAAAATTGTCGCAATACATGGCTTAATCCTTGAAAGGATTGTTTAACATTCAACTCTTTCTCTAAACTCCCAATAGCGTTTCTAATAGGGCAAGGGCTTTGCAATTATACTAATTGAAAGCTACTATTTCGTATCCATACAATAGTACATGTTTTATTTATACTATGACTTTTCATCAAAGTGAATATGTCAATGTTTTCCTCACTTTTGCACACACGTCACAGCATCCACACGCGTCTTTGACGATGTCGCCTTTACATGGAGGTGGCTTGGAGCATTCGTGATCTTCACATGGCGAACATGACAGACCAGCCACGCTGAAATGAGGTTGATTTAGAAAATAAGTTCTAAGAAATGCACCTCTGGTAGTGGTTCTGATCCCACAAGGATACTTATTTCTAATATAGGGTTAATGACCCACCCTGAGGACTACACAGTGGCATAACTCATTGCCGGTTCCTATATCAACGGAATGAACGACCGAGTCCGCGAAGCTTTTACAAGTCTGTCTATATCAGGAAGTTTCTTAGAATCGAATAGAAAAAACGCACCGTGTAATGGTAACGTTACAAAATTTGGACCAATTGGACCAATGGGAATCCTAGAAAAAGTGCGCCGTATATAGACATTAACGACCCGTAAAATAGGGTCAATACGGGGAAATAACGACCCGTAAATGGAACCTTCTGATTGGTCAATGACATCTGGCTATATGATAATAGGTATTCTAGCAATAGTTAAATGATGCACTACACATATTCACTAGCTAGTTACGATGTTTAGTGTATTCATTACCAATAAGGAAGACATTATGAATAGTTTTGGGTCACCTTGTTACTATCACTATAAAAAGGATCGCTGTCCTCCAAGCTCCCATCCTCCAGCTGAAGAACGATGCCGGGCTGAAATAAGAGATCAGTGAAAATTGATAACGATCGATGTTTCTGTCTAAAAGAGCAGACACAACATTGCAACAATATGAGAAAAGTGCATGGGTTTTACGATATCGTAGTATAGCATTTATGAAGTAATGTATGTTATTGGTTAATGCATAATAAATGCCTTGTTAAATAGAGATAATAAACTACGCACAAAAAGTTCGGAAACTTAAATTTGGTTGATCATATCTCCGTTATTTTTTAACCGATTTTGATGCATTATATATCATTATAAAGCTTGTGTGATTCCCTGTTCTATGATACCAAACTTATTGTGATTGAAAACCCACGGAACAAGTACCAGGACTAATAACGTGAGTGGGTCACGGAGAAAAAGTGCCCAAAATTCCCTGTTTGTGTCATGCGCGCGCTGTGACATCCTATCGGTTTGGGCGCGGATGATGATTCAACAGACTGTTTGCTCAGGTTCTAAGGTTATCTTTAGAACACAGACCATCCAAGGTTATTTCTAGCACACAGAACATCCAAGGTTATTTTTAGCACATCGAAGATCCAATCGTTTACACCACATAAACACCTGCGTCCTGCAACGGTATCGTCATCCACAGGTGTTATTTTTTCTTATTGTTTCACAACAAACATTGGGGTATGGGGAGGCATAATTTCCAGGGGAAAGACAAGACTTGTACCATGAACCCTCAATGCAGAAAGATATCGTGACACAATACTTGATCCGGTGGCCATCCCATTCCTCCATAACATGGGGCCGAATTCCTTGCTGTAAGATGATAACGCCCGCCCACACCGGGCAGGGATCATCGCCGACCATCTCCAGCATGCAGGTGTAGAGAGGATGGAGCCCGGACCTGAACCCCATCGAACATCTATGGGATCAGCTTGGGCGAGCTGTCCGTGCAAGAGTGACCGAGAGAACAACGCTGGCTGACCTAGGACGACTGCTGGTGGAGGAATGGGACGCTATCCCACAGCATCGCATTGCGCGACTGGTGACGAGTATGAGAAGGAGGTGCCGTGCTGTAGTGACAGCGCGTGGCTGGATCACCCGTTACTAAGACTCCTTGCTAACCCATTACTAAGACACAGATTGTTGGTTTTGATAAAGAATAAACTTAGCTTTCATGAATATGTCTTGTTTATTCTTGTTGATTTTTCACAATACCCTCGTACAGAAGTCAATATCAACAGAAGAATATGTACGGAATAGCATGTTTGACTATAGTAAGGTAATCTGGGCACTTTATTTCTTCGACCCACTGACTTTGGCAGGCCTGATGCTCGTTTCATGAACTTGCAATCACAATAAGTTTGGTATCATGGGAAAGGAAATCAAATAAGCTTTTAAATGATATGTAATACATTGAAATCAGTAAAAAAAATAACCGAAATATGATCGACCAAAGTTAAGTTTCCGAACTTTTTGTGCGTAGTTTATTCAATACAATGCGCAATGATCAAGACTGTTCTTCTACTCCAATACAAACGTACAACAGTCCAATAGGTGAACTTTTGCTGTTGACTCAAGCAGAGCATAACACGTCCCCAAAGGCGAGGACACCCCTGCAAACATTAAAACAGCAATTGCTCATAAAGTATGGCATCAGCTCATCGTTTGTAATACGTGCCATTCAAAAAGCCCCTTTGTTAAGGTGCAAGTGGTTTCTATACTGTTAGTGATTGTTACACCTACCTCTCTTCTCATTCAATGTGTTTCACAGCCCGAGCCTCTTGCTTTTCTGCCGTGTAGAGACGAGGTCTGAGGTTGACCCCTTATTGAGATACGCCTCGGCTGCAACAAAACAATTTGCACAAGGTAGTCACACAACTTACCAACGACTGTATAGCGTATTGAAAACATATGCCACTGTCACATCTCTCTTAATGGCCGGAAAATCTTGCTGGAACGCTTCGTATAGTTGTTAATCTGTGTGGTGGTAGTAGAGTGCTAATATTATACTATACATAGATAATTGTTATATAAGATTTAGATAATATACAAGTAACTAAGACCACGACGTAAATATTTACGTTCTCTTCAAAATGATATAGACAAGAGATGTGACTGCCATGCATATGAGGTGAGGAAACTGCGTAGACCTACTAAATAGCATTGGACGAATTCGTACTCGAAATAAATTAAATTGATCTCAGTACTTGAGAAAAAACAATTAGTTCTATTACAAGTGCCCGAGAGTAGTCTGCACTGTAGAGTGCCTAGAGCTAGGGTGCTGCCCTTACTGGGTAATGAGCTGTACGGGACAGGGTCCTTATCATCCACACTGCCTATACACACCTGTCCATAAAGTAGACCACAAAATACTCAATAAAACCGATTAAGTGCTTGTAATTTTCATGTAGTGTATTTGACTTAGATTAACTTGACTTTACTTGGATCCACATTTATATTGACAGTAATTTTGTGACAATCTGACTGTAACATGCTTCTTTGGTGTTAGACGTTAAACTGTAATCCTGAGGCCATATGTCTTACTTGTCTGTCCTTTGTTCTTATGGCCGTCTCTGTGGCCTTCAAATGATACCCATAGGCGTGTGCGACCTGTGTGCATGAATCACCAGATTGTGCCAGGCTTTTACCAGGGGAGAGGTCGTTAACCTTTACACATGTGGTGCTAACATAAAAGTACACTGCACTGGCATCAATTCGATTTTATTGCTAGCTCCCATTCAGAAGAATATAGCACTATCATAAAGCCATATTGGGTTGGTTTGTTGTTTGTTGTTCGGCGTTTGGAGTGTAAAATGTCCACAGCTGCACTAGAATGTAAGCAAGGCCGAGTCTGCCATGTCTAAGAGATCACTGATGGCGATACAGATGTTGCCCAACTTGCTGTTGGTCTAGCTTCCCTAGCATTTGACTCACATCAACATCGTCACGCAGACTGATTCATGTTATACACTTACACGTCAACGGTAATCCGACAGGAGGCGTTGTAGTTCGGTAGTATACATGTATATACGTCCGTGTACTAGTCTTTGTTCAGTCATCGGCCACTAACCAGTGAATATATATTTGTTGTCAAATAACATCCGATTACAAAACACAAGCCATACAACACATGTAATAGATCAAAAATTATTCTACGATACATATCAAATGGTTGGTTTGGGACGTTCACCCGACAGGGACAGATAAAAAGGGCCAGGAGTCGTCGAAGGCAAATTGCGGTGTTGCTTTGATGAGTAGCGAGCTGCCACTTGACTTCATCGCCTGGTGCAACCTTTACTCCATGTCTTCCACTTCACAGACTCCATTGAAACAAACAATGTCTGTCACAGGATGCCGTGTCCAATTAGCACGTATAAAAGGTGAAATGGCGCAAGTTACATACTAAATACATGTCCAGCAGTATGATCAAATATGACCAAATGTGTCTCTGATGGCCTCTTTATCCATTTCAAGGTCCTAAAACGCATGATTTGCATGGGTCATACTCCTATTAATGATGAGATAGTTGTCGATGTCAGGTTATGTAGACAGGGAGTCAAGGTCAACATGAGTCGTCTGAAAATTACGTCTTGTCAGTTACTACGAGTGTAAGACATAGCCAAAAAAACGTAAGTTGCATGTGCCGATTTTATTGATCGTTTTTGACGTAAAATGTGCTTCCTGAATATTCATGTCTGCTGTGGCAAACATAAGTTTGCGCCCAGTAGTCAGGTATGTGTGAAAGCACACAGTTGAACAAGATTTCACTCCGTGTCCTTGACGAAAGGTGGTGGATGCTACCTGAAACGTCAGTTTCTAAAATCATATCCAGTTGCTTGAGTAACTGCTACTTGGCGTATCTTATTACCTGACTGTCTAGCCTTCATCAACGTACACAGCTGTAGCCATAGTGCCTCGAGGAGAGCCGGTTTTATCCAGCCTTGTGTGGCTGATATGTCAAAATGTCCGAGGTCGCTTTGTTCGTTCAGCCGAAAGGAGATAGGCGCGTGTCTAGAAGTATTCTACTCCTACTTGAAGTCTTAACAACATTCTAAATTGCCGTATATATTGCTTATTGATGGGGTGGATATCCGGGAGATATTGGCAAAGAAACGTTTTGTTTTGAGGCTACGAAATCAAAACATCATTATCACATGGGTGGTAGGCATTCGAGAGAATTATTCGTTTCGCTGCACCGTGTCCTCACAAGTCTCTTCTGTTAAGACTTATCATCTTTACAATGTATGAGTGACTCAGCTATTATCTTGTTATTTAGGCTCTGCTTTAAAAGTACATAATGACAGAAGAAAGAACTGGGTGGTTATGGTTAGCACCATATCTAGTGTGCACTGACATTTCGATAACAAGGCGTTCCTCGTCATGACGAAACGACCGCGTCCCCGGGCCAGGTCTTTGTCGTCTGTGATGGGGCTGCTGTCAGGTCGACCCGGTCATAACTGTGAGATTGATGTGCAACAGTGTCATCAGGGATCATCGGATAAATTGTAGCACAAATGCGGTGATGTCCCTTTGTCACGTTGCACAAATCCACTATGAAACCAGTGTTTCAAAGATAAAGAAGTTTAAAGAGCTGTTGTGAGAGTAGGCTAGGTGGTACTCAAACTTATTAGCTCCACAGTTTTTTGCTTTTTATCTTTATCTGACGGAAATGTGGCACTGGTTGGGGCCGGGTTGGCGCATGTACCCCCGGGCGGTAACTTGATACAATGACTCACGCAGGCAATGTCCTAACGTACACTGGCGATCGCACGTAGTCTTTTGACATTACCATGGATGTCAAGGCTGTTGGCCTACGACTTGTACAAAACGTTTTAGATTCTAGCTAGAGAGTAATTCATACAGGATGCAGTGGGCCTGTATAGTTGTCATTTTACCGATAAGTGCACTACTGTTGCTTGATGATCCAGGAATTTTAATGTCGTCAAACGGATCAGTCATCGATATCATTGGGTTTTTCAGCCCTAATCCGTAACACTTTTCTGCTGACGGGCCCGGCAGTTGTGGCCAACTCACTGCCCATCCGCTCCTCCAGGCTTCCAGCATACCTCCTCTCTCCTGTTCCACAGTCAGCACGAGGCTCTCCATGCTGCCTTCCCCATCCATGATTGCAAGTTCATCTGTGATGGTAGAAATCACTCAAAGTTGAACTGTAATTTCCAACACAAAAATTGATCTTGTTAGTTTGAAACTCGACTGTCAAACTAACTTTCTGCATCTTTAAAGGAAACCAAAGCAATATTAGGGCCCGAAAATTGGATTTTGAAAGTCAGTTTATTTAGTGATTTCTATACATGATTAGTTCAGACAATCCTTCTCTGCTATCCCTAGTGACCACGTCTCGTCTCTAAGTGACTTTTTTTCTTCCCCTCTACTTCAAGGATCGTCATCAGAACCGATACATCCCCTGTGTGAGTGCTGCACTACAGCCGGAAAGAATGAGGGCCTTTTTTTTGCCTCTTCCCCAACATGTTGCATTTGGATCTTCTCTTATAATTAGTGGCCATCTGCACAGGTTGGTTGAGGAGGGTAATGTAACGAAAGCAAATCTCTACAGGAACGAAAGACGAACCTAACGTTAACATCCACAACTCTAACCATGTCATCTTCCTACTGGGGGAGATTCCACTTGGTCTAAGCCCCTGTGCTGCTTACTCAACTGCCTTGGCTCTTCGCCCTTGTTCTTCAAGATGTCTCACTTCTTCCTGTATCAGGGCTCTTCTCTCTTGCCTGCTTGCTCTCCTCCATTGTTGGAAGTGTGATATCTGTTTGAAAAAATTACATAACGTATATGTAAGGTTTACAGGTGACTGATGGGAATAATCCATGTGTAATTTGATGGAAACAAACAGCTAGTCCTCTACACAACTGCGGACGATTGTTCGTCGTAGTTTATCTGAACGGTGTGTACTTGATAATTTGTCCGGTAGGTTCTTTTGAAAATACAGATCGCAAAATCGAACACTTTAAAGTAGCGGTCATTGTGCATTATGCTTTGTGTCCTTTTATCTAAAAGTATGAATTTGTTTGTGAGAACGTTCCATCATATGGACAGAGGTGCACCGGAGGACAGAAGACCAGCTATCTGTGCATACAGAGACAGATAGAGGACTCGGGGGGTTACCCGAAGCCAGAGTCAATGAGTAACATGGATGCTGATTGGTAGGCCTTGATGAGACGAGTTGCCAGATCATGATGATGATGAATATGTGAGAGTGTACGTTAGAATATGCCGTCTACACGTACGTAAGAAATATTCCACAGCCATGCAAGAATGAGTTCCTTTCAAAACACGACATCCCCGCGGGTTAGTTCAGAACACGTCATCTCAAGGTCAGAGGCTGACCCCTCCGCCATGTTTGTCTCCGTTATCTGCTGTGTTTCTACTATATGCTGATCTCTTTCGTTGGTTACAGTGGTTTTAAGTAATAGTTAAAGGATAGACTGGCACATTCCGCCCTTCAGAGGATTTGCTTTCCCTACACCGTCATCACAAAGTGTGTGGCCTATTGAACTACATATTATGTAAACGTTGACCACTTTGACAATCACTTATATAAGTCCCTAGCATCCTCTATAATCAATACCCATAATTACCAGTGTTTGTGGCAACTGATTACATTGTACTGAAGTGGTGACTGGTTATTGCACTTACAGATACTTAGCTTGGTCAATTTCCCTGTCTGATCACTGTCTGGCCGGGTACAAGGTCGCAGCCAACATGGCTGATTGTTCTGAAATAGACCTGTAGAGTATTGTAGACTATCCGTCCATGTCACTGAATTTTTACAGAGTCATGCAGTCATATTAATTCTGGGGTATGGCTTTATATGACATGTATTGATACATGCACTGTTTGTACTTGCAATTAGCCCTCAGGTATTTGCAATAAACTGAAATTATTTACAGACTGTTTGTGCCATATTTGTCAGTAAGACAGAAAAAACTATCCCAAATACGACATCACATCACATAATACCAGGGAACGAAAAAAAGGAATTCGAAAAGTTAGCTGCTCTGTTTATGTGTCAAAGGTTGCCTCTAAAATTTAGACCTATCAGTTACGTACATCGTGTGTACGTACAGAGACATGCGGTACTCTGAAGGCGACTGTGATGGAGGAATGGGAAAGGGGTGAACATAGAAGAAAAGTACAAGCTGTTCTCTTTATCTGAAAGTAATTGTGTGAAAGGTTGCCTCTAAGATCTAGACTTATCAGTCACGTACATCGTGTGTACGTACAGTCACATACGGTACTCAGGAGGCGACTGTGATGGAGGAATGGGATGCCGGGGGTAGCCATGTATAACACACAGACCGTCAAGAATCAAGGTGTGGATCCAATATTTTCAACCTCATAAAGCACTATCATAGACGAGAGACTACGTCTGTTGTGACGCCGCTCCCATGACGTCAGCATACGACTTGATCTGATCGACCTCTCTGTTGCTGTTGTAATATCTAGTTCGAAACTTGCATCTGTGTTTGGTCTGAATGGGGAAAATTTAACACTGAATGCCATACACAGTAAATATTTAGTTAATATGCATGTTCTGTTGATAATATTATTCAGTTCAGTTCATCCTTCCATGAAAGTTCAATTTCATTTGCTTGATCCTAATTGAATTAGACTAGTTTCCCTCCAGTCAAAAATAATCTTTGAAGATGTATGAGAAACGACATTTCTGCTAAATGTAATTAGTGAGAGTAAGGAAGAAAGTCTTGTTCAGGCTTTTCGTCCATATCTACTGTCCCTGCTATGTCAAGCTGAAGTGATGTATCATAGCAACAGTTTCGTCACTAACCCCTGACCTTAGAGGCCTGCATCGAAGACAAACTGGTTTGGCAGTATGTCGGCCCACCTTAGCCCCAAGGTGATTCTAGTGCGTAATGGAACAACGCACATTCTGGGCCAACCCATCGTCTTAAAATAAAGGAGGGGGGGGATTAACAACATTATTGTTTTATTTCTAAAGTTTATACCGGGCACAGTCAAATCAACCAGGTATGAAAAGTTATTTGACGTCACTATGTCGATGCAACGTCAAGTTTTTACGGAATATTTTCTCTCTGATTAAAAGCATAACCATCCCCTCTTATCATAATTTTACCTGGATTATCTACTTCAATGACGTCTTTGTTCGGGTGCAATTATTCCATTATCTTGGTACGCGCAGTTGTATGCTCAGTCCCGGGTCCGAACAGCATTAGTGCGGACGGGCCGACGGCGTGCTCTAGTCCGGAGCAGATTGGTTGTTGAATTATTTTTCGTGTAGTCGGTGATATTAAGACTCTTGGACCACAGACTTGCCGTGTGTCATTTCTGGAGCAGTGGTGAGGCAAGGCGACCTCAACTGCCGGGCAGACAAGCCTGCGGGTCGGCCCGAGTCTTCGGCATTCTTACGAGGTGAGGTTTTCTTTTGTTCCACGGCTGATCGGTATGATATCGCCACATTTATACGGTTGAATTTGTAGTGAAGTGCTAGTAAATATGATTCTCACTTTCCCAGTCTTGTTTGAAGGAGTAGGAACCGTTATTTGTTTGAAACAGTTTGTGTCTAAAGCCCCTGTCGCACTGGACCCACGTCACATTGGCGGCCTCGTTGCGTCCTAAGTTGGATCTGTGCTACCCTTGACTTAATAGTAAGAATATAATGCAAAACGTAGAAGTATGACAAAAAAGCGTGACAAATTCGTTGAGCGCTGTGTCAAATCGCCCAGTCGCATCGAGGTCGCCAACGTGCCGCGGGTCCAGGGAGATAGCGGCTTTGGGTCGTCCTTGCCATTCATATGGAAGCATATTGCAATGTGATGCACATAATGCGAGTCTGGTCAGGTTTTTGTCAGAAATGTACAATAGATAGTCCAGATCAAAATTAAATGCGCTACTCATGGTTAACAATCCGATATGTTGCTACTTAATGTTATATCATTGCGAATGTATTATTGATTCAGTTTACGTTAAGTTATCCTTTTGTATCCTAATTTTTTTCTGATTTTGTAAGGGCTCCCTTTGAAATCAGTCACTTAGTTAACTGAAGCACCGTTAAAATTCCATCAAGGAAGTTCGAGCAAGTTTTACTATAGTGAAATGCACTTTTCTTGATATCAGCTTAAGCTTTGATACCTAAGTTCTTAAAACTGCCTTTGAGGAATGGGATGTTTCTACTTTGCTTTGCTTTTATTGACGGGCAGCAGATGGCATTTAAAAAAAAAGTTTTGATGGCTATTTAGTTTCCTCGACGGGTACTACCAAATTCTCCGTCGTCGACAGTTCAGTCTCAGGGAACCAAACCTGATGCGCCCCTGTTTGTAGTACTAGGCTGAATAAAAGTTCTAAACGGGAACTATGGGGCTCCAGCAGAGGTCTTACGGAGGCACGACTGCGGTGTGAAAGATGATAGTTAGCTTGAGGAATGAACCCACTCTACTTTATACTGATATCATTGTGATGACTACTGGTCGTCCTGTAGACAAACCAAATGTCATTGCCAGAGTTTGGAAAAAGACATTGGGTATCCTGGGTCGCATTTGATACCTACCAGTCTGTCCTATTAAGATTTCCCTGGTCCTGATTCGGCTTCTCCTTGCGTGTGTCTCTTTGATTCCCATTCGGACAGCCTTGTTCTCAACGGCTAGACCCTTGGAATGTATCTCTCAGGATCATATTCATGGAGAGATATTAAAGAATACTTGTCTTTCATGGAGACGTCTTTAAACCCCTATCTCACTGAACCCGTGTTGAGTGCTTTGTCAAATCGCCCGGCCGCAGCGAGGTCGCCAACGTGCCGCGGGATTCTAGATTCTAGCCGTCAACTCTTCTAGTGTCAGTCGGCTAGCTGTACATGCAGTGTTCTTATGTTGCCAATGGGTCCAACGTGTTCTAGCCATCGTACAAACAATGGTCTGTACGAAATTGACGTCCTCAAAACCTCGACTTTCAGATACCATTAGCTAATTAGTATGTGGGAAGAGTAGCCAAAAGTGATACAAATAGCACCTGGCTTATTTGTTGAGCTGATTTGACAACAAACACACCTATATATTCGCAATATCATCCGTAGTTTTCAGCCCCTCCCCCCAATCAACTTTATACATAGAATTGTTGGGGAAGCTTTTGTACCTTAACTTAGGATTCATCCTTTGGTGCCACATGCCAGTGTCAAATATCCGCCATATATAGCTCGTAATAAGATGAAAAACTGACTGATGATAGTTAGGCGAACGCGTGCTTGAACCAATGCTGAAGTGCAGTTAAACTGCGTCGATCAAAGTTACTTCTTGTTGCCAATGAGACAACAACGTAAAAGCTGGAAAAAAAGTTTTAACAAAATTGTGCATCGGCACAATCAGCATATGATACACAGACGCCAGCGTTACGTATTTCAAACCCGTATTCAAATTCAGGAACCATAATTTCTTTATATGGACATGTGGCATGTATTGTGTGAGAAGAATATCTGTACTTTTTTTCCAGAATTTCCAGAGACTTTCAAAATTTGTAAAACTGTTACTATAGCCAGCATGTCCATAGGGCAAATTTGATAGAAATCTTTCACTACAATTGTCGTCACAAATTTTCAGGATATGATATGAACTATAAAATGACAACTCTATTCCATTCATTTTTCGTTCATTGTCTGTTTGTCAATTTCGTGATGATTTCTGATTCCTCCTTTTTGTACATGGATGGATGTATGCAGAATGTGTATATTTGTAAAGCCGGCGTCATTCATTAGAAAGATAGGCTGACCCGGGACTAAAAGACCACTGACCAATTTCTAGACATCGGTCGATGTTCTCAGGCGGGTCACTAAACCCTGTTCAATGCCCACACGGTAGATCTTTAGGCGAAACATATGCGCGATTCTCTGACGATTTTGAAATTCAGAGATCTTCTGACGATCAACACATTCGAAAATGTGACGCTGGCTTGTGTGATGCAATTTCCGCCTCTCATGTGTAGTGCGAATCCATTATGTAAGGTCTGCATTGTCAATTGCACCACAGCCAGCAGTGCGTTCTACGGAGGAATTCATGCACATTCAATCACATTGCCTACATCTCGTAGACCTTTGACATTTGACGTACGCAGTACACGTACGTAGTTGATAAACCTGATTCCCCCTTAGCCAAAGGCACCGCATACGTGAACACAGCCGACCCCTTACGTGGCGACCCCTTGACTCGTATTTGTTGATTCTATACGTATACGCTGCGAATTGAAACATTTTTTCGATAAAATGTACCTTTCCCATGTAGCAACGACCCCGGTGTAGGGTCATACCAGTCAGTGAAGGACATTCTAGTTAAAATTTTTTAGCATGACTAGAGCTGACCTTTGAGCTGCATAAATACTGACTCTCAATGCCAACCTCCCTTGTAGAGAAAATTTTTTGAAAGATCAAAACTGTCTCTGTCATCCATCTAATCGATGGTATTGTGAAATTGTTGACTTCCAAAATTGGGGGGGGGGCATTTTTGATAAACATGTTACATCTTCAAATATGGCGTCAATGAGTGCGTACGATCACCAAAACATTAAAGTTACCCACAAAAAAGAACAAGTCAGATTTGAAGATTTTCTCTCAGCATATATTTGCATTGCAACAACTACGTTCGTCTTAAAACAGTGACGTTGCATCATTATAGGGCAACAATGTGTTCATGATCCGAGTAATTATGACTTTTACACTTGACTTGCTTTGTAGCACAGACAATCTTGCGAACATATATTGTGAGCGATGCATCTCACTTGTGAGAAGTTCAAAATAGCCTGGAAAGGCTCTGGAATCCAACAATCGAATGCACCTTTTCATAAGAGCTAAGTTTCTCTGAGTTCGTTCGAAGATTGATATATCTTCAGATGAAATGTCTAGATAAGTGCTCCCTAATTGCCACACCTTCAAGCGCCAGGAATGTCACCGTGAAAGCAAAATCATTCTATCGATGCAAATTTTTATGCTGGTTCGTAATGTATAACCATCTTCTCGTGTCACAACCCCATACGTACACAAACATTACCTATGTGCAACAAACACACAAACCAGTGCGCAACAAACACACAAACCAGTGTGCAACAAAAACACACATTTGTGACACGCCTCACCACCGCACCCGTACGTTTTAGACCTTTAATATTTTGACGCACCCAACAGTACAGTTTGAGAACATGCCCTCCCCCAAGGCAAAATAGTAACGCACGTACACAGTCGATACCTTCTGACATGTCTGAATGAAGAATTGATGCTGAAGATTTGGATTTAATTGTCAATAGAAATATCAACTTGAACCAAGGGTCCCGTTTCCTTGCTGTGAACGTCGAGAGTTTATTTTTCTAATGGCTTGTGTAGTCTTTGCGGTGTTTCCAGCACTCGACTTAATGTATTACACGTTGCGTTTAGACTCAAAAGAAAAAAGATGTCTGATATCATAAGGTATAAATGTGTCTAGATTTGATAAACTTTTCAGCAGAACGTTGTTTACTATAAAGGTACCGGTTGTCGTCGATGGAGCTCTAGCTTTTGATACTATCAATAAAAAACACATAATATCGTTTGGTTGAAAAACTACAGCCCTATCTTGCGATATGTGATATTTTCATTTCATTGACAAATCAACAGTTGTTGGTGTTCCTCTAATCTATTTCATCGCTTCTCCTTTTTGGAGTAAAACTTCATGAACTTTATATTTCTCCCTCATGATCAATCTTATCGCAGGATTTACACTTGGCTGGCGTTGTGACAAATGTCAACATGTAATTCAAAAGTTCGCACCAAATATCTTGTGGAGAGCGTAGTGACATTTGAGATAAGATCTCTGCCCTAAACGTCCTGCTGAAGTTAAAGCCTTGAATGATTCGCGAATCTTTTCCGCTGTCTTTAGCGTTTTAGTCCAACATCCATACGTGCAAGCTCAGAGCGTCAGGTAAATATCACCTGGCACCATGAAGGTCATTTCGATGGTTGAAGTAAATGTCACAGAGGCGTTGTCCCTCCTTACGTGCTGTGTAGTGGAAACAAGTCACTAGGGTCATCGGACATCGCACTGGCCACCAGAAGCACAATTCTTTCTATTTCAAAGAGCTCAATTTCGAATTCTGGAGGCCCTTTTCAGACCAAGACTGGATATTCTGCCTTAGGCCATTCGCACGTTGAATATAGATGCCCCCCCACCAACAACAACAAAAAACAACAACAACAAAATTTGATATACTTCTGAAGAAATACGAGCTGAGTTGTCTTGATTACCATACAATGTACTTATGATTACCAAGTCATAGACACAATCAAACAATCACTTAAAGTGACCGGTTGACAGCCAAACTATGAAATTGCTTCCATCTTTGATACTGTCTGAAGATTGTAACTCTAAACATCATTGTTTCACGGGTCATCAGAGTTCAGAGGTCCATGGTGACTGGTACGTTTGTGTGGAGTAATTATCGAGCAGGAGAAATCACTTCTGCATGAGACAGACCACCGCAGGCTCCATAAAGAGTCAGTATAAAGGTCACCCAATTTACGTTGGGGAGGAAAAGGGGCAGGGATTTTAGATAATTACCCTCGAAGGTTATGTTTTGGGGAGCGTCTGTCGGTCTGTGTGCGTGTGTGTGAACACGATTTTTGATGAGACCTCGAAATGATTAGATTTTGGGACCCCAAGAGACTTTCTAAGGTACTGCAGCGGAACGTACGGTTTTGATATCTCGTGTTCTGGACATGCTGTGTTCATGATTTCTAAGGAGTAGGTAGGTTTTCTTGGAGCAGGTTTAGGGCCCCTAGCGGCTTTTGTTTCAAAGTTTGAAAGAGAATAACCTGAGGTGTTGAGGAATATTCATGTTTTTTAGTGTTTAGACAGCTAGATTAAGTATTGATTTACATGATGATATGCTAATAATGCAATTCATAATCTAATTTGCATGGTTAATGAGGAAAGTATATATATCCGTTGCATTGCATGATAGGACTCTCTAGCATGTGGTAGTTGACAGCGGCCAGTTGAAACACTGGGGCAGATATTTCCCTGCTACCAGGGCTTGCCCCCAGGGGCCCTATGTACAGTGAACAAAACACAAAAGCATTAGGGAAGCCGGAACCTGTATATAACTTGGCGGAAACAGGAGTTTCACTTGAAGTTTTATTGGGTATGTATTGTCTGAAAGACCTCTCACCACCAGCAGCATTGAACAACACGAAGATTTACATTTTGGCGAAGGTATGGGTTCATTGAACTCTAGGTAAGTTATGCTTAGACAGCGATGATCTCGATGCGGCCATGTTGGTTATATGGATGACACTCATGCGCGCATCAATTTTCGTCCATTTCCACCAATAAAAATTAAGACCAAGTTTTCTACCATACTGTAAATCGTGGAAAGCAGCTATAAAATGAGAAAATATTTGCCGTAAATTGCAAAAAGATATTTCGGAAATGGATACTAATGTCACTAGAATGCCACACTCACAGAAGAAGATGTGAAAGGCCAAAAATGAAGAATCCATTCTTTGGTATACCATTCTGTCTGTTAAGTATTCCTTCAACCTCCTTGACCACGTAGATTTCATAATGAAGGCATTAAAAAAAAAAAAATCAAAATTCTAACGCTCGCATCTGTTTTGGGTCCCCAGAGGATGTCATCCATATAACCAAATCAACATGGCCTAAGGTACGAAAGATAAGATAGAAACTGTTCCTGACATGATGTGTGGCGTGGTTATAGCTGTTCCAAAACACGTGTGTCTGTCTGCAGATCTTCACAGGACAGTAGCGGAGCTGAACAGCTGAGAGATGAAGTCGACACTACTACTGTTCGTGGTCCTTCTCGGTGAGTTAGCTAGCATCATGTGATGTGCCTACAGTATGTACCAAAGGAAGGGAAACAGTATTCATCATCGGGTCACAGTTATGCTGTGATTTACCCGTCCAAACAGTGCTTCATCACTTATCACTTGAAAAATCATAGTTAAAAAAGAAAATGATATTTCTCGTGCACGTATAAGGCCAGTAACCGGAAAATGGACCTGTTTGTATTTGATAAAACAGAAAAAGAACAATCCAAGGTCTTGGCACAATGGTCTCAAGGCAATTTGCAACATGAACAAGAAAGCCAGTCGGATCTACGCTCCTGGCGTCGATCAAAACGACCATACCGCCATAGCCAATGCCATTAATGTCAAGTTCGCGACCGTGTCTCAATCACTGCCACCACTGCAGTTGTCATCTCTCCCATCATTCCTACCGGCCCAACCAGTTCCTACCATCCACGTGTGGGATGTGTACTCACAGCTACAATCCACCAACATCTACAAGAGTCCCGGTCCTGATGGCATACCTGCTCGTATCCTTAAGGAATTCGCATGTGAGTTGAGCACTCCCCTTTGTGACTTATTCAACACGTCATTCACTGAAGGCACTGTTCCCCGTCAGTGGAAAGAAGCTAACGTAGTTCCCCTGCCAAAGTCGTCACCGCCAAGCATCGATGATCTACGCCCCATTTCCTTTACCCCTATGCTGTCGAAGCTTTGCGAACGCTTCGTCACAAATTGGATTGTTAATGACATTTCCCCCAGACTCGACCCACGTCAGTTCGGGGGCCGTAAGCAGAGATCAACAACACATGCGCTGGTCAGCCTAGTGGACTTTCTTTACAAATCATCTTCATTACCAAGTTCAATCTGTACCCTTGTCACCACAGACCTGTCTAAGGCTTTTGACAAAGTTGATCACACAATTGCTGTTCGTTCCTTACTTGACATTGGTGTTCGCCCGTCAGTGATTCCGTGGATCTGCAGTTTTATGACCGACCGACGGCAGAGGGTCTCCTACCAAGGTTCTACCTCGGACTGGCTTCACCTTAGTTGTGGAGTTGCGCAGGGAACTCTTCTTGGGCCAGTCATCTTCACCGCACTAATTGACGCAGCACTCCGCGAAGAGGCCAACCGTTGGAAGTATGTAGACGATATGAACATTGCAGAGACCCGGTTGATACGCCAGCCATGTGCACTTCAACCCAAACTTGATGGCCTGAACAGTTGGGTCTGTGACCACAAGATGGCCTTAAACCCGAAGAAATGTAAAGTTCTTCAAGTGTGTTTCGCGAGAACCCCTCCCCCTCCGGAACCTCTGTTCATAAGTGGACACGCCCTTGAAAGTGTAACATACATCAAAGTTCTGGGCACGACCATTCAAAGCGATTTGAAATGGGACCGTCAAGTGGATAACATGGTCAAATCTTCAAACAGGAGACTGTTCATGTTACGCAGACTGAAGAGATGTGGTGTGTCGACTCCAGGCCCTCACGACTGTTTACGCAATGTATGTGCGTCCCACACTAGAATACGCAGTACCCGTATGGCATCCAGCGTTGACTTGTAAACAATCAAATGCTCTAGAAAGAATCCAAGTGAGAGCCTGCAAAATCATCCTGGGGACACAATATTCCAGCTACAGCACTGCACTAACCACACTGAACCTCAGCTCACTTTCCGACCGTCGCCGTACACTCTGTAGAACTTTTGCTGAATCACTGCTCAACTCTGACTTTCGCGAATGGCTACCTCCACTACGGCAGAACATTTCCGGTAGATGTACACGCAATTCGCAGAAGCTGGACATTCCTTATTGCCGGACAGTCCGTTATAAACATTCGCCAATTCCTTACCTTGTTGAACTATTGAATGACTGTTAATCAAATGCATTATCTGCCTTCGGACTCACTTATCTTACACAAAGCTTGATTTGACACGGTATTCTTCGCTTTTGTTATGTCACAGTGTAAAGTGTACAGCTTTTAATGTGTTCGTTTCGTTTAATCAACTCCCTTATAAATTTTAAAATGTTTGTAATGCTTTTAAGTCATTTGAAATGCTTTTAAATTGCTGCCATGTAAAAGTAAATCAATTCAGAATTTTAATGTCTGCCAGTTTGCTTGAATAAAGATTGATTTGATTTGATAATTTTTATCGCATATTCTTTAGATTTAGATCAGGTCGATTAGCTTAATTTCTTTCCAAATACGTAATGAAACCACTTTGTTCTCCAGGGATGCACGGGGTTCTGGTGAGAGCCGGAGCCAACCCAAATGCGATGGGACATGGAAACTTCGGCCACAGAGTAGAAGTTGTATCCGACAACGGTATCGTTACCCTTTATGTCAACGTTCATGAGAAAACAAAGAATGAGAATTATTCATATTTGAACTGTAAAAGAACCAGCCATGGAACAATAGAAATGTTAATGGATGGTTCAAGTATGCAGTATACAGTATTTACAAACAAAGAACACTGCTTCGCAGGCATCCACTGGTTACGTGAATTGTCACTGTACATAGTCTGAATAAAGGCATCAAGTACTAAAACTTATCATACAAACCGGTCTCATGAAAATATTTATTGTTTAAAAATCGTATACCAAATACATTCTGCATCTCTAGAATGACATTTGTGTTTGACAATTCGCGTTCACAATATCATAAGAGTCATCCGTTATGTTCATTGAAAAGCGGGTCACATTGTCTAACTTCTCATGACGAAGGATGGGGGAGGGGGTAGCCGTGGCGACTGTTGCAGGGCTTACTTTTTTACTTGCTGTTTGGTTTATAGCCCGTACGGACTATATACAAGACAGCATGTAAAAGTAAGCACTGCAACAGTCGCCATGGCTAGGGGAGGGGGGTACTATCAGATTTGAGACCACGTAATATGTACTAGCAGGCAGTTACATGATATAAGCATTTCTGTAACCAGAAGCCAAAATATGAAGAACACAGTACAATACAATTCAATGCAATTTTCTGAGAGTGATAAGCACATAGGACACATATACGACAACTACAGTGAAAAGTTAGGTACAAACCAGCTGGAGTTAGTTGCAGTACAACTATTGAATCGCTTCTCCCCCTTGCGAGGGTCAGACAAACTGCAAGTTGTTGAATGAGTTTTATCATGGGCTACCACTCCCTTTCCGCTTCGTCGTGCCCACTCTTAACTTTGCATTTGAATGCGATCATGAATAAAGTTTTGATTAGCATGGTTATGTTAAGTCAACGGCATCAATGCTGTCTACATGGTAAAACACTGCTTGTTTTTCTTTCCTTGTGTTTAGCGGAACAAACATGCGAGCACCAAACGATGGAGATAACTTGTCCTGGCGGCGTCATTAAAATCGTCAGTGCCAGTTACGGCCGCTCCGACTGGACCACGTGCTCGGAAGGGCAGCCGGTTCGGACCATACATTGCGACGCGCCACGGAGTTTGGAAATCATGCAGGTCTGTACGCCGTTTTCAATCGTTTGTTGTATTCGCTGTTCTTAGCTTAGGGTGACTTAGAAAAAACAGCTTTGGTTGCGTTTCTAGTAGTGTGTTTATTAGTATACCTAGATCATTCACTCTGATTTAAAACCTATAAAACCTGTCCGATCAATCTATCATTGAAGAAATTGAATTGCGCATCAATAAAATATATAACCTAACTCAATTGCAACATTATGTAATGAATACAAAGAATTTCTAAGAAGACTAAGACTGCATCAAACTGCACTGTTAGACTAACTCATTTATCTAAAGTAACGTTTGCAGTTAAGCCTATTACATTTATTAATTGGCCTATCAATCTAGACAAACCATTGCATTATGGGCCATTTCTTTTCTTACATGTTTACCATTACGAAGAAGCGAAGAGAAGTCGAATCCATGTAGTTTATAATTCCTGTAGTAATTTGACGATGTATAGATGTATCTATATCTGTATACTATTCTTTTGTTGTGACCTGTACTTAACCCAGTGGGTTATACATGTATGGGTACAGTAATTAGATAAAGGTCTTCATTCATTTATCCATTAATCATTATAATAGATTATCGGACTGTTAACATTGGAGGCTGAACTTTTTTTCAATCATCTGACAGGAGCAATGTGAAGGGCAGACCTCCTGTTCGGTGCAGGCTTCCAATTCCGTATTTGGAGATCCTTGCTACGGGACCTTCAAGTACTTGGACGTTGGATGGAACTGTTTGGAACGTACGTAACATCACAGAAACCTCCATCTAATGTATATACCGACGTTTCACTGTTGTGGTAGACATTGTTCTGCTAGTAATGAGATCAGCCCTTTCATTCTTCAACTGGTTTCACCTACTTATCATTGTCATCCTTGTTGCTTGTCAGCCTTTTTTTCTTGCACATCAAAATTGTAATCTAGAAATCAGGCACGATAGTTTGTAACATATAGAGAAAACAACCAACGAACAAGGGGGGATTTGTGACAGGTGAAAATAAAGGCACCATTTTCATATCAATTGTGTGCTTTCGATTTTTTCCTATTGTTCTATAGCTTAATCTGGTCACTTCTCTATCCGCATACCTACATACATACATACATACATACATACATAGACAGACTTAGATACAGAACAAGGTGATTCCTTCTTTCGGGCAGCTCGCTTATAGATCAGGGACAGCGTATTGACTTGGAACATAACACTGTGAAGCTGTTGCCTGGGTGAAGTTGCTACCATAACTCTGTTGTCTTTCTGGTGTCAACTCCCTCATTCACTCACTCGTTAACTCACTCACTCACTCACTCACTCACTCACTCACTCACTCACTCACTCACTCACTCACTCACTCTCTCTCTCTCTCTCACACACACACACACACACACACACACACAGACAGACACAGACAGACATACACACACACCCACACTAACACACGCACACACACACACACACTAACACAGACAGACACACACACACACACATACACACACACACACTAACGCACACACACTAACGCACACACACACACACACACACACATACACACACACACACTAACGCACACACACTAACGCACACACACGCACGCACACACACACACACACACTCACTCACTCGTTTCAGACCATCTGCTCTTAATGCATTAGGAAGGATCGCCATGCTGCCTTGTCTACAGCATATCTGAGACTGCGTACAGTGTCAGCCATTTGCTCTCCATGTCTCGCTGTAGTCTTCTTTTTCTTTTTTTTATGTAACCTGCCTTTTCTCATCAACAACATCTCATATTATCTTATATAGAAACGGGGCCTCCGGATAACATCTATAAGAAGTTCATGCTCGCGGTCATACAAAATTACGTTGCTGATCGTCCAGCCGAGTTCTTCATCGCTCCGGCCGGCGACGACCCCGCCAACGTCAGGGTTTACGCTCCGTACGCGAGCTTCACAGAAACAGGTACGGCAAATGCTTCGGTCCCAATTGCGCCGGTGCCCGTCGGGGGTGTAGTTCTGGCCGGGCCCCGAAGCCACGAATTTTTCAGGGTGGACTGCCGGGTACCACGGGGTACCTCCCGGTGCTCGCACGATTAGCTCACGGGTCCAGGGTTCAATTTAAGTCTGAGTTAAATTGATTCGAGATCCCGGCCGGGCCCAAAGATAGCCGTAGGCGGCCGCGGTACGCCCGAAAGTACCAAAAAGCAGCCCGTGAACTACCCGGCAAGACCCTTTTTTTCTGATTAGGAATAAAGCAAAAGTTAGCATCAGAAACTGGAGCAAGCAAGTTTGTTTGCTTTTCAGTTTCGACAAGATATCAACGAAGGAGATATAACCAGCTTCTAGAGCCGGCTTCCCATTTTGCAAACTCGAAATGTAGTAAAGGAAATTAACGTAGCACCAAAAGATCTTAATTCATCATCACCTCTATGATCCTCTGTGAGTAGTGGAGGTACTGCTTTGCGTCCGGTTGTTTGTATGTGTGTGTTTCAGGCCTAGGAGTTATAACTTTAGAACCTCCGGATGGATTGTGATGATATTTGATACGTGGGTAGGTGTTGTCGTGTAGGACATGTGATGGTCAATGTCGGTTTTGGACCCCCTGGTGTATGAACTTATTCATTTATGTGGTTATTGGTAAATGTCCATTCTACAGTGACGATTCAACCCAACAACATCCAGTTGGTTCCGGTTCCAGCATCCGTGAAGTTGACAGAAGGACCTATCAGTAATCGTGGAGTCGAGATTACATCTGACGTCGATATTGTAGTCTACGTTGTAAGTTGACGTGTTTGTTGTTTGGGAAAAAATTTAGTCCAATAAAATAAGATAAATTGAGAGAATGATAAAGAAAAAGAGAAAGATTATGTAAAAATCAAATGAATAAAGTAATTTCCATCCTACTTATGACCTTTCGTCATTGCAATTTAACCATGATGTCGTAGTTTGAAATCATCAATCACGATACAATAACGGCAAATATGAAAGGAAAGATATCTTCATAAATGATATATAACCTACAGCATTGCGAATTGTAAATAAATCATATTCCCGGTGGTATTCTTATGCATCATGCAAAATCGTTGAATTTGCTAGATCGGCGTTTATATTGCATATAGGTGAACAAAGAAGACTACACTACAGATGGCTTCCTCGGTCTTCCTGAAGATGTCCTGGGCACGCTGCACTATGTGGTGACGTGGGAGGTACGTACTTTTTTATTTATTTCAATTTCACCACAAAACAAGGCTCATAAGAGCCACTCAGACACGTGTTTTGGGTTACTGTATTGAACTGTGATGACAGATGTTTGTTTACCTTTGACTTGAAAAGTTTAAGGTTGTACCCGTGAGGGAAACAGTCACGGGGAAGCTTGTTCCATAGCTATGTAGTTCTTGGAAAGAAGCTTTCAGCGTGGAACTTCCTTCTAAGAGGTGGAGTATGGAAGAAGAAAGGGTGATTTGCTTCCGTGGAAGTGGCAAAACGTGTCCTTGCTGAGACAGTTCGGAGTGGCGGCACAAGCGAGTGAAGTTCCGCGGAGCATTTGCCGTGGAAATAGCGATAGAGTAACGCTAGACTTGCTACATTACGCCTTTGTGAGAGGTTGTAGGGTGGCGAACAGGTCACTCCCAACTTAACCTGGTACAATATCGACAGTTTGTATCAACCTCTTGCAGTCATAAGATGAAACTGCCCTTGACAAAATACGTGAGATAAGCTTTGAAAATAAAACTAAAGTTCCACGACCTCATGCCTTTACTAAATGATCTTAACCTTTATGAATGACATATTATGACTGTTTCTCTTTGACTATAAATCATATCAGGTGATCATCTTCTCCACCCAAAAAACAGAAGTTGTCCAAAGTATGACCTTAAAAAATAAGGCTATTCTAGCATTTATCCTCAATTAAATGAGGTCATCATTAGCATAATTTATATTGAACGATGTTCACATTCACATAACATCCAATGCCACAAGTATGAAACTGCTGTCATTTGCCACTATGGAATTATAGTAGTTTCTCCTTCACTATGCAAATTCATTTGCATATTTTCTATCTATCAACATTCCTCTCTTCCTCAGTTACAAATGTCACATATTTGAATAGTCCAATCATGGAACACAGTGGGTTTTTGAAATCTCCTCATAAATTATGCTAATCAGAATCTGATTTGGATAATTATAATCTGATTATACAAAGCATCACTTAAGCTATCTACATACCAAATATCATAATGATTCCTGAACCCCATCTTGAATTATAGTTTTTTCTCAGTAATTATGCAAATGAGGTCTTCATCTATGAATATTTCTCTCGTCCTCATTATGTGACATGCTTGAGAGTCCTATCATGAAATGCAGTGCATGTATAAATTTTACTCATTAACTATGCGAATTAGATACTGATTTTCATAACATACCAAATATCAAGACAATCCATCAAGGCCTTTTCCAGTTATGCTGCTTTTTTACATACGTACATACATACATACATACACACATACATACAAACGCTACCCAAAACATAACCTTCTAAGCTAAGGTAAAAATATAGGCGAGTGTGGTAAACGAACAAGAATGCATTCATACTAAGCGAAAGAATTTAAAAACAATCAACAGCAGATTAAGCATAAGTCAAGTAATTTCAAAGCATCACTTTACCAGTGCATTACATGTAGATATCTGTTTGAGAGCCTTGTAAACCATATTTCTCTAGTATGGTACACCCGGTGACCTGCTTCCAGTCTATAGTCTGCATAAGACGTCATTCTTAGTTAATCTGTACCCTTAAGTCTTACACGTATATTGATCGATTCCAGGGAACAAGGACCATTCCTGCAGAGATCGGCGTCGTGGCCATCGAGGATGGTACTGAGGTGACTGTGGAGCCTACAGCCCCCATGCGGGCAATGGGCCAATTCAGGGGTGCCAGTCCCGTTACCGTCACCTTGAACAGGTGTGCTTATGTATGGTTCATTGTGTGATTCTAACTAGTGAAAGATATCTACTAGAAAGCATGGATTTTTGATAACCCTTCTGTCCATACTTGATCCAATAGATATGCATGTCATCGATCCACGAAAATGACGTCTGTATTGTCAAAGCATTCTAATACGTCTCTGATCACCACGTCAGAAAATTTAGGGATAAATCACGGGCCTTAATATCGTGTAAATGTAACAACATGACTCGAATCTTTACAAGATGAGCTACGGTGAGTGGTAATGGTTCCTTCGGCTAGGGCAAACTTTGAGAAATGGCACGGCCATTACAGTGCCAGCAGTCCGTACACAAAGACTTAAAAACTCGTTCCTCCACCAGGCCAGTCAACCCAGGAACACAGTCTGATACTGTTACTTATGAAGACGTTCTTGTGACGTTTGCTTTAGCTTTGTATGGATACTGTCGTCGCTGTTATGTGTTTTGTTTTGTTTAATTGTGGATGTTGCTCGTGTACAGCACTATTGTGTAAAAATCTGCGTACTTCATGCTGGAATGTTGATTTTAATAAACTGAATTGAATTGAATTGGGAGCAAGTATTCCCAAGTTGATTTCACGCAGCGACAACCCAACTCTTTGGCCCCGTTCTTAATGCAAATATCAAGTCGGTTTAATTTGACTTAGTAGCCGGGTCGACTTGAATCCGACTTCACGATTTTGTGTTCATGATGCAAACTTTGCGTTTCACATGAAATGATCGCAACGGATAACATCCAGCTCGTTGAAAAAAGGCATGGACATGGTAATGCTATTTTTACCGCTACGGTTGTTGTGATGACGTACTACATGTAGCTTGTACATCGGCTCATTTCCAATCTGTCGCAAACCACCTGGGAACACGACGGCTTGAGGCGGTTTGAATCCTACTTTTATTGTTCAAGCTCACAAAATTATTCCAGTTTGGCTACTATCTAAAAACTGAAATGAACAGTCAATCAATCAATCAAATGGTGTTTATTGTTAACAAAAACAAGGATCTTGCAGCCAAAGGCTGAGTTGGCGCCTTGTTTTACAAATTTCACCACTGCATTAAAAACAAGTTCAAATCCCAATTACACAATCATGAAGAAGTTAACTTCGATCTTTTTGTGTTTACAACAGGTTTGACGCAGTTCAGTTTCTGAGTAACCACGGAGATTTGACTGGATCCAAGATCACCTCTAACAAGCCTGTAGCCGTGTTCAGCGGGCACAGGTGCGCCAACATCCCGACTGGAATAGGCTGGTGCGATCACATTGTGGAGCAGATCCCATCAGTGGACACTTGGGGGAAGACATTCTTCGTCACGCCCATCGCAGGAAGAACTGGGGGCGATATCATCAGGGTTGTCGGCTCTGTACACGGAACTCAAGTAAGTAAATCCCCCCTCTCATTGACCCGCGGCACGCTGGTGGCGTTGAGCACTGCGTCCTAAACTGGATTTGTGTTACCCTTGACTTTATGATGGGAATATCATTGAAATCATGACCAAATAGACAACAAATTTAAAAACACACAAAGCTTGAAAACATTGATCGGCCGCAGCGTGACGAGGGTCCAGTGAGAGGGGGGCATAAAACTTTCGAAAAGTGTAGAAAAGAAGTTTTCTTTTTTGAAAAAAAAATGGACCTTTCAGCGCCAGATAGTACTTACTGTGGGTAACTCATTGTTCTCTTTCTCTTTCTGTTTTTTTCTGTAATTTTTTCAGTGGGGCCCTGGAAGGCATATTAACAAATTATACATACAAATTGTTGAAGATACTTTCCTACGTTTTCACTCTAAATGTATCTAAAAGCTATACATACTATACCTAGATAATCACGAGTATATACTGTACCTTTTACACTTACTGTCTTTGTCCGTTTGCAGGTCGACATTGTTGGACAAAACTCACGAACGGTGAACGACGGACGGTTTTTTGACATCGACCTATCTTCTAATGAGTATCTGGCCATCTCTGCTTCTGAACCAATCATGGTAGTGCAGTACAATAAAGGTGCGTTGTATTCATTAAAGATGAATAAAAATTAACGATCGTTATCTCCGTCACTTCTAAAGTTATCATAAGGTTATCACTGAATGATAACGTTAGTTCCGATACTTTCTTTTACCAATGTCTACAGGTTTGAAATGTCGTCGCACTTTCAGGCATGCACAATATTTATGTTGAGCCCAACATACTATTGTTGGATGTTAGGGCGCGTGCGATGTCAGGGCGCCCCCCGTTATATAGTTGTAGAAGACTTTACGAAAGTTGCTGTACTTTTGTTGTGTCAATAGAGATGCATGTACTGTACATGTGTACCTGTCCACGAATTCGAACGAGACTAGAAAAGCAGCATTTGCACGAGGAAATACAAAATGTATCGCCAATTTCCCTCCCCATACAAAAAGCGACTGTTCTAATGCAAAAATGTAGCATTCCAAAATAACGTATAGTAAAGTAAGACCATGTAATGACCATTGCAAATATCAACGCCATCCAGGCTTAAGTTTGTTGTATGTCTGCAATGTTGGTATTTGAATAAAGAATTGAATTGAAAACCAGTCAGAAATGAATCTCTCCCAATTTGAAGGCATACATATAGTATGGGCGATACATAATTATGAGCTAGACTGATTTCTACTGCACAATACAATAGTTGCTGTCCGGTATCTCACTCCCTGAAAGGCATAATTTGTGAATGATATAACTAACCGAAGGGTCTTTTGTTTTCCAGGCCAAGCTGCGGACGGGGTACAAACTGACCCGTTTATGATGCTGATTTCTCCTGTGGAACAGTTCAATTCACGATACGTCCTGGCCACAGTGGACTCCCCGACCAACACTTACACCTCTTATATAGGTAACAATGCAGTCCATCTATCAATTCCATATTTCCCTCCTTTTTAATTAATTAGATTCCTCAGAGTCAATGTCCCCATGTGTATTTACGGGTATTGATTATATCAACAGTCAATATGAATCTATTTTCCTGTGATAAAGACAATCACGTCTGCTCAATTGATCAATCGTGCGACATGTGACGTGTTTCTTTCTTTTAAAGGTGTGGTGATTAAGACCAGTGAACGTGATGGCATAAGGATGGATGGCGCTGCACTGAGCGCAACTTGGGTAGAGATTCCAGGCTCCTCCTACTCTGCAGCAGCAGTTCAAATAAGCCAAGGAACCCACAACATCCGACACACCAGCCCGATCAGCGTCTTCTCTGTGTACCTATACGGCCACACGCCTTACGAATCTTTTGCAACTATTGGAGGGAGTCGATTTAACGATCTCGCGGTATGTTACAGAGTTGGTTCTTTTTGCTCGCTTTTTGTCAGTTAAACCTCTCAGTATCGAGACGCCAGAAACAAGTTGGAAGACTGCGTCCTTCCCATACCCACAACGCCATTTATGTTCCCTTTGATCGCAAAATGAGGGCATTCTTAACATACAGTGACGTGTCGTGCACTAAAAATGATATCTTAGCTCCTTATCGGCGGTTGTTTCTGTCAGAGACAATTTTGAATGACATCAAAATCGTACAACGTCCTACGAAGAATGTGACCTCGCTTTCGCACACTCCCTTATTATATCAACAATATCCCATCCTCACCTCACCTCACCTATCCCTTGACCTCTTTTTGGATCGTCGGGGCACCATGACTACACTGTAGTTTGCCATCCACCACGGCTTGAAAATAATTCTTCACATTAGTGTGTTTTAAAATTAAACGGCGTAAAATATTACCATATCTGCGTGCAGGGACCTTGTACAGCTACGGAAACTGCCTCCGGAGACGGAGTTGACAATGACTGTGACGGGAGGGTCGACGAGGAGTTACGGAATGGGGTAGACGATGACGGCGACGGGCTGATCGACGAAGACTTGGCCTCAGAAGAGGGAGATGTCGACGAATGTGCAGAAAACCTCGATGACTGTGACGCAAACGCAGACTGTATCAACACGCATGGGTCCTACAACTGCGAGTGTAGAGCAGGATACACTGGTGACGGCCGCACATGCGAAGGAGGTATGATTCGTTGTTTCTTTCTTTCTTTCCCTTTCTCTCTTTCTCTCTCTCGCTGCCCCCTCTCTCTCCCGACTCTCTCTTTCTTTTCTGTGATGGCTACATGAAGTACGGGCACCCCAAACTTTCTTTCTTTATTTCGTTGTGTTCCTTAGCGTTATCCTGATAAAAGAATCGTACGTCTTATATTATTGACATGATCATGAACCAAGCAAAGTTCCTAACCGGGATTCTGATGGTTACATTCATTACACTACCCGTACAAACGAAATATACGATAACATAACGATGTTTTCTGTTGTCTATTTGAACAGCTGAGGGTGTATGTAAGTGCAACGGTGACACCCATTGTTACACCTTCGATGACCGAAAGCACGACTACCAAGGTATCTGCGAGTACATCCTGTTCGCGACGGATGGATCCGGGAACTTACCAGCCCTTTCGGTCTACATCTCATTGGAACACAGGTCAGAAATAAGTTATATTGAAATTCATACTTGATAAAACTCCGAGGGGAAACAATATCATATGTTCCAAAACAAGATGTGCTTGAAATGAAAAAATAGGCTCAGATACAAAATGCATAATGTATGTAATCATCAATGTGTACCTACTTACATCAATGTGTACTTGAGAACCGGCAGTATTGTTGATTATGTTTTTCTTCTTTAGATATGGTAGAACCCATGTGTCGTATGTATGGAAGGTGTCCCTTCTCATCTATGGAATAAGGATAGATGTCATACTGTCCAACAAGGTCATTCTGGTAAGTGTATGTTGTTGTGATCAACATGAATTATTGTGCCCTTAAGTTGTTAACAGTAAAACGTATTCTGACATTCCCTCTCTTTTGTTTTCAAGGAAATACCGATTGATCTGATTTGATAGATGGATGAGTAAGAAGAGCAAATAAAAACGTCAATTGTATTTCGTGTACATTATCCAATATGCCATGTATAGGACAGTCAGTAATACATTACAATTACATTGAGTAATTGAATACCCACATTCGAACTATTGATGTAGTTATATATCGAATCTTCTTAAAAGAAACTACAATTTCTTTTACAATAAAGACTTAATGCTTTTGAGACGTGTTAAGCATAACAAACGACACATACTTAGGAAAATGGAAGTGGTTTTTTAGTCTTACAAAACCAAATGACGTTTTGTCCGTTTGGAAATGCGTCTGTAAAATTGCTATATACATTTTGTGATATCTGCAATTGTCTCTCAGGAGTGTCCTGGATTTTAAAAAAATACGGTAACATTCTCTTTTCACAGTGGAATGGGCACAGAATTAATCTTGGCTGCACTCTTCCGCATGGACTGAGCGTGAGGAAGTTTGGGCGAGGCGTTGTGATAAGGACCTCTTTTGGACTGACTGTGACAGTCTCTGGAAAAAGCGGTGTAAGAGTAAGTGTCACAGGTCTCTCCTGTATACATTATATAGGATTTTGGTACCCCTCTTCTTTAACATACGCAAACAGTATAGCATCCATATGAAAAGAATAGGTCATCACCTTTTAGAACAAGATTCAGGAGACCTCATATCTCCATGAAGTAGTCTGGTTATGCAAATGACTCCACATTAACAAAATATATGCTTGGTCATGTACACCTCTAATTAACATATCGCAATATTGGCAGTTCAGTCATTTACCACTTAGATTAATTATGGCGCTTTTGCATTGATTATGCAAATTTCTAATTCATTTACATGATTAATGCAAATCGACCTTGAGTTTCGTCAACACCTACCCACATACCAAATATCATCATAACCCATCCAGAGGTTCTTGAGTTATGCCGACTACAATAATCCGGAAACACAAACAGACACACACAGATACACCCAAAACTATATCTCCATTTCCATGGAGATAGATATGCTATGCACGCTAAAGCCGTTGATGCATTTGACAGCTGAACGTCCCTGGCCCCTACCGTGGGACAACCAGAGGCATCTGCGGAAACTGGAACAGCGATGCTAACGATGACAACCTGAAGCCTGATGGCACTGCGGCAGCTAATACACCTGAGTACGGGGATAGCTGGATCTCACCACTTAGGTAGGTGGAGTATTTTTGAGTACATAACAGTCGGTTATTGGCTAAGGTACTTTCAGATTACGTTGATGTAAGGTTAGACATCCAGGTAATAAGATACGCCCAAAACAGTTACAAGATCAACTGGATAAGATGTTGAAACAGTCAGACGTTTCAGCTCGTTATCCCCCATTCCACTTGGACGGCGCTCTCGCTGCGCTCTCACGGCGACCTAAAGTTGGCCAGAGCGACGTGAGAACGCCGAACTCCTGGAAAACGTGCTCAAGTGGAATCTCTACGGCGACCCTTGCGCGCTCTCAGCACGACAAAAATGTTCAACTTATGTTCAAATATGTTTTTTTTTCTGTGTTGTCTGTCATGTAACCTGTTTGCAATAAATATCTTTTATCATGCTACGTTAAAATAGGAACGTAAATCACAGAATTTCGACATACTTTTTGAACTACTGACAATAAAACTTGGAGGGAATTTTATCTGAATGAAAGCATGTACTTATTTGTCCATTTGTATTACCCATGAACAAAAGTATCAGTTGACCACAAAATTCCGAGAAATTCAAGATTTACCAGTTTAAGAATGAAATTTGTTTGAACTACATTTGAGATCATTCAATCCTCGTATAGCGCTCGTTGCGATCCTTGAGCGCTCGCTGCGGCCCTTTGATCACACCTTGGGCGCTCTCACGGCGCTCACCGCGCTCTCACGGCACTCTCTCTGCGCTCACCGCGTTCACTGCGCGCTCTCTCGGCGCTCTCACTGCGCTCTTTACTTGATCGCCATCCTCGGCACTCTCACGGCGACTGTTTTGGACATGTTCAAAACCATCGTCGAGGTGACGGCGCGCATGGCGCTCTCGCCGCGCTCCCTCCGCGCTCACATGGCGCTCTCGCCGCGCTCTCGCCGCGCTCTCGGCGCTCTCACGGCGATCTGGCCAAATTGAGGTCGCCGTGAGTGCGCGGCGAGAGTGCCGTCCCAGTGGAATGGGGGCCTTAGTGACTAAAGCCCCTGTCACACTTGTGCGTATATACAAGTCCGCATGAGTTGCGTATCAACATGTTTTTGGTTTAGGTTTAGTGCCGGAGAAGAAGTCATTTCTTTGGTTCAATAAGCAGGCTGTACAGCGGTAGGTCGAAGTAAAAAACAACTTCTTCCCCTCAAACTTTACTTAAGCCAAAGAAATGTTGATGCGCAGCTCATACGCACTTGAATATACGCTCAAGTATGACAGGGCCCTAAGGAAAGGACTGGAGAACAAGGTTTTATACCAAAGCTCTGCATAGATATGTTAATGACCTATCTACTTTCAGATAGGTTCCAAGCAAAACTTAACGCTTCGTCAAGATCCGCTCTCTTGCAGCTGAAGTTGTTCCTTTTACGAAAGTGTCTCGTGTCCTCACTACTTACATCATTTCCACATGGTACATTTCCTCAAAGAATATAAACAATTCAGCTCGATTGATGTCAGTTACCATTCTTCCAGCTGTGGCACGACAACAACTCCGGTCGACCCGACCAATGGTTGTGACGTCCCGGCGATGGAAGCTCTCTGCGAGCTCATCAGAGACGCCTTAGGTCCGTTTGCTGCAGGTCATGGCACACTGTCACCAACTGCCATATTTGACGACTGCGTTTACGATACGTGCGCAACGGATGGAAGCCCGGATGAGGTAAGGGGCCTTCAGACCGAAAATACCAAATAGAGTAAACCTGTTAGCTTAAATCATACAATGTACATGCATCAGTCGGTAATTAGAACATGCTCCCGGACGGTGCTGACAGAGACATATTAATGAAAGTGGCCTCCAAGCTTTGAGACTCGTACCCATCACTACCTTCTTAAAATGCAAGGACACATGACAGCTGTGAAACATTGATTAGTCACTAAACTAAAGTGTTATATAGAACTCTAAAGCCATACCCCTGAATTCTGCTTACGGTAATATGATTGGCTATTTTTTGCCATCCCTCCACAATAAAAATGGATCCATATTTTAAGTGTTACAGGTTTTATTTATTAACTTTAACAAACAAACAAATAACAAACAAACAATGTAATCCCCATTTTTCAGGTTTGTGAAGCGGCTGCCTTTTTTGCTCTAGAGGTCCAACTGGCAGGAATAACCATAGCGACTTGGAGAACTGTTGAGTTCTGCCGTAAGTATTGTTTGGTTGCATCATAAAATACGATAACAATCATAACGACTGTAGTGCGCCTTTCTTGTAGCGGATATTGATACAACTTCTATCGCATGCTAAGCTGTAAAACATCGCCACGTCTGTATGACTTAGGTGGCCGTTGCTTAGACGTGTGACTTAAACGTAGTTTATGACATCTGCAAATCTTACTACGTGTTAGCTTGAAAGTCATTCTGTGTTGATAGAAATAATTCTGTGTTGACCTGTAATTTCAAACACAAAATGTCCGAATTTTTGCTAATACGCGTTAATTGAAAGTTTATAGAAGAGACAATAAATTAGCACTCTGTTGTTACAATCTTCCTATAGTTTAACAAGGGGCACCGTCTACTAGTTTCTGAATTGCCCTTTTCCCAATGTACATTAAAGAACCAAGCATTGACAAATACAAATACGTGTAGCTGACAGGAAAAAAAGCTCCTTTACATTTTATTTCGCAGCATCCAACTGCCCCGTCAACTCGCATTACCAAGAATGCGGGACGGCCTGCCCGGCTACCTGTACCGACACCGGCGCACCTGACGCATGCGCCCAGCCGTGTTTGGAGGGGTGCTTCTGTGACGAAGGCTACGTGCTGTCTGGCGATACCTGCGTCTCGATATTTGACTGTGGGTGCGTCCACAATGGCTTCTACTACCAAGTGAGTATCGTTAAATGTAAAATGTGTATATAATGATATCACGGGACTGACACTGTACTAATAAAATCAAAAGTATGTATATGTTGACACTACAGATGATGTCGCCTTTTCTCACACTGATTGCAACGTTATGTCCATCAATGAATAAGATAGTCGATGTGGATAGTTATTAACATATTGTGCTGCCCAACATATGGTTTGCGTATGCGTTATGATATATGAGCATTTGTGTACGTATCGTACTGTGATGTAATTGCCGACAATTATAAAATAAAATCCCTATATTCTGGTACTATGAATGCAATTCAAGTCGGTAATCAAATTATATTATCCTTTAACTCCTACAGGTGGGATCCTCCTGGGTCACGGCAAATTGTGCAGAGCAGTGTACCTGTAACGCCAAGAACAGCCTGACCTGCGAGGCGGTAAGCTGCCATGCCGACGCCTTCTGTGGCGTGCAGGAAGAAATCTTCGGCTGCCACTGCAACGACGGCTTTGTAGGCGACGGGATCGAATGCAGACGTAAGTTTTTACTATTATGCAGTAGCCATTGGGGGCATATGAAAGTAATTGGCGGTATTTCACATCTCTTAGTTTATAGTCTTTCTCAGAATCAGGGTTGTATGACATTGTTGTAGATGGAGTTGTTGGTGTGAAGTTGATGAGATGATTGTTGAAATTATCACAGAGCTTCGAAATCGCTATCTATCTCTGGTTAAAGGAATGTGGCAATGTTGCTTGTTCATGTGGAAAGCCCGTGCATTTTTGTTCTGTCTTTACCACACGTTTGTAAGGGGAAGAGAGACCAGTCCTTAAACGTAAGTATAGAAAGAAACGAAGACTTTTCATACGTAGAGACATTGTCGACATCTATACTAGATATACGTGCATCATAGCAGGTTTTGATTGATCTGCGACTTTTGCAAGCATGTGGAATTGAACAGTCCATGCCTATTGCTCTTTACAGCACCAGGACGTTGCCCGGCCGGATGGACGGAGTTCGGACTGTCTTGTTACCAGGTGGTGGAGACCGCAGTCACCTGTGATGAGGCCGGGCCGTCAGCAGCGGGCATGGATGCCAGACTGGCCATCATACGGTAAGCTGTCAGATGTTTGTTTGTTTTAAGTGTTGCTGATAGTTTGTGTGTGTCTCAGGTTTGCTTGTTTCCGCATTTTGTGGTTAGTATAACTTAAGAATCTCTGGATGGATTGTGATGATATATCTGGTATGTGGTGAAGGTCAAATAAATAAATGAATAAATGAAACATCTTTATTCTATGTGGCCATAAGCAGAGACAGGAGACAAAGTTCATCATCGACGACTAATCATAAGCTGAGTTTCTGTTCTCTAACACAGGTATGATGTTTGGTGAAGCAGATGTATATGTTGTCCAGGACCATCCCATTTTTTACCGCCAGGTGGGGTAAAATGCGAGGGGTGGGGTTTAACTGTTATAAGTTTCTGCAAACTCAAGATTATTGTTCTCGTACGTTCTAGGGACGAGGCAACGCATACTTTTGTTTCTGGTCTGCTGAGCGCCGTAAGTACAACTGCAACCTACTACATCGGTTTGAGTGACAGGGTTTTGGAGCTAGCCTTCTATTGGTCAGACGGCAGCTACCTCAGGAACTACGACGCGTGGGGGTCAGGCTACCCGGGCGCCTGGGATCGGGACAACAACTGTGTCTTCTACTACTTCGACAACGGTGCCTGGTGGTGGCGTGTAGGAGGAGGGTCCATGTACTGCGTCGTCGAGCGCTGTGAGTAGAGATGTACTTTAAGTATACTTCGTATCTTTTATAGTGATGTCAAGGTTTCTTTTATAATGTGTTTGATGTTACGTACTATGCACTTTGATTCGTATTATGCCAGAGTTACCAAAAATATAATACTTTTCTGACACTGTTCTGTCTTAGATAAACTGCTACATGTATTAAGTCTCATAGATCAGACATATGAGCTTCGTCTGTTTTTGCATCACAAAGTCCAAATCAATTATCAAATCTAATGTATACCTCAACATTGTGCCCCTATTATAAGTTCAACATTGTGAGCCTCCTTTTCTAGACTTCTCCTGCCCAGAAGGTTGGCACTTGTGGGGCGGCAGCTGCTACTATGCCTTCTCCTTCTCGTATTCGTGGGATGCAACATGGACGTTCCTGAACTCTGCTGAGGGCCAGTTCTCCAGCCTCGTAATGATCAACAGCCAGGAGGAGAACGACTACGTCTACAACATGGTTGGAAATGGCTACAGAATCGGAGCTTATAGACGGGTAAGTAAAGTACTTTTATCCATGTTTTGAAGGCATGATCTATATAAATCAAATATGACTTTAATGCGAAATAATTAGCAACAAGAGTCTTAGGACCCAAAATCTCCATGAAACTTTTTTTGTATTAAACCAGTTCCCCCCATTCTATATCGCTCAATGGTATGACCCCCGGCCACCTGCAGCTGTCAGGGGCTCAGGTTCCACAGTGACCTACTTTCGCTATCAACAGCTGTTAGAAGTGCCACAATGGCCAACACTGCAGATATAGATTTTCCCATTACTTAGGCAAATTAAGTCCAATTTGCATAATTTGCACTTCATTGTATACATCCCTCTCTAAGCTACCTGCCAAGTAAATAACATGAAAATCTGTCGCTCCTTTCTTCAGTTATTCTCCTTTGAAAATATTTACAAACACGCCATTGCAGTTCCAGTGACACATACCAGGGGGCCCAAAATCGACCTTGACCTTTCTCCTCCCAGCACCTACCCACATACCAAATATCATTTCAATCCATCCACACGTTCTTCAGTTATGCTGATTTTAAGCTTCCGGTGACACATACATACAAACACGGTGACACAAACATACACACACGCGCACACACATGCAAACACAATAACTTCGCATGATTTGAACTTCAGTGTGTACATCTCCGTCCAACCTACCATCGTACCAAATAACATGAAAATCTGTTGTTCCTCTCTTCAGTTAAACCCCTTTAGAACATTTTTACAAATAGGCCATTGCAGTTCCAGGGACACAAACCAGGGGGCCCAAAATCGACCTTGACCATTCTCCTCCCAGCGCATACCCACATACCAAATATCACTACAATCCATCTACACGTTCTACAGTTATGCTGACTTTAAGCATACGACGACACCCATGCAAACGATTTACCTCCTTACTTATGCAAATTCGGTCTCATCTGCATAGTTTGCACTTAAGTGTGTACAACTTGGTCTAACCTACCTGTGTACCAAAGAACATGACGATCTGTCCATCCACTCTTCAGTTCTTCTACATTTAAGATTTTATCAAATACGCCATTGCAGTTCCAGTCACACATGCTAGGAGGCCCAAAATCGACCTTGACCTTCCTCCACCTAACACCCACCCACATACCAAAAATCATTTCAATCCATGTACAGGTTTTACAGTTATGGTGACTTTAAGCGACCGGTGACACAAACATACACACAAACACCAAACGCAAGCAAAACAGTACTCCATGAAAAAGCCTTTTTTCATGGAGATAACTAGACAATGATAGAATGATGAGGTCATGGTACTTTTGTTTGTGTTACAGAACGGGTACTGGTACTGGAGGTGGTGGTACAGGTGGTACCGGTACTACTGGTGGTACTACATCTACTGGTTCAACTGGCAGCCTGGAGATCCCAACAATGGTGGAGACTGTGCCGTGTTTAGTCCGCAAGGTGATTGATCTTTGTCATTCATTGCATTTACCGGTTTACACTTGTATGAAAATTAAGAAAATCAGTGGTTATATTAGTAACATACATAAATTTATCTGTTCCCATATGCATTATGGATTTGATGATTGAAACTACATGCCTTTGGCTGATATTTCTAGTTTGTTGCTTAATTATACATCAACATCCATGTTGTGCTGCATCATTTTGATTCAATCAGTTGATTGATACGTTTGTCAAGAAGTCTGTTATGTTTCCCTGTAAGGTTTCTGGGAAGATGATGATTGTACTGGTGGGCGACCGTTCTGTGCTGAGATGGGTAAGTACACATGACATGCTTGTTGCGTATGCGTTAAGGTCAAGAACTGGTCCTTTCTTCCTTTCTAGTCCAGATAAACCACACTGCGCGATCAGATGCTTCTCTTTCTCCGTATTTTCCTTGACAGCGCTGTTTCATGTTTGTTCTGGTATAAGACTTATTATCAACAACGGCATTTTGATTATCTACAAATGTGTTTATCATGCATTTATAACTCGCGCTTACTGAACATTATTTTCTCTTATTAAGGAGTCTGTCTTTAGCCTCCAATAAATCATCATATTTCGACAAAAACGTACATATTCTCTTAATAATCAATGCCATTTTGTGTGTCTCTAAATATACTGCTTTTCGTAAGAGACAGTACGTTGGTGCTTATGCAATTTGAGCAAACATTCTCACACGTATCTTTTTCATGATGACAGATATAAATGAGTGTAATTCCAACCCATGCGGTCCGAACTCCCGCTGTATCAACCATCCTAACGGCTACACGTGTGAGTGCATACCTGGATGTATGGGCGAAGGCTGCAAAGGTAAGTGTTTTATGTTCATGTTACATAACCATCAGGCAATATTTCTCAGGTAGGGGTTCTTGCCCGGACTACTTTACACTAAGCACCGAAAGGCCACATAGATCACTCCGCCTGGCATGCTTCCAGAGTAAACAATAAAGCTTGGAGTCAACTCTCAGAGCTGTTATTATCGTACTTGAATCTGACGTGTTAATCAAGCATCCATGGTCATCATAGCACAACAGTAAAAGTCTGTTTCTATAGCAATAGTGCAGTTATCTATCTTTCCTCAATGAAGTCGCAATTGTTACAGAGTGCTTTCATTGTAGTTACTATTTGGCAGTTCTTTAAAGACGTTTATATTGTTGATTGTCTATATTCATATTAACAGGACTTCGCAATCATCCAGAACAAAAATGTGATTTAGATATAAAGACTAATGGATGTGACTTATCATATGATATCAAGGAGGTTAAAATAGGATTATTTTAACCTCCTTGATGATATTTTTTCGAGGCAGCAAAACTTACAATTCTTAACAACGTCACATCACTTTTCTTTTTTATCTCAATAATAGGGTAAAACAACAACGTGAATCGAAGTTCTTACTAAAGATGAAAAGGAAATGAATACAAAATGCTGTGCAGAAATTGTTATAGTCATGGAATAAAGCGTGTGAAACAGCACATTAAGAGTAGATTGCTATTGTTTAACACTGTTTTCAACTCTTGCCCTTCCTAGCATCTGGAAACTGCTGGGTTGTGACCGGCTCCCACTACTTCCAGTTTGACGGAAGCAGAGTGGACTTCCTGGGCTCCTGTAGCTACATCCTGGCTCGTTACCGAGGAGACTCGGGAAGGCTCACCCAATTCACGGTGACATCAGGGAACGACTACCGGGACGGGTTCACGGACGTGCCCTACCTGAGCTGGGTTTCCCTGGCCGTCGGTGAAAACATCGTCACCCTCCGCAGAAATGGAGTTGTAGAGGTGAGAGAGGAGCCACCATATATGCATATGGTAGTGTAAGCAGAGAAAGAACGCAATAGTTCTTGGTCAATGATGAACTGGCTATGCCCTTTCAAATTGTGAACTGAAATGCTGAGTTTGGAATGACGGACGAGAGGAACGTGGGCAAACTTGAAGCAATCCCCCCCTTCCCGCGCCAACATTAGCTCCTGTACGCAAACTACAGGAGCTAATTGACTCATACACATCAACTTTGCGTTGACTTTGTCTTATCTATCTTTGTTTCTTATTCGACTATCTAAAATATGTTTTCACTTTAGTTTCATATCATATCACATTAATCATTTTGCTTTAAACCTGGTGAACCAGCAATCTCGTCCAGGCACTGGAGAAGGGTGGTAACCCTGGATGGATGCTACATGAGAAACGTCTGACCGTTTCCTAAAATCTATCCAGCTGCTTTTAGTAACAGTTACCTTGAGTACTTACAATGTGTGATATGAACAGTAATAGCCTGTTTTTTGCTTATTGACCATACAGTGGAATGGTGTACCAAGGTTCCTTCCATTCTATGTTGGAAGGCAAATGGCGGTGAGAAGGTCGGGATACTTCGTCAGTATAACCACCAACTTTGGTCTGCTTGTGGAGTATGACGGTGACCGGTAGGTATCCATGTGTGCTCACATCCTTACTTAGTAGTCTAGTGGTAACAGGATCGACGTACAGTCGGCAATTCTGAAGCAAAGGTTCCGTTTGGAGTTCATCGCATTATAGACATGACAGTCGACATTTCACTAGAAGGCGATCGCACTGCGACCTCATTGCGACGTAAATTGGATGTCTGTAACCCTTGACTTCAGAATTGGAACATCAATCAAAATGTAAAATAATTACTGAAAAGACAACAAATCATATAGAGCGCAAACAATTGGCTATATTTTTATATACTGTACACAGACATGTTTATTGACACGACAAAAGTACAGCGCCTTTCGTAAGGTCTTCTAAAACTATACATGCAAACAACAAAAATGGTATACAAAATGATAAACCTAAGTACAAGTATATGAATACTTCAACATGTCGAGTTAAACGTATCAATTACACTACTAGTTCTAAGATCTAAACATTCTTTGATATATTTACCTATTTGCACCACCGTGTTTGCACACAGTAAGGTTTGTCTCCTTATATGAAATTCGCCTAGCCCTCTGTCGCAGCGAGGCCTAGTTGACTGGGGGTGTCATGTAACTCTTAATCCCATCGATTAGATACTTTATCACATCGTTTGTTTGCTCCGATAGCGCTGTACACGTGGAGCTGAGTTCAGATTATGGTAACGCTGTGGAAGGTATGTGTGGCGACTTCAGCGGAGACAATAACGGCGATCTGGAGAAGCCTGACGGGACTGATGCTGGCAATGCGGCGGTTTTCGGGGACAGCTGGCGTTCACCCGGGTGCGACTGTGTTTCATTACCTTCAATATCTTATTTGCTGACATTATCTAATTCTTAAATTGCTTTCTTGCTTCTAGGTTATCCTTAACGTCTAAGTTATGGACAACATAGCCTTCTATATTTCAATGAAGTTTGTAAAATGCTTCATTATATTGTCATGTGTAATAAAAATGCAGAAAGACCCCGACTTTTACGAAGTATTTTCACTGGTTTAGAAGTAAAGACATGGTTTCTGGAAGGTAACAGACACCCTTACTGCAAACCTAATTACAAACCAAGATCCCCAATGTGAGACGTCTCTCTTTTATAAAGAGTCTTTCTTTTATTAAACAAATTTGAAATATCAAGGTGGTGCTATTTGTTCAGTTTCCTGTTGTTTCCTTCCTGTTGCCCAGATGCCCAAGTGGAACCCCCAATGTGTACCCATGGGATGGATGTGACACCAGTCCATTTGCCAGCTCATGCAGCATAATAACTGACACTGCAGGGCCCTTCGGTCCGTACCTGCAAGCACTCTTCGCCGCCACCGTTTATGAAGCTTGCTTGTTGGACCAGTGCGTCACGAGTGGCGACGACGACCAGAGATGTTCCAGCGTTCAAACCTTCGCCGCCATGTGTTCTTCTGTGGGCTGGGTGGCCGTGGACTGGGCAACCCCTGCAAATTGTCGTAAGTATTGCAATTATTTCGGCCGAGCGCAAAGCACGCGGCGGCATAGTGAAAGAGATCGAGGTTTCAGCTTGGTTCGTCACTACCGTGGCCGACAAGGACAAGTTTACACACCTCTGCTTTAGCTGCGCGACACCCCCAGGACTGCTTTAATTTTCAAAAGCATTTTTTCTTTAGAAAGTATCTATAAGCTATGTAACAGTTTAGTAATTACCCATGCGCAAACAACGACACCACAGCAATGCAACGTGTAACGATATTAAAAACATTGAAGTAAGATATGTCTGGGACTTCGAAATGGAAAAGTATGACATACGTTTATAAGGGAAATCATTGACTAACGTTACAACATTTGTGCTGTAAATAGCGCGAGTTCAAAGGGAGATTCTAGATATAGATCCTAGATACATTTGTTCTTTATGACACTTTTAATGATTACCATTGAAATAGAGCCAACTTGATTTCTGACACGCTTTGATTGTACTTCCCCAAGCTCGTGACTGCCCTGCCAACAGCCAGTTCGTGACATGCGCACCGATATGTCAGAGCACATGTGCCGACTCGGAACCACAACAATGCGGACGTTGTCGCGGAGCGTGTGTCTGCAACGAAGGCTTTGTGCTGAGCGGGGGCAGCTGCGTTGCCAAGAGCGAATGTGGCTGTACAGATGGCGATAACTTTTACTACCCGGTAAGTCTATGTTTTATCTCAAGCAACATTTTTGAAAGCATCTACCAAGTATCAGACCACATTGTCGGTTTGCAAACATTGGCAGGTGTGCGTACACCATGGATCTCATTTGATATTTCCCCCCGCCTGAGAATTATTTCTGAAAACTGATTTGACCTCCATGAATAGTTTCATTATGCTCATTGGTAAATCAAAGGATATCAAAGTTCTAAATGTTTATTCTATAGTACCAGACTTGCATGCAGAACTCACTTAATATTTGGTAGGTATTTAAAAGTATTTAAGAAATATTGTATTGTTATGTAGGATTTCTTCAACTCAAACTCAAACAGTTACCTTTCTTTTCAGAACAACGCAGTCTTCAGGGTCGCTGACTGCTTGAGTACCGGGACCTGTACCAACGGGGAGATAACCTACGCGGACCTGTCTTGTCACGAATACGCCTACTGTGGCACCTATGAGAACGAGTATAACTGCCACTGTGAGGACGGCTACATTGGAGATGGAGTAACAAGTTGTTCCCGTGAGTTGACTGATCTATATCTGTTGATATATTCAATTACATGTTAGAAGGTGATAATCCTTATACAGATAAGTATGTACATCAAAGGATATTGGGACATTAGAATAAGCAATGTATAAGTATACGACACGTTAAATTTCAATATGTTGCCCTATCCCATATGATTTTATGTACACAAACTCATTTATATGCACTTATTTGCATGCATGTATGTATGTATGTATGTATGTATGTATGTATGTAATATGTATGTTTGTATGTATAGATGTAGTAGACCTTACGAAAGTCGCTGTACTTTTGTTTTGTCAATAAAGATTGTTGTTGTTGTGTATAGCACAAATGCTTTGATAAGATATCAAATCAGAAGAGGTCATGTGTGATATTACGCCATGTCTGGTAGAAAATCTGAATAGTAAATAGGTTGCCAGTTTATATTTCATCGCCGGTCGGCCCAAGTAATTGCAAAGAAGACTTTGTATCGTAATCTAACGGCTGCTATGTTCTTTCTGTAGTTGATCCTGGAGACTGTCCAGATGGATTCGTGCCGTATGCGTTCTCCTGTTTCAAGGCCTCCACAACTACAGGGACATATATGGAATGTGAAGCAGAGGCCGCAGCCGAAGGGAACGGTACTGGAAGGTACGTACATGATATATATATATATATATATATATATAGTAGCCTGGGTGCCATCTGATTTCTACCGGGGCTCCTACACTCCCTACCCTGAAGCGAGTGGTAACGTTACATTGAAATTACACTGAAGCGAGTGTATCCGGTAGTAATCGGATCGCATCCAGGCTAACATGACAGTGCGTATTTACCCTTTGGTGTACTCACAACACTTTCTTGTTTAGACCAGACCTGGGACAGAACAACTGTCTACTGCACTGACACGTGCTTTTTTTTCAATAACCAAATCTTTATTCTTTTGTGCACTCATAGACTGGCGATCATTCCGGACCAGGGTACCCATGACTTCATATGGACTCTGGTATCCAGTTCGATTGCTTACTGGTTTGGACTTGATGACAGGGTGAGCTTTGATTTCTGTTAGTGTTTTGTGATTGTATGCCGTAAAGGGAACCGTTGTGCGGCTTTCCATACGCTTTTCACATTAAACCCGGTATATACATGATATACATAGACTTTACATATATTGCAACCTGTAACAGTTATATGATCCAATTAATCTGCCTTTTGGTTGTTACTCCTCCCTGTTTTCAGAACGTCGAGGCCCTATTCACCTGGAGTGACGGGTCCTACCTGGGCGGCTTTACCCTATGGGGTCCTGGTGCACCTGGCGATAATGGCGACTGCATGTGCTACCCTGTCGGTACCCCCACATGGCTGGACTCACCCTGTGGCGATAATGCAGCAGCCATCTTCGAGATACGTGAGTACTTTTAAGTCCAAAGTTATGATCGTGGGCAGCTCAAGGCATTAAGCTCCCCTCTCTGCTTCATACATACCCCTATACAAGATAAATATGTAAATTTTGTAATAACTCACGTATTGAAAATGAAATGCATTTCTTACTAGAATGTAATGTATGAAAGCGAGCGTCAATCTCTGTTCAAATCAATTCAGCTTGACAAGAGATGTAAGACAATATCAAAGCAGGATACTTGATGTCATTCACAAATGTTTATGTAATGGACAAGGTATGTTATTATGTCGTCATTTGTTTCAAAAAGAGAGAAGAAGCTAGTAAAACATATAACGATATACGGTAGCACATTTGTATAGTATTATGTTAGGTTTAAATGTTAGCATTATTATATATTATCATTATCATAATTTTCTCTCATATTCATTTCACCATGTATGGTCTCTAGATCTTATGCATTTATCCCCCTGGATGAATGTGCAATAAAGATTATTGTTATCATTATTACATACATCTCGTAATCCAAATGCCAGCATTTCAGGACACATCGTTTGATTTGTTTTATTCAGGGAACCCTTGTCCATCTGGCTGGGTTGAGCGGCGCGGATGGTGCTACAAGTACTTCAAAGGTGGTCAGAACTACGAGGGCGCTAAACAGAAATGCCTCGAAAACTACGGCTCCACAATCACTGCTATCGTGGACTTCGACGAAAACGCGTTCGTGTTTAACAAGGGCGGCCCTGGGTGGGTCTCAGGAGATGCAGGATTCACTGGATTCGAAGAGGATGATGATGGTGACGAGGAGGAGGGTTGTCCTTATCAATACCTGAGCTTTGGTGGTAAGTTGTACATTGTACATTGAAATTACATCACTCTAGACTATCTTTCATCAAACCTTGCTGATTGTTTACTCAATCACGTTCGGAACGTAATGATGTCTACTCTCACCTATTCTAATTCTATCTATTCGAGTACGCGTAAGCAACTGGTTCATCTGGCTCATTTTCCTTTCTCGCGAGTCTTAAACAATATCTAAAAAGTGACAGTATGTCCATGGCTCCTTCAAAATTTGGAAGAACTTACCAAATTAATGCAGCTAGTGTTGTAAACAATTAATATTCCAATCCTCATCTAGGCCAACAAGCCCAGACCGCGAGGGCGTGCGAACACTCTGACCTGACTATCTCCTGCAGCGAGAGTTACGAGCTGGCCATCGAGTCTGCCAACTATGGCCGCACAGCAGATGGAAATGTATGTACACATAAAGCATTCCGCATGTTTAACTATTGTTTATTGGTTGACTCCTTTAACTGTCGCATGTAAATGGAACAGCTAACGTTACTCTTTGCCTAAAAATGATAAAGGAATCAACGAGGAAACAGGAAAGAACCATATGCTCGGGATACATTGTGAGCTACTTGAGTTAGAGATTGCTCTGCAACAGAAACGTTCGTATGACAGGATGACAGAAAATTGGCAAACACAAACAATGGATCAAATATCTACTTTGTAGCTGCGTTCTCGCTCGATCTTCACATTTTGCATATCGCTGCAATATGGTGTTGCATATTGAAATTCTAGATGCTTTTATTTTCATTATCATCACCAATGTTGTTTCAAGATTGGATATCAAAATCATAGTCATTGGCTTGGCTTCGCTAGCGAAGATTTCAGGGGAGTCCACTTCTGGTACATGCCCTCTGGTGGCTGATGAGTCCCACTCATCATAGTAACATACTTATTAAGCACAAAAGCTGTGCAAACAACTAGGCCTGAATCCCTACCCTGCTTCACTCTGACTACGCCATGTACATGTACAACGAAGTTGACCATTGTCCACCAAACACCTTAACCAGGAACTACACAATAAATGATCCACTAATCTAGTATAAGTGAAGGAATGAATATATACCTTCAAAATCAATCCTATTTTTTCCCCACGATTTCTAGACGTGCCCACACGCGGCTGTGTCAGACCAGAACTGTGTAGAAGCTAACAGTCTAGCCATAGTCAGGGATATCTGCCGGGATAAGTCGACGTGTACCATCGCAGCCAGCAACAGCGTGTTTGGTGACCCGTGTGTCGGAACCTACAAGTACTTGACAGTAGAATTCTATTGCAGAAAGAAGTCAGGTATGTTTTGTGTTAATGTTTTTGTTGTTGTTGTCTGTGAATGGGGAAGGTTGCAACCGTCTCTTCTGTTATCAGTTCAAGTTTGAATTAAAGAGTGGATATGTCTTACAAAATGAAAAAGTGGATTTGTAATGATACAAAAACAAGCGCCCTTGTGGTACTCAATTTTCCCTGCGCGACCACTTCAGAATTCTTTTTGCAAATATTATCAAGTTTAACTACCACATCAGTAAACGCATTGTATGTCAATGGCACAACATTTAGATGATATAAATGAACAGTTTGTGCTATTTCACGGCTGTGAAAGTAAAACAAAATGTGACTCTCTTCACGCAGGTCTGTGGCGAAGAGAACCATGCCAGCGGTGGCTTCCCTACACATGCGAACTTGGTAGGTCGCAATATATCCTAAAAGTAAAATAAGAAATGAAAAAGATTGAATGAATCTACTTCTGATAGTCTTATGCCTTGTATCTTGTCATGTAAGTTTTGTACGTGCAAGGTGTGCAAACTGTAACCATCGAATTGGGAATGCGACAAATGAAGTAGATGTAGTCTAGAATATGAATGATTTTCTTCACTTTCGTATAATAGGGAAAGTATGAGATGCGAAACTTAAGAAAAGGATTAAACGTATAAAACTGGCTCGTGCGTTGTAGAGAGCTAGCAGACACTGGGAAATGCCTGGTACAGTAGCGCATGATCAACTGTTTATATGGCAAGAATTGATACCCCGCGTCTGTTTCTATTCTGTATATCATGAAACAGTTGATGCAATGTCTTGACGATCCCTCAATCGTTTCGCAGATGTGAACGAGTGTGCTAGCGGTGATAATGACTGTGATGACAACGCCGTGTGCAGCAACACTCCCGGCGGCTACACGTGTGCCTGTAAGATAGGATACACCGGGGACGGTATCAGCCCGGACAGAGGGGGCCAAGGATGTGTCTGTACGTATACTCAGGCATTATACGTCACGTCAGCATTATACGTGCTACGGAGGTTCCCAACAAACAGTGAAACACATTGCAGTCTTTCTCGTTCTGAGACCGTATATTTGTTTGAATCCAGTTTGAAAAGAAAATAAAGATAAATTAATTGTCATTGCATTTTACGTCAAGTTACGTACCATACTATCTGATCAACACTGTTATTTTTTTCCATTTGCAGCTCGTGGTCTCTGTACTATCTGGGGAAATACGCACGTGAATACGTTTGATGGCCATAGCTACACATACAATGGGAAATGCTATTACGACATGGCAGGATTCGGCCTAAATGTGGAAGGCCTTAGGAAGTGGCGGGTATGGATGTCTTGATCGATATCTTGATGATTTAGCCATTGCAATATAGGTTTCCCAGCTCAATTCCAGTCAGTAATCGTAGACATCCCGAATAGCTTTGATGTTATATTATATTTATAAGAGACTATCAAGACTTTTGCTTATTGCGTATTTCATTTTTCTCTAGCTATTGTTACTCCGGGAAGGAGGTGTGACCTCCTTCTGGGGTATTGGGATTGCTTTTGCTTGCGCGTTCGCAGCTATAACTGACGTTTTCGTCGTCGTATCGGTGTGTAACTTGGCATATAGTGTGCCTGGTTCGGCGTGGGGATGCACAATAGCTTTGTTACACCATAACTACTTTAAACGTCAATCCAATATCGTAATTGCACCCCTATAATTAATGCTATGTCCCACTGCCCTGCCATAGGGACCATGTTATAATCCGTTATGCATGACTGGAATCCTTCAGGCAGATACGGGGTACAAATCTTCCTTACTTGCTGTGATCGTATAGTCACTGTTACATTGAAAAATAGACAACGTGCATCACCACACGCATCCTAGGAAACGATATACCAAGTTACATACCAATGCGGCAACGGGAATTGTGAGTTTTAGCTGCGAACATGTGCCTAGTGAGCTTCAGTCTGTGTATTAAGTATGCCGTGTCCCTCGCAACTCGCATACCGTATGTGCGCACGGGACGGACGATGTATTTTTGCGCACAGTGTGAAAATGGCAAATCTCTGGACCTTCAAACTTACCACACTTGTAGTTTATAATACGGAGGCTGTGACAATGTAAATAGTTTACACAGTGGATGAAAGATTGGTGCGAAATATCCCTTAGAAAAGTGCGCGCGCCAGTGTCACTTCCGGGCGGTTAGATTTGGTGACCTTTGACCTTCGTGAAATGTTACGATAATATAAATTAGCCTTTGTTATTGCAAATAACTTGTTAGCTATAGATCAGGATGGCCTGCAATAAATTGTGGAAAGAGGATTTACTGCATATTTGTGATTTCTGATACATCTTAGTTGTAAGGCTGAATGGTTCGTTGATAATTGAAAAGGGGCCATCTAGATCTAATTTTGTGACTTTTCCCGGAATTTCTAGATCCCATCTGTGCCATGCTGTAAAAACATACTTTTCAGCAGGTTGACCACTCCTGTATTGAAAGAAAAAGATAAACAAACACCTGTTCTCTACTTGCTCTAAAACAATACTTGGACTGAGCAGAGATGCAATTTTGCTTGCGCGTTCGCAGCTATAACTCACGATCCCGTCGTCGTATCGGTGTGTAACTTGGCATATAGTGTGCCTGGTTGGGTGTGGTGATGCACAATGTTTTAGTTACACCGTATCTGTTGTCGATCAACTGTCTCCATCCACTTCAAACCAAACTCTATCAAATGCAGTCAAGCTGTCATCGCAGAAATCACTCGCTTACAAAGCAAACAAATTACAACAACACATACACCACAGTCACAACCTACAAACCATACAATCGCATTCCTAAACATACGCTCCTACCTCAAACACCTAGACGATGCCAAAATGACCAAAGTTCTCCAAGATGCCACAGTTGTTTGCCTTGCTGAAACATACCTCCATCCTAATTATGCACTGTCAACAAACAACAACATAGCACCGCATCTCATCAACATCCTTCGTAAAGAACGCCAAGGTCATAAAAATAATAGAGGTGGACTTATGATGGTATCAACATATCCACTTAAACTAGCACCCGAGTTGAAATCATGCACTACCATAGAACATCTGTCGGCAACCATTAACATAAACAACACAAACATTCTGGTTTGTGTCATGTACTGTCCACCACCAATTAATATAACCAAACTTAAACAAGACATAATTGCCATAATACGCTTGACAGACACCAACATTCCAACGGTAATTTGTGGCGATTTCAACGTCAACCTACTAAGGGACAGCAACAGAAATCAACTACTACAAACAATGACAGACCTTGGATTTCAACAACTAGTTACACAACCAACAACGGATTATGCATCTCTGATTGATCATGTTTATGTTAATTCACACCTACAAGCAACAGCTACCGTCAAGGACTGCTACTATTCTGATCACGACATTGTAGAGATACAGTTACAAATCTGACATTGCCAACGTTCCTTCCCAAAGACATAATAATATCTATGCCTATGACTACAAATGACAATGAATACAACGTAAGCTCTCGGACTTCGAAGTAACCATCCATGACCAGATGCCATTACGACTCAACGGTGGACGCCGAATCAACCTTGTGGATAGTGTGGGAGAACATAGAAATGTATGTATTTGTCTGTCAGGACGATCTGACATTGTAACTTAACATGGTGACTACCCAGAAGTTGCTCAAAACTGATTAGAATAGACAGTCCCCAATTATATTGATATCGACTACCATTACCATCAGCGACTAAACTCATATAACCACAAACCGAATTTACTTAACGAGTTCCGATAAAAATAACAACTATCCTATCTATGTCATGCTATAATAACATACTACTTAGCCGGTTGATACCTCCTGTATTAGAAGATAAACATAGACAACAACCCCTTCATTATATGCTATAAAACACTACTTTGACAGTACAAAGATGCAATTTGTGTGGGTCAATATCTATATTTCTCTAATATCCGCTTATCAAAACCCTGCACAATTCACACCACGCACCACATACCACCCAAGATACCGTTAGCCTGAGTGTCGTTCTGTTTCCTCGCCAGGCCCCAAAAAAAAATAACAGTAATACCACACCTTACATCAATATCCATATCACGCATTTATCTTACAACTAGCAAAGTCAATATCAAATTAAAGTAACAAACGCCTTCACAATGTACAAACTATACATACTTCACGGAGAATTGTGTCCTACGGACTCTTGTTAGTTTTGGGTTTATTGCAATTGGCCACCAAGCTTTGTTATCTTTGCCAAGAAGATTATGTTCTGCTCAGCGTTCGTGTGTACATGTGTGTGTGTCTATCCCTATGTTAACTCGATAACTCGAGAATGCCTGGACGGATTGTCATGATATTCGATAGGTGGGCAGGCCTTGGTGAGACCTCAAAATGATTAGATTTTGGGTCTTTCATACCTTGAACAACTTATGTAGAGAAATTGATCCAATGATATGATTTATGCAAATGGGTCATTATTGATATATTATCATGAGGTCGTTATATATATATGTTCTTAGAACTAGGAACTCAGATTTCGCGATCCATGATATGTTTCGATTACAAAAGCGAGTATCAATCAGTCAGTCTGTTGACCCCGGTATCCCTCTTGAGATTATCTGCTATTAGGGTGGTCCGCGGAGGACAAACTGTGCGTTTTGTTAAAGTTGTTTATAATGACCGTTTTGTTTGTATGTTTCTGAAGGAAATACATTTTTTTGGTGTTTTCTAGGTGGAGGTCAAGCTGAAGTCTCGCACCAACAGCGATTCATCTGCAATCGATGAATTATTCATCTACATAGCCAACAACGTCTATAGGTTCACTCGGGAAGATTCAGAACACAGTAACATGCCAACGTTTCGGGTAAGCAATGGACTAAGTCGGCGGAAACATGTTAATTAGCCAAACAGACGCCGTTTTACTTTTAGGCGCCTAGTAAGAAACAATCGTTAGGGTAGTGATTGCTACACAGACGGTCCCAATCAAGCGCTGATTACCTTGACATGAATACCTTCAGCTCAAGAATACAGTTGTAGACAATGACAACTGTGACGTGAGGTGTTTTGAATACTGAAAAGGAATAACCACGGCAAAAATTGTAATGATAAACTGATTACATGTATATGTACTTGCGATCATTGTGATACTTGTGAGACCACCTATTAGATAAATCAAGTATATCGCTACAAAAGTAGTTCAGTGTTGTCTACAATATAATGGGGTATATTGACTATTTTCTCTTTGTCTCTGTGTCTCTGCTAGAGAAACGATATGTACCACAATACACCAAACTACTTTGCTGAAAACTACGATCAACGACTCAAGGTTTACCAACGGGGGTCCGACTTTCAGTTATCAACAGAATTTGGACTAGTTGTCTCGTAAGTCTTTCTTAAATGATTATTTCATTGAGATTAGATGTTCAAAGTTGCATATTCATGGTACATCATTTGTCCGTGTTAGATGTTTGCTTGTTTAAAAGGGAAACGGTGAAACAAATAGGACTTTGCGTTAACGTTTGTGTATCCTTTTCGTAAACCAATACCAATTTCCAAGGAAGCTCTTTGCTATGTTATTACGCGTAGGCGTTTTCAGAATTCAATCTTCGTTAACAAATCTTGAAAATCACAACCACTTCAAATACATGGCTGGCAACTGAATACACAATGGGAATTTTCAAAAACGATTGATCTTCGAGTTGAATATCTATAGTAAAAAAACCTAGCATCTTTTCAATCGATTTAATTGATATAATGTTGTTGTGTCTTATTTATTGTACCAATTGAATGTATATTATCATGCCCTGTTCATATATCTACCTATGTAGGCCAATTCATATGCAACGCTATGCAAAAGCGAGACAATGTAATACATTCCTGACGCAGCTTACTGTTAACGTTACTTACATCTTGTTCTAGAGCATTAGCATGCGCACTATAAGATAGATTGTGTCTACTGTTATTCATATATTACACTAGTACTTAGAATTGTTAGATATTAGCAATAGTTCAATTGTCGTGTTGCCATACCTGTTGCAATTGCCGTGCAATAACGTTCCTCTTCTTCTGTATATTTTTACAAGTGTCTCGATACTTCTCTAGATATTAAGGAGACAGCATACTCACTATAGTTTTGTTGTTTATACATACAGATACAACAAGGACCACCGTCTGCAAATTGTGATTCCAGAGGCGTATAGAGCTGCAGGAGTGGCCGGGCTCTGTGGAAACTTCAACGGAGATCAGAGTGATGATCAGACGGGGAGGGATGGCACCGCATCATCAGATGTGGCGACATTTGCGGACAGTTGGGATTCCCGCCCAGACCAAACAGAGTACGACAAATTACTCATCAATCACTCTTACATCTCGTATTTAAAATGTCTCTAGCCTGATTTAATCATGCTTATAGCAGCCGCCCCGTAACCGGTCAGCCCCGGACAGCTGGAGTTCGGGTTATACAGACTAACGCCTCAACATCCAACGTAATTCGCACTAGGGTCTTTCATGAACTAGATACATTCCAAGCTTTCATTTCTTTAAGTTACTTTAAATAAGAAACCACTTGGGCCTGAGGGAGCTTAGGATGTAAGCCTCAAGCGTCAAATCTCTGCACGTAAAAGACGCGAACACACTTATCGAGAAAAGTAGAGTTGGTCCAGTGTGCCTAGCTAAATACGCAAGCCGCAGCATGTGCATTTGCACTCCTAGCAAACGGAAAATCGTCATGCTTCGTCCTTAGTTTGAGGTTCGGTCGCTTTACCTTTTTGAATATGTAAATATCAAGAGCACCAATTCAACTAGCATCTTTGTACATTCCCAGCTGTACTGACTCGACACCAACAACAGATCCGCTGACTGGTTGCACCACTGCTCCGTTCGAGACTTTGTGCGCGGTGTTGACTGATCCTGCCGGTCCTCTCGCTGGCGGCCATGCCTATGTACTTCCTCAGGTAACGATTACACGACTACGCTGACTTAGAGGAGGACTGCAGCATCTGTCAAAATGAATGTTAAAGTTGTTACAGAATATTGATGTTAAAAGTTGATATTGATACTACTTCTTTTTTGTCATCTTAAATTGACAATTTAACCATAGCTTTGAGTACTTTTTTCTTCAACCTAGGTTCACCGTTTTTTTTTACCATCTTTAGAATGAGCAAAAAATGGTTGTTCACAAAAGACACGAAGATATCCGACATTATGCACCAAAACAGTCGGAAAATATTAATCTAAATCGCTGAATAAGAGTCGCAATGTGTAGACTTCGTAACAAAAGAGTAATCTGGATGTCGTATTTTTAAAAACATTTTGATATAGGTTGCATATCAGCGCTGTCTGTATGACTTGTGCGCCGAAGGAGCAGACTTCGTCTGTAGCGTCTACCAAGCCTACGTCCAAGACTGTGTCACGTTTGGAGCAAGCTTTGGGGACTGGAGGACTCCCACAAACTGCCGTAAGCTACCACTAGCATCTAACTAAAAGCTAACTAAAAGATACATCTTTAACACTTGCTTTTTTTTTTACCACAATCTGTTGTTTTGGAACGTGCATTTGACAGTCTCAGTCGGACACCAGAACCATTGGCCCTTTGGCCAATTAGAGCGCGCGATTAGGTATCATTGATATATTTTGTCGGTCAACCAGTGGTCAAATTTTCTTTGGCCCGCTTTGAAAGTGTTTCAGAGCCAAAACAGTGCTAACCCGACGTCAGGTGGTGAAAGTGTGAGCCTGGCGGCACTCAATAAAATGCATTCTCCTCGCGTTTCTCCGACAGCATACACCTGCCCGGAGAATAGCCAGTACGCAGTGTCTACCAGCCCCTGCCGGGCCACCTGTGCTGAGCCCGATGCCCCCGCCGCCTGTGGCCTTCCTAACGCAGAAGGCTGTGAGTGTAATGAAGGTTACATTTGGTCAGGGGACGAGTGCGTGCCCAACCCGTCCGGATGTGGCTGTCTTATCGATGGAGCCTACTTTAAGGTGCAATAGTTAACTCACGTTTTTCGATTTGTTACGTGCCTTTGCCGTCACAACGTACATGTTAATGTAATGTACTATCTATATAATTATGGAGATTTGTTGAAGTACTAGTGTTAATCAACTTTTTCGAAGAATTTGGCCTTAGTTAAGGAACAATCGAACCCGTGGCGTAACCCACTTGATCTTATGATTATTCTCGTGCTAATTAGGCTCAACGTTTCTTAGTATTGTACTCACGTTTTCTTTATTCATCGGTAACATCATGTTTAGAGGAGGTAGTAGTATAGGGATATATATATATATATATATATATATATATATATATATATATATATATATATATATATATATGTAGCAGATGAATCGTGAATGTTAGTGAAGTTCCCTCAACATTGACCTTAGCTATACTCTGTTCTCGGATAGATTCCCAATCTTGCTAGTGACAGCAATAGCGCTGACCCAAACTGTATCTATTTTCAGCTCGACGAATACCGGGTGATGGGGGAATGCGAGATTCGCTGTCATTGCTCAGCCCCCAACGTGCATACCTGTGAAGTACACGATTGTGGCGAGAACGGGTTTTGTGCGAGCGAAGAAGGCCAAAAAATATGTAGATGCCACGAAGGCTTCGTAGACAACAGTGAACGTCAAGATGGCACAATGTGCGACTGTAAGTACGCCGCTGAAAGTAGATATACCAAATTGAATGTCGATAGCTGAAGGTGCAAGTACTAAATAGTATACCTTGGCCAGAAAGCTTTAACTTATTTTGTGTGATTGGTACTTATTCATTTATTTCATGTTGATTTTAAATGAATGGATGACCAAAAGCTCTCTGGAATTAAAGATCTGAAGTTTGTTACCGGCCAGTACTTTGATCATCATCATCGTGGTCATCGTTCACTTCTCTATCAATAACAGAGCGTTAATGAAATTTGCCTGTCGGTGCGGTTTGCCACTCATTTTGTCCTTCAAGTCTGACGTAGTTAATTTCAATAAGTTAACCTTGAGACAATCTGCTTATTTTCAGGGGACGCTTGTGATGCAGGCTGGGAGTTCTTTGGCAGGTCCTGCTACCAAATACCCAGAAAACGCACAAACAATTACAAGGCAAAGCAGGTAGGCTGTAGTATAGAGTTTTGTTAAACATTAGATCTTAAAAACATCAATATAATGTACTGTTCACCACGCGTCCTTCCTCAACCTTGAACCACTTCCTAATACAAACAGCCTGCCTGTACATACCATCAAGAATTTATCGATCAATTCCATTGACAGTCTGCCTTTTTATTTTCTTAGTACTGTGCGAATCTACATCCAAAAGCCATTCTTGCCAGAGTGCTCGACCAGGAGATACATGACTTCCTCATAAAGATAATACAGCGGTCGAGGAGAACAAGGTTCCCTTTCCGCACGGGCTGCGATGCCACTGTTGTACCAGGCATATACCGGGTAAGTGTAGGCGATTCAGCGTAGCAGTTGTTTATGTTGTTTGTTTGTATTGCATACCCGGTAAACCACCTCAAGGCGTAACACACCAAGTTTGTACTGAAGAGTACAAGCTGCATATCCAGACAGATTTTGTATGATCCACACACACTGGGGAGGACCCCTACTCTTTTCAATAAGTGTGGTGGGTTCTTTTACGTGAACGAGGTGTGGCTCTCCTAAAACATGTGACTCCCATTTTACGTCCTGTTCGAGGGACGTCCCTAACTGAAGCTACGTACTCATTTACACCTGAGTGAAGTGAGGAAAGTCGTGTAAAATTAAAGTGCCTTTCCCAAGGGCACAACGTCAATGGGACAAATCAGGGGACCTCGGATTCAAACCCAGGACCTCTGGGTTCTGGGCCAAACACCCTGCCACTCCGCCACCGCGATGCCAGATGGGGTAATGTTCTACCATTACGATGCGTGGAATAGTAGTCAGTCACCCACATTAATTGCTACGAAGTGCTGAGAACTCTCCCTGACTTTTATCAAAACCTTTGTTGTTGTCTTGACATTGCGCATGAAAAGGGAAATTATAAGCAAAATTAGACAGCTGTGATCTTGAATTAGTACTTTATGAAAAATTTTGTCGGCAAGGGTGCGACTCATATCGGTTATAAAAGAAAGCTTTCTGGCAACTTTTTTCTCGTCACACCCACAGTGGTCGGACCAGTCCCCGCTCGGAGATTTCCTACCTTTCGTAGCCGGTCAACCAGATAATGCTCCTTTCTACAAAAACTGCGTCAGCTATGCACCTACTTCGTCAGGCAACGCTGGCAAATTGGAGTCTGTGTCTTGTAGAGGCGGATCATTTTTTGTGTGTGAAATCCGTGAGTACATTCTTACATGTCTGCACTTGAAATGGCAAATTTGTGTTAGAAATGCCCGTCTGCTATATTAATATGACATTATGTTTTCGAACGTTGGGAGTTGTTCATGGTACCCTGATTTACGTACAGAACGACTTTTCCCCACGATTTTGCCTATAACATTGTGTACTAGGGCAGTAACTGCAATATCCACGTATTCACTGGAGATCAAACCTGTGGTGCCAAGTGGAGTGAGAATAAAGGCATGTAATAGATGAATTTGTTGAAATGTGTTTCTTTTTTTATATAGCGCGAGTTTGCCCAGCACTTTATGTAGCACAGGAACGGGTGGATGGTGAACCATGGTTCTGCCATAAAGTAGGCTGCGCCGACGCTGGCAATTGTAATGAAACAAAAGTTGGTAAGTTATCTGCTTGATTGATATTCTTTTTAACCTTCTCTTCATCACTAACATTGATTGCAGAAGTTGAAGTGTGTGATACATAATGTGTATTTTTATCTGTATAGCCTGTCTAACCACCTTCGTCCTCTCAACACACACCAAATATGATCACAATCCATTCAGAGGTTCTTGAATTATGCTTACTACAAATATCTGGATACAAAAACAAACAAACACACACACACTCACAGACATACACGCACACACAACAGTATCTCTATTCTTCATGGAGTTTACAGTGCTGTGCGTCAAGTTCAACTGCAATCGAAATTGAAGATTTTTGATATACAATGTGTATTATTGTAATTTCCTAAATAAATGTTTCATGATATGACGACGAATTTACGGACTTGGATCACAGACGAGATTTCAGAATGCATTTAAAACTTGCTTCTCAACAGATATTGATGAATGCGCGATTGGAGAACATGATTGCCACGCTGAAGCTTTCTGTCTGAACAACGATGGGGGTTATACCTGTCAGTGTATGCCGGGGCGAGTCGGGAATGGCACACACTGTCAACGTGAGTTTTGAATTGTACATATTCTATATAGTTAACAGTAGCCAGTGTTGTTAAAGCTTGGTAAAGATACTCATTGTAGTCACCACCGAAGCGGACGCCTTGTAATTTTTACGTGCATGAAATCCTCTATATACATACCGAGGGAATGCAGGAGGCAAAGTGATGCATGTGAAGCTTGTTGTGGTTTCGAGGATGAGAAAAACGTCATCTGATCAGTCAAGAGTTACACCATACTACTAGTATGTAAAGCGCCCATCTCACTGGACCCGCGGCACGCTGGCGGCGTCGCTGCGTCCTTAACTGGATTTGTATTAGCCTTGACTTTATAATGATAATATCATTCAAAACGTACACGTATGACCAAAAAGACAACAAAACACACAAAGCTTAACAAGATTCGTTTTTTGTCGATGAAATTCGTTGAGTGTTTTCTCAATTCGATCGGCCGCAGCGACGCCGCCAGCGTGCCGCAGGTCCAGTGAGAGGGGGGCTTAACAGAAGTCATTGGTTTTCCACACAATCTAAACGTGGATATCTTTGACGTCAATACATTTACATTATGTAACACTTGGCTCTTGCAATTGTATCTAGTAGCATTCTAGGTGGAGGTCCACTTTCTTTACTACAACAGCAGACTTATTTTGTCCTGTTGCAGGGGCTAGTCTGTGTCAGATATCAGGCGATCCCAATCACAGAACCTTCGACGGAGCGTCTTTCAGTTTCCAAGGAACCTGTATATACACCATGGTCAAATACGACGGTACGTACTATAGTTACTATAATGGTTATGGAAGTAGAAATTTGTTAATTGTCGCCGTGACAATGGGGGTATTGTAATCAGTTAGCGTGTATGTTTTTTGTTTTTTTTTCATTGTCTGTGTCCACATTAGGACAGACAGCCAGGATATAAGGTGTGAATGATGCAATGGGATATTTCAAGAGCTGGATATGTATTTTTGTAGACATGCAGGAAGCGACTCATGACAACAGCAACATGTCTGGGTGTAAGGAATATCCATTTATAGCTCGCCAGTTTAGTATGTCACATTAATGTGGAACCGTCTCGGGATTTCTAGGATCTGGAGGCAGAAGCTTCGTGGTCGAGGTGGGAACCGAGCACCGTGAGCACGACACCTCGGCCTACGTCCACTACGTCTCGGTGACGTTTAATGGACATAAGGTGGAGCTTCTCCGCGAGCGAATACTCAAGGTAACAGGGTGTTCATGAGCTTCACATAACGAACACATACTATATTTAGATTGATAGTATCCTGTCTACAAACACTACATGTAACTGATTCAATACCTGGGGTGCTAGTTTTTTCCCTTAATCAAACCCGATAGGACTTAAGTCCTGCTGTATTTTGTAATGCAAAACCCCAGTGTTTGTGAATAATATAGATTATGAAATTATTCGTTTCACAACAAGTTACAATGTAGCGTGCGTAGTCCAGTGGCTAGCAATCTTGCCTCTGGAACTAGATGCCCCCGGTTCGATCCCGGCTGTGTCGCTCACCCGACATGCACGCTACAGGAAAGGGTCGCAGTCCTTAGGACGGGACGTTAAGCCGTGGTCCACTGTTCATTGTGCTTGTCGAAAAGAGCTAGGGGAATTTCCCCGTACAATGAACCTGTAAATACTGTACATAGCGTCTGTCCTCTCTGTCATGACCAGTGGAAGATTAGCTCATCTGTTCATTGAGTTCATTTGAGCTAAACTGGTTCGAGATCACTTTCTTTTCTTTTTACAAGCCTTCTACCAACAACCAACAAAAAGAATGACAGACCAAGTCTGTCACCGTTGTGAAAAGTGCATTAAGATGAGGTCATAGACTACCAATGCACACGATAAATGTTGGTGACCTAGGTGTCAAAGGTCACCCAGGTCACGTGACTGGACGAGGGAGTTGTAGATGGGTGGGACTTATCATATCACACCATGTCATGTAAAACGATATTGCTTAGACCCACAAATACTTTATATGTGTTTTGCCGTGTCCTCGTCCTTGCAGGTTGACGACATTGTCAGGAACGTACCGGCAAAAGTCAGTCGTTATCTCACGGTCAACTTCTTCGGGAACTATATCATAGTGGAAACAAGTGTTGGTCTCAGGGTGATATACGATGGATGGCAGCTAGTACAGGTTAGTCATAGAATGTTAAGATAAGAGGTATTGTTAACTATATAAGGAATAGATGGACTCAAATGGAATAAAACATGGTGTATCGGATTTCACTTTTCGGTCAGACAACAACGCTGAGAGTTACAATTGTAAGAAGTTCATTCATTTATAATGCAATACACAATACAAGTATCATGTGCCATGACTTGAGCAAAGACATTTTTACGCTGCCGCTCTAGCACCAAAATTACTCATCCCGTAATGCTAATTTACAGATATTATACATTTCTCGACAGCAACGCCATATACACATGTCTCTATAAAAGTGTATCGTTCAGTTTTATAAAACATTTCCTTTTCTACGCTACAGGTGAAACTACCGACGGATGACTACTTGGGCGAAGTGGGTGGTCTCTGTGGCAACTTTAACGGGGATCCCGACGATGACCTTGAGAAGCCAGACGGCACACAGGCCACAACAGTCGCCGAGTTTGCTGAAAGTTGGCTGAAGTCGGGCGAAGATCCGGCCAGGTTAGCAGTAATCTTTCATATTCAATGCAATGTCATAACAACATGTCCCATGGTGGTGCAAGTAATGACGCAATTGTAAGCCGTAAGCGTTCGCGTCATATCTCTGCACGCAAAAGGACCCAACATGACCTGGGGTGCTTAGTTAAAACCGCTAGCCGTAGCGAAGTCGCATTGAACTGCCACTGGCTACTGGGAAAAGCATTATGCTACACCTCAACTGAGAATGAATGCTTTCCCTTTACCGTCATAAGAAACAACTGACACAACCCTACAGAAACGTATGTCACTGTTGCATGTAGTGACCCTTCCCAATACAGGTATTAGTGGAAGGACCCCGGATGGAGGTTAGAGCCCCAGAAGGGTGGTGTAGCCCCAAGGCTGGTGTGGGTTACATTGTCCTGAGGCGGTTGCGTTGACCGGGTGGGAATAAACGGGTGTGCATCGTGATCTCTTGCTCTTAGCGACTCCTTTGAAAAGAACCGGCATAACTGTCCTGATCACGTCGATCAGTATTTTTGGAAGGATGGTTTATTGCACAACTGATAACAAAATGAGACAATATCAATATTTTGATTTAGTCCATGGGCCAGAACCCAAAATTTCACATATCATATGACAGTGATACTACAGTGATACTTCAAGTACCTTTTATGATTATGATTATATGTGTTGCAGCTGTATCAGTGGAGTTTCTGTAGCATATTACTTCATCCTGCTAAACGGTAAAATAAAGATCAGCGAATAGACTCAATGAGGTATTTTATCTTGAAACAGTTTCGAACAAAAAGTAAGCCTTATTCTTTTTATAATTGAAACATCACGTTAAATTCTCTTACACCGAAGCTGCGGGCCTCCTGCTGGCGACCCTCTGGAAGGCTGCGATGTAGAAGCAGCAGGACTCCGCTGTGCTATCTTGCTGGATGAAAATGGACCATTTGCCAATGGTTTTGACACAATAGACAACGGGGTGAGTGGTGATACTGCGGACCATGTTTTCAAGAGAGGGATTTTTAAATCTAGATAAGCAACGGCAATAAAAAAAACATTTAAAATATGATATTCCCATAAGGTTTTTCAATATCAGTCAACATTTTACCGTGCACCAAATGACATGTTTCATATGTTTATATGTGTTAGAAAATGTGTTAGTGTTAGTCTTTTATAATTCATTATCGTTTGGCTTCATTCAGATCTATTTCGACGCATGCGTCCATGATTTGTGTGTGTACTCGGAAGTACCAGATGACACCGTCGTCTGCTTTAACATGGCAGCCTACGCCGCCATATTAAGTGAGGTGCAAGTTAAGTTACCCCCCTGGAGAAGCGAAGATCTTTGTCGTAAGTACTTTGTCACATCTCTCTCTCTCTTTCTCTCTCTATCTCTCTCTCTCTCTCTCTCTCTCTCTCTCTCTTCCTCCCTCTCATACCTAAGTATCACATTGTCGTGCATGTACACTACATCTGTAGACATATTTTTTTTCGCAAGCAACTGATAGCTGTGAGCATTGTTAGAAAATATAAAATGGCATCAAGATACTGGATGCATTCTCACAATTTGTAACATTACGCTGGTCTTCCACCTGACGCTAAGTTTCTGTTTGATAATAATTTGTGTGAATATATCTGCATATATATGATATAATATGAACATAAATTATGAGCACACGCACACATACATACATACATGCATACATACAGTGTATCAATATTTAGTTGTACAGTTTTGTGGTGTATATATATAAGTGACATGTTACGTTTGCCCATTCTGCAGCCTTAACGTGTGGAGAGAATGAACATTACGATCCCCACGCCACCCTTTGTACAAAAACGTGCGCGGAACCGGAGCCAGGACCGTGCGTATCCCCGACCCGGCCAAGATGTGTGTGCAATGAAGGTTTGTATTTGCTTTGATACATATTTTCCCTGGTGAAAAACTGATTTTACTCTCCACAAATTCCTATCTAGCGCTCTATCACAGCATGGAATTAAGCAAAGAACATATGGAACCACTATATACAACCAGCCAGGAATTTCGGTTACGTTGAAAATTCGTATTTTCTGCATGACCTTGTTACGATTTCAACACCACTTGTAGATTTCCAAATGTTTAGTTTTTTCTTCTTTTCAAAATCTCTTTGTTTGAGACCAAGCTTCACCCCACCCCAGACCTACAATACCGCCTTGCTTTCTTGGTTAAGCCCTGTACAACCTTTTATTGTGTGGAATTGTGGTGATTTGTTCATGTTTGTTTATTTGTTTATCACTCTAAGGTTACCTACGAAGCGGTTTAGAGTGCGTTCCTGAAGACCAGTGCGGATGTGTGGCACGCGGCTTTTACTACAAAGTATGTGTTGATAGTTATTTACAGCATTTCAACTTAATCTATCAGCCGTAGCAAATGACATGCCAACAGTTCCAAATGTCCAAAGCTATTTTGGTTAGAATGCGGTTAAGCTATACACGAAGGAGAATACATTTCCACAGAACTGATTGCCCCAGAGACGTCCATGAAAATGCAAAGTAAAATACAAATTTTGACTAACCGATGTTTATATTTGATTATGAAACATCTTTGCAATGGTCATGTAAATTTGCCTCCGATGTTTTGTATTTTGTCATACATTTTGCAACATTTTTAAAGCATATCTCTTGAACCTAGAGGTACCTACATATCAATATTTTATGTCAAATACATGATAACATGCTGAAACGATGTACCATCCATGTCAATGGTTCCCAAATGCCCTCCTCAAATTCCCATTCTCCTACAGCTTGATGTACCTTGGTACGAAGACAATTGCCGTAGATGCGGATGTGGGAAGAGACCTGACGGTACCCCGGTGATCGGTTGCCGGGCAACAACCTGCCACAATTTGGCCACCTGTAGTGTGAAAGATGGCGTGCAAGGCTGTCACTGTAACGACGGACTGTTTGGAGATGGAGTTGAAGTCTGCGCACGTACGTGTTCATCGTATTTAACAGAAGCCACCAAATCCCATCCTGATTTTTCCACGTTTACAGACAAAAAAAAGCTACTGCCTTCATAACATTACAAAACCCACACATTACAGAAAAAGTAGGATCTTTTGTCGTGTTGCAGAAAAAGAAGTCAAACCCAACAAGTATGAATTTAGAGTGAGTAATGTCTGTTGGTCATCTCGTTACTTGCAATTGGCCTTTGGGTAAGAATTTGAAAAAAACGTAAAACTACTGTGATTGAAAATCTTGGAGGGTCTTAAAAGAATAGATTACACACATGCTTGCCGTATGTTCCATCTTTTCACAAACACTTAGAGCACAGTGCGACAATAGGGAATCTTAAAATAATGCGTGATTTGGAAGCGATAAAAGAGCTTCATGACAACATTACGACATTTCATGTGATGATTTATCCTTCCCTTTTCTCCCAACAGCTATACCACCGCAGTGCGGGCCCGACGAAGAACTCGTGAGTGGACGATGCATCCGGGTAGTAGAGCGCGGATGGACGTGGCTGGAGGCCCGGGCAGAGTGTGAAGCTGTTGGCGGCCGTTTGGCCGTGATCAACTCGGAACATCTTCACGGCCTCGCCGTGAAAATAAAGAACAGGATCAGCAGAAATCACAACTTTTGGATTGGATACTTGTAAGTCGCGAACATGTGAATAACACATCGTATGATTTATCATTTTGGTTTGGCCTAGACTATTGCCATAGCGTTGACAATGAAAGTTGTACGTAGTGCATCCATGGTCCGGTAGCAATCTGTAGGACGTATTTTATGTAGCAGACGATTACCATTAGTGAATTTCAAAGTGATTACCATTAGCAGACGATTACCATTAGTGAATTTCAAAGTGATCGCAGGTGAAACTTTAGCGTTCCTATCTAGGCAAATATCAAACTACTTTGATTTGTATTGACTATCTATTAAGCATGTTGACCCGCATTCCAATTCAATTTCAATTAGCAGCGGAGACAATGTTTTAACGCTTCGAAACAAAACGGGCGTTTTGTTGAAATATATGATATGAAACGTATCGTATTATGATACCGTTATTCACCGTTAACGTTGCCCCTTTGTTGCATCTTCCAGTAAGGCCGAAGGCGATGGCACGTTTTACGGACTGGACGATCTGCCAATGGGCTGGAGTAAATGGGCCCCGAACGCGCCATCGCCGGACGGGCCGGGCTGTTCCCTGTACAGGTCCGACCGGGACCACGCCTTCCCCAACCTGTGGACTGACTGGGACTGTGAGACTCGTCACGGCTACATCTGTGAAAAGGGTAGGTTCTGTTTCCCCCTAAAATCCCTAAAGCCCCCCCCCTCTCACTTGTTGGCGACCTCGCTGCCACCGAGCGATTTGACACCACGCGCGCTTAACGAATTTCATCGATAAAAAACGAATCTTTTTACGATTTATGTGATTTGTTGTGTTTTAAGTCATTCTTGTACGTTTTGGCATGGTATTCCCATTGTGACATTCCCTAACTTAATTCAATCTAAGTCGCCAGCGCGTCACGGGCACAGTGAGAGGGGGGCTTTTTTAAAGTCTACTAAATTTACCAATGGCATCGAGTTGTTAATGAAACTGTAGGTTTTGTTTTCCTCCCTAAATTCCCTTAGTCTGCTAATTAACAATATTGATACCGAGTTGTTCACGAAAGTGTTTATTACACCAGGGTTCTCCTTAATTTCCGTTGTAAATCTGAAAACCGAATCTAATAATTATTTATGAATCATTCTGTACAACAACGTAAGAGAGCATTGATCATTTTACCTTGCATTCTGATGATACTCGACTTTTCAAGGCGGGTTAATCTCCTTGTGATTTGATTTGATTTGAGTTAATTTATTTCACTGTAAATCTCCTTGTGTACGTTGTCGTTACAAAGTGATGCACAGTGAAGCATTCCCAAATCACTGCACGAAATCTGGGGTTTACCAAACTTACCATGGGTGTGTAAATTCTCGGTAAATGTGACATGTAACATTTACCCACAAATACCACAAATTTACCCGATAAAGCTGTGTAAATATCGGGTAAATATCCGTATTGCAGTAAGTCATAGGCCGCAGCACAAGCTTTTGATAACCCCTTACCAGTTAACAGTACCAGTAAAGAGTCCCAGTTTAAAGGCCGAGTTAAGGGCCGAGTTAAGGTCCCAGTTAAGAGGCCCAGTTAAGAGGCCCAGTTAGGAGGCCCAGTTAAGGTCCCAGTTAAGGTCCCAGTTAAGGTCCCAGCTAAGGTCCCAGTTAAGGTCCCAGTTAAGGTCCCAGTTAAGGTCCAAGTTAAGGTCCCAGTTAAGGTCCCAGTTAAGGTCCAAGTTAAGGTCCCAGTTAAGGTCCCAGTTAAGGTCCAAGTTAAGGTCCCAGTTAAGGTCCCAGTTAAGGTCCCAGTTAAGAGACCCAGTTAAGGTCCCAGTTAAGGTCCCAGTTAAGGTCCCAGTTAAGGTCCCAGTTAAGGTCCCAGTTAAAGTCCCAGTTAAGGTCCAAGTTAAGGTCCCAGTTAAGGTCCCAGTTAAGGTCCAAGTTAAGGTCCCAGTTAAGGTCCCAGTTAAGGTCCCAGTTAAGAGACCCAGTTGAGGTCCCAGTTAAGGTCCCAGTTAAGGTCCAAGTTAAGGTCCCAGTTAAGGTCCCAGTTAAGGTCCCAGTTAAGAGACCCAGTTGAGGTCCCAGTTAAGGTCCCAGTTAAGGTCCCAGTTAAGGTTCCAGTTAAGGTCCCAGTTAAGAGGCCCAGTTATGGTCCAAGTTAAGGTCCCAGTTAAGGTCCAAGTTAAGGTCCCAGTTAAGGTCCCAGTTAAGGTCCCACTTAAGGTTCCGGTTAAGGTCCCAGTTAAGAGGCCCAGTTAAGGTCCAAGTTAAGGTCCCTGTTAAGGTCCCAGTTAAGGTCCCAGTTAAGGTCCCAGTTAAGGGCCCAGTTAAGGTCCCAGTTAAGGTCCCAGTTAAGGTCCCAGTTAAGGTCCCAGTTAAGGTCCCAGTTAAGGTCCCAGTTAAGGTCCCAGTTAAGGTCCCAGTTAAGGTCCCAGTTAAGGTCCCAGTTAAGGTCCCAGTTAAGGTCCCAGTTAAGGTCCCAGTTAAGGTCCCAGTTAAGGTCCCAGTTAAGGTCCCAGTTAAGGTCCAAGTTAAGGTCCCAGTTAAGGTCCCAGTTAAGGTCCAAGTTAAGGTCCCAGTTAAGGTCCCAGTTAAGGTCCCAGTTAAGAGACCCAGTTAAGGTCCCAGTTAAGGTCCCAGTTAAGGTCCCAGTTAAGGTCCCAGTTAAGGTCCCAGTTAAGGTCCCAGTTAAGGTCCAAGTTAAGGTCCCAGTTAAGGTCCCAGTTAAGGTCCAAGTTAAGGTCCCAGTTAAGGTCCCAGTTAAGGTCCCAGTTAAGAGACCCAGTTGAGGTCCCAGTTAAGGTCCCAGTTAAGGTCCAAGTTAAGGTCCCAGTTAAGGTCCCAGTTAAGGTCCCAGTTAAGAGACCCAGTTGAGGTCCCAGTTAAGGTCCCAGTTAAGGTCCCAGTTAAGGTCCCAGTTAAGGTCCCAGTTAAGAGGCCCAGTTAAGGTCCAAGTTAAGGTCCCAGTTAAGGTCCCAGTTAAGGTCCAAGTTAAGGTCCCAGTTAAGGTCCCAGTTAAGGTCCCACTTAAGGTTCCGGTTAAGGTCCCAGTTAAGAGGCCCAGTTAAGGTCCAAGTTAAGGTCCCTGTTAAGGTCCCAGTTAAGGTCCCAGTTAAGGTCCCAGTTAAGGTCCCAGTTAAGGGCCCAGTTAAGGTCCCAGTTAAGGTCCCAGTTAAGGTCCCAGTTAAGGTCCCAGTTAAGGTCCCAGTTAAGGTCCCAGTTAAGGTCCCAGTTAAGGTCCCAGTTAAGGTCCCAGTTAAGGTCCCAGTTAAGGTCCCAGTTAAGGTCCCAGTTAAGGTCCCAGTTAAGGTCCCAGTTAAGGTCCAAGTTAAGGTCCCAGTTAAGGTCCCAGTTAAGGTCCAAGTTAAGGTCCCAGTTAAGGTCCCAGTTAAGGTCCCAGTTAAGAGACCCAGTTAAGGTCCCAGTTAAGGTCCCAGTTAAGGTCCAAGTTAAGGTCCCTGTTAAGGTCCCAGTTAAGGTCCCAGTTAAGGTCCCACTTAAGGTCCCAGTTAAGGTTCCAGTTAAGGTCCCAGTTAAGAGGCCCAGTTAAGAGGCCCAGTTAAGGTCCAAGTTAAGGTCCCAGTTAAGGTCCCAGTTAAGGTCCCAGTTAAGGTCCCAGTTAAGGTCCCAGTTAAGGTCCCAGTTAAGGTCCCAGTTAAGGTCCAAGTTAAGGTCCCAGTTAAGGTCCCAGTTAAGAGACCCAGTTAAGGTCCCAGTTAAGGTCCCAGTTAAGGTCCCAGTTAAGGTCCCAGTTAAGGTCCCAGTTAAGGTCCAAGTTAAGGTCCCAGTTAAGAGGCCCAGTTAAGGTCCCAGTTAAGGTCCCAGTTAAGGTCCCAGTTAAGGTCCCAGTTAAGGTCCCAGTTAAGGTCCTAGTTAAGGTCCCAGTTAAGGTCCCAGTTAAGGTCCCAGTTAAGGTCCCAGTTAAGGTCCCAGTTAAGGTCCCAGTTTAGGTCCCAGTTAAGGTCCCAGTTAAGGTCCCAGTTAAGAGGCCCAGTTAAGGCCTCAGTTAGAAATGAGTCTCCAAACTTACTAAAGTATATAACAAAGCTGAACTTATAACTGTTATATTTATATAGAATACAACACGGGGTATTCCGTATCACCCTCGGTCCCAGCCCGACCGCGGGTCAGATCGCCCCGACGGCCGTACCGGCGCGCTCGAAATGCATTCGAAATATTCTATGGAATCCTGTGTCCGGAACACCCGTATCAGACCCAGGTATGACATAAATCATAGTATTTTATATCATACGCACAAGGCATGATACAAGGGTATAAACGCATGCCCGTAGCCAGGATTTTGAATGGGGGGGTTCTTTGTAATGTTTAAGGGACCAGCGAGCGCCGCAGGCGCGAGCTTCCTAGGGGGGTCCGGGGGTATGCCCCCCCGGGAAATTTTAAAATTTGAACCGTCTGATATGGCATTTCCTGTGTTTTTGAGCGGATTTCAAAGGAAGAAATCAGAGACAAAGTTAGCAGTTTTTCTAGGATTTCAGCTCCGTTGGTGATACAAATAGATCCACCTTGAAAAAAAACATTGGACGTTAAAAAGTGGACCCTCGAGCGTTTCAAATTCTAAGAATTGAACCTTCTGAAAGGGCATTTCCTGTGTTTTTGAGAGAATTTCAGAGGAAAAATCAGAGACAAAGTTTTTTCTAGGATCCTAGCCTCTGTGGCATTGCTGGTGATACAAATAAGTCCACCTTGAAAAAATCTTGAACATCAAAAAGTGGACCTTCAAGCCTGTGAAAGTGGACCTTCAAGCCAATGGGGGGGTTCGTCCGAACCCCCCGAACCCCCCCTGGCTACGGGCATGAAACGTAGGTGCCTAGACCCTGCGGTGAGAGAGGACATTAAAACATTGAAAGCCTTTCTTGGGGGGCTTTTTGATAAAATCATGCCAATTATAGGGAGACTATGACAGGTCAAACTTCATACTTATAGAATTTATTGACAAAAGCTTGACAAAAGCGACATTTCTCCATCTTTTGTCTTCACGACCCCCGCGAGATAGTGGAATGGTCGCGAGTAGGTCAACATCCTCTGATTGGTCAGTTGAGACACGCATGCGCTCAAGTGGGCGGCGAGAATTTCGAAAATGGAGGCAAAAACCGTTCATCCTTGTCCGTTTGGCATGGATGAGCCGTTGTATCGCGATTCTCGTGAAACATGGTACCGCCATAGTCTACTATGGTTGACAATAGACCAAGAAGAGGCTTGATAGTTGAAGGGAATGGGTTGTAAGCTCAAAACGCGGGGAAATTGGTGATGTCAGTTTCGTCGGCACTTCGCCCCCCTCCCCCTTGCCGAGAAGAACGTCTGTCTTTTACCCGCATGCCTGCGTACCATCTTCGGGCACGGTGCTTCGGGTCGGAGCCCAAGCTAGTGGTGAGTACACACACTTGGTAAAGATTAGAAAATGTTTTTTTAACAAAACTAGTTTTAGTTATTGACATGACATCGTCAGAAACACAAATGATTAAAAATTTCAATGTCTCCAACTTACTAAGCTTACCTGATAAGAAAAGATGTAAAATGTTTATTTGCAACCTGTTAATGCTTGGTATTAAACCAGGCACGAATGCATGTTGGCAAACAAGAAATAAATGATACTGTAGAGTATTAATTATAATGAAAGAGGGAGCCAAAATTTTCACGTATTCATTTGTTCCTCAAAATCTCACAAATGAATTACTGTTGGTGACCTCGAATCAGCAGTGTTAAGTTTAACTTCCATAAGATTGTTGTATTTGCAGGTTTGATGCTTTTTCTTGCCTGAATATGTTATTCAGGTGTATTCAGCTACAGATGATTTGTCAATATTATATTTCAGGTAGAAATCTAAGTCATATGTCTAAAGATATTTGAGGATGCCCAGAGTTGTTGACAACTGTGTCATTGTTTCCCCTTTTACCAATATGTTTCTCCAGTACAGCAGCAGTAGAGACCTTCAAAAATGCAGCGCGGGTTGTGAGGAGGTTGGCTGTGAACATTGCTAGCAACTGACCGAAACGCAGCTGCTGAGTACCCAAAGTGCTGCTACAGGCTTCTTAGGTAAGACTTAAGTCCTGCATACTCATGATCAGAAGACAGAAGCACAATTAGTATATACATTTAGACTACAATACTGACGGTATATTCCGTATCGCACAACCAAGGGTGATGCGGAATACAACGTGTTGTATTTTATGTCATACACACCCGAGAAAACACACGTTCCAATGCGAAATGCACCAGAAGTTAAGAAAAGTTGGTGTCCTCGAACAAAAAATTGTAACTAACAGTCACAAATTCCAACACCCGAATCCAGTATTCCAATTTTCAACTTCTGCACACTGAAAATTAGCACTAGATATTCTAAGGAGGCCTATGTGATAAAAATAGACGCCTGTATGAACTGATAATCCACCTGTATGGAACGCTTTTTGCGGCCCAGGTATGACAAAGTATTTCATTATTGAGGCAGGCCGTCATGCTGAATCTCCATTGTCTCTCGTTGGTTGTTACTAGCAGCTGTTGTGATAATCTGATGGTAGAGTTGTGTACCGGTACACTGTAACGTTACCGATAGAGTACCGGGTACAATCAATAAGGTACAGGTCCAAATTAATACCTGAACCCTGGTGGACAGGTACTGGACAGGTACTAATCAGGTCAAGTCTGACTCAGGGGATGGCCACTTTGACTGCTAAAATCACTATGAAATTACCTTGGCAGTGCGCTAAAGCCACATCTATACTTTACTACAGCACATATAACACATTTGCAAGGCTGGAGTCAAATGTTAATCTGTATTTCTATAAAAGTAATTCCTAGCACAGTTAGATATTATCTTGTTACCCGTTCAAACATGCTTTTGTCCTTATTTAAAATCTACCATTTTCTGAACAAGTAGTTCAGGTACAGGTTCAGGTCCGAACCTGTACCTAAAATTTAAATAGGTACACAGCTCTATCGGAAGGTATAAGGCATGACAGTGACTGTTGGAGTATCCCAGTTATCAGTGTGACATGATATTTCTTGATCATACTACAGTCAAACCTGTATTAGCGGTCACCTTTGCATAACGGCCACCTGCCCATAGTGGTCACTTTTTGTCGGTCCCTTGGATTTTTCCCATTGACGTAAGCATTAAGAATTCGTCTATAGCGGTCACTGTCCAACGCGGTCGCGGCCACACGGTTTTCGGTCCCGCGGGTCTGGAAACACTGCCGATAACGGTCCCGGCGCATGGTCGCCGCAAGATTTCTTTCAAATCTCGGCAGAAAAATATTGTCATTATACTTTTTTATAGCAGTGTTACTGTTACCCATGAAAATGTTGCCTATGGTTTTATTTTGCCCCTGGTGAGGGTTTTGAATTTCCAAAACCGCTAAGACGCCAGAAATTTACAGACAAAGAGAGTCTCTTGTGCGCGGTACATGTTGCCGACGCTTTGTTTACTTGGGTTACTTCACTAGTAGTAGCATGGGCGAGCAGTTTTTTTACAAATAATACAGACGCCTTTTATCCTCTACAAAAAGGTTTTAAAGTCATCAATTCTTTGTTTATGTGTTCTCTCCATTCAAAGAACTTCTTTGACGAAATATGTTTACCTACAGTACTATTTAAACGTAGAGTAAAATCATAACCCACACCTACATTACAGTAGTATATTGTATGCTTGTGGAAAAATCGAGACCGACCGAAAGCAGTCATCTTGTCGGCGATCGTCGTCTTGTGGAAGTGGTCGGTGGACCAAGTTTGACTGTACACTGTACATGTATAGCATGTGAATAAATTGTTTCTCAGTGTGGCACTTATTGCTCGTGGTCAAAATCAACCGTTTCTATAGAGCGGCCACCTGTCCATAGCGGTCGATTTTGGCCAGTCCCTTCAGTGACCGCTATAGGCAGGTTTGACTGTATATATATGTGTGGTTTCTTTTTTTAGATTTCTCAATCTTTGCAGGACAGATGTCCATGTGAATTTATGTTCAATTAAACTTTGGTGTTCTTATCTAGGAACTGGCTCATTACAAGGACTCAACCTCACACCAAGAAGTCTAACATGCTGACACTGAGGGAGACAGCCTTGTCTATACCTTGCCTAGAGTACATAGCAGCAGTGGACTCAGATGTAAATGGGAATAAAGAGAGGACACAAGCAGCTCCACGGCATATAACACTTCAGTAACATTGATGTGATGTACCATAGGTGTCCACTGTTTTCCCAGCCCATAAAGGATTATTTTCCTGGAATTCAATGTCTGTATGGGGGTGGGGGGCAGACTAAGGGCCATTAAGACCTTCGTAGCTTTAGTACAATATGTAGCAAATTGTGTTTCAGTCTATTTGCACTCTACAGCAGTTGATATTGTTCTGTTATTATAATGATGCTGATCATGCATTTTACAATATGAAAGAAATACATTGTACCTTAACTCTGATTTTACCAGCACTATCCGGCATATACAGGCCGACCCTGCACCAAAGTCTTGTATTTAAAGTGTTTGGAATGTCGAAATGTTAAATTGTGAATTGATGTACGTGTAACATACAGATATGCTGGAAAAATTTCCCAAACCTTTCTTTTATCAAATAATAATAAAGTATTGCTCATATAAACATGTCACTGATCATGTTGGCAAAATGGTGCATGCCCCACTGAATGTTGGCTACATATTTTCCACGTCTAAGATGTAATCGTGGGCCCGGGCCAGTTATAATTATCGTAGTAATGTTACTGTTTCTTTGCATAGTTATCAAACTTTTGATATTGATGACATGATGTTATCAGAATTTTGCACAGAACTTGAGATACAACATGTATTTATGTTTAAACATTCTCCTCTATGCAATTTCCAAATTGCTGTGATTGTAAGTATTGTTAGATGTTAAGTGCCATTCATCATAAATGATGCTTGTAAGCATTTTAAGTATCTTGTGTAGTTTATGTGTTTGTTAATACAGGACAGTTGATCACATTCAGTGTCTGATCATTTTATAACCGGTAACACTAAATTTTATCTGCATACCCTTTAGAAAAGAAAATATTGCTGAGTTTTGTCCTTTACCCTGTCCTTGTGCTCCACAAACATGGGTAGATATGGGTAATTCAGTGTCAGAACGTGGTTGGTAAATGTCCAGATAAATGTACAGGTGGGTAAATGCCGGTAAGTATGAGATATAAGACAAATAATAAATCTCGGTAAATTCATATTTACACTCCGGGTAATGGCGGGTAAACGACAGTTACTGTGACTAATACCACGAATGGTAAATCTCGGTAAATGCATATTTACACCGTCCGTATATGCAGGTAAATGACAGTAACTGTGACTAATACCACGAATGGTAAATCTCGGTAAATGCATATTTACACCGTCCGTATATGCAGGTAAATGACAGTAAATGTGACTAATACCACGAATGGTAAATCTCGGTAAATGCATATTTACACCGTCCGTTTAGGCGGGTAAATGACAGTAACTGTGACTTATACCACGAATGGTAAATCTCGGTAAATGCATCTTTACACGACCTGGGTAAATGTGGGTAAATTTAGGCAACCATTACCGGACTTACCATACCCGGTAAATGCCGGGTAAATCTGCACCTTTACCAGCGGGTAAATGTCCGGTAAATAGCAGGTAAATGTAACCTTTACCAGACTTTACATCACATTTACCGTTGCGGTAAATACCACTTTTCGTGCAGTGAATGCTCCTATTGATTTGTGCTGTCATCGTTCCAATATGCAATCATTCTACGAACATTCTAATCTAGATTATTGTAAGCATATGTAACCATGGTAACATGTGGAAAAACATTTTTTCTTTTACATTGCAGAGGTTGATGAGTGTAGCAATGCTGACTGGTATGATTGCCATGTGAATGCGCGATGTTACAACACCTACGGGTCCTACGTGTGTCGGTGCAATCCAAATTACATTGGCGACGGCAAGGAGGAGTGCTTGGGTAGGTAGATTGTTGTTATCAGCTACAGCTACTTATATCATCTATTTATTTCAATTTTAACAACTTTTTCTTCACGCTCGCATGAGTTTTGGGGGTGTCCAGATCAAGCAGAGGTTGTCATCCATGTCAATCAAATCAGTATACTAGTAACCTTACTGCATGCTAATGTACATTGCTGTCATGGAGTTTCTGTGTTTTATTAAGGCTCATACTGCGGTGTTACGATAACATACATATTTTTTTATATTTACGTAGGCTACTCCACATGTCGGATTTATGGATCTGGACCGTACTTCATCTCGCACGACGGTCTGAAAACAGTCTACCGCGGGGGATGTGACATCCTCGCCAGCCGGTACACGGGCAGTGATCTGGAGCCGTTTGAGGTGATCGTGAAAAAGAAACGAGCTGATGGAGGAAATTCGAGGACTTTCCAGGTCTATTCGGCGAAGATCGTCGTCTACGGAATCACCATTGAATTATTTGAAGACCGAGCTATCTGGGTGAGAACGATTGTTACAGCTGATGTTTTGTGTTTCGCTGTTTAACAATCACTTTTTGGGGTTTCAGGTGGAAGACAGGCATGCCGCAGCAATATTTCAACAACAAAAAATAGAAAAAATAACCATCCGATTTGTTAGATGTATAGCTCTATTTTGGTTATCTGTCGTCATTTTCCCGCAAACTTAAAGGGCAAAGTTGCAGGTTCCAACGTCCTGATTGAGTGCTGATACCTTTTGGAACAGCCTAGCCAATCAGGGGCCCCCCTTTTGTCTATTCCCTTCACTCCCTCTAGAAAGCTGGCTTCTCTCGCTGTCGTTGAGGTGTAACTAATACTATCAAACGTTTTGATCCTCCGCAGGTCGACGGGATCCAGGTTCATCCCGGCTGCACACCCTCCGATCTCCACGAGGACATGTACATTTACTCTATTGCTACTGGCCTTGTTATCCGTACCAGTTTCATGCGGATTATGCTTAGAGGAAAAAGCAAGGTCAGTGCCATTCTCAAACATCACTGTAGTCAGCTAGCTGGAATCGTTAGAAAATGTGGATTGTTGATAGAAAACCATACAATTTGTATACTCTTTGGTAGTTTCATCATGTATAAAACACGTTCTACTGTGTGAAGATATGTCAAGTGTCAGTTCTGTTTTGATAGTGCCATTTTTAAAAGGTATTAAGGGTAGCTATCTCACAGTTTCTTGGATGCACAAGTATCTATTGCGTGCTATGTCAAGTGTGTGGTGCACTTGCAAATCTTAAAAATAAGTGTCATGGAGAAAAAGGAAATACAAGCAGTGACTCAGATGGGAAATTCAACTTCTTTCCTGCTTTCATCAGATTTCATATTCATTTCAAATTGCTGCAACTTTTTGTTAGCGTCATTTACATTAAGAGATGCGAAAGTCTCCTTAACGTCTAACACGACTTCCATCTGTGGTACAGCTGTACATCACACTGTCCGAGGCGTACGCTGGGCTCATAGAGGGCATGTGCGGAGACCAGAACGGTGACGTGTCAAACGACAACAACAAACCAGACGGAACAGCTGCTGCAGATGACAATGAACTGCATACGAGTTGGGCCTTGGATCCGCTCACGTATGAACGCATGTTTTTCAATTCGCTTTGGGTCATAAGCTCATTTGAATTCATTTTCAGCTGTTTTGCATACACGATCGCGCGTATCTTGTATACCAGCGGAGTATACCCGTAGGTAATCGTCCTTTTAAAAAGAGGTCCACGACCTCATGCCTTCTCCAAACTAGTTTATATATATCGATTATGCAAATAAGGTCGTCATTTGCATAAATCATAGTATATGATAATTTTCTCTACCATTTCCTCATAGATTATGTAGATGAGACCATGATTTGCATGATTTATGTCAGATACTGTTTACTTACCAATGTGATACCATGCCAAGCCACTAGGAGGCCCTAGATCTAATCATTTCAAATTCTCATTAAGAAGTAACTACGCACCAAATATAAACAGAATTCACCGATGCATTCTTGAGTTATCCTGTTCACGGACACCAAAACACCCCCCACCCATAATATCATTGAAGCTTTTGGCAAAAGTAATTACTTCTTCCACGTGTACATATCGTAGCTTACACGTACATTTAAACCTATGTGTTTTCATTTTTTATCTATTCACCTTTGCAGATGTACTGATCCAACTGACCCCGATCCGGAGTGTGAGAGTGAAGCGGAGCGCGCCTCCGCCCAGCTAATCGCGTTCGCTCTCAACCGGGCGCTATCCGGGAGGTGGGTAGTCATCTTAGCATGATCAACGCACCGTGTCTATATAATACTATCTAATGACATGGCTGTATTTGTACTTTATACATGTATGGTAACGTCAGTATACAATGTTCTTGAATAAGGCATGTTTATCACTCGCAAATATGAAAGAACAAACCTAGCGAGCATGTCATTATTTTTTTCTGTTTGAGAGAATGTGATGATTGGGAGACTAATCTTAGAAGATAAACGTCATGATTTTAGTGCATGTATTGCATGATTTCATAGGCGCAGGAAGAAAGTCGACGACTTTCGGGTGTGTTAATACTGCTTTATGCGTGTCGTCAATGTCTCCGGATGTCTTTCTCCTCTTCTCTCTATACTGATGTCTAAAAGTGGTATTGACTTGCCTTGAAGAATCATTGATCCGCGAAGACACAACGTTTAGATACATCAATCTCACTGCAAGTTTGTATCCTCTGATTTTTGATCTTGTTGTTTTCTATTCCCATGCAGCCCATTTGAAGACTGCTTTTCAGTGGTAGATCCCGATCCGTACTTCCTTGATGCCGTACAGGATCTCTGTAATCATGACCTGGACATTACATTCTTCTGTGATGTCGCTTCGGCCTATGCAAGTGCCTGCAATGCGAAAGGAATTCAACTCCGGCTCTGGCGCGTTCCCACCGATTGCCGTGAGTTGAATTCTTATTTGTTTGTTTGGACCTTTGTTTATTCACAGGAAGCTCAAATCGGCCTGAAGGCCGCTTTTTATTGAGGTCATGAGGGAAGAGGTAGGGGTCAGATGAAATATAACAGAGAAACATAGGAATGAAATATTTAGGTGCATTTGAGCAAGTAGAACGTCACAGTAGCTAAAATTGATTGTCTTTGAAGATCTTGATACTTACTTTGTTGAAGAGAAAGAAGCAAAATCATTTCCACACGAAGGCAGACATAGAGGTACTGGCTTCACGTTGTTAAATGGAGCTCTTCGGTCTATAGACCCAAGTCTAAATGTTGCAATTGGAGCTCCACTTAAGTAATCGCCATGTGTTTTTCCGACAGCGTTACCATGTCCGCGGAACAGCCATTATGAATCCTACATGACAGCGTGCCCTGCTACGTGCAGGGATAGGGACGCCCCCGACAGCTGTGAGCTGCCGCGCATTGAGGGCTGCGCATGTGACGCAGGCTACGTCCTCGGAGGAAACAAGTGCACCTTGGTGGCCGACTGTGGCTGCACTGTGGACGGGATCTGGTACCCGGTAGGAACAGACCTCGTCCTGTATAAAAACCGTGACGCATGTCTATCGTAACTTCTAATACATGTATATGGCTACTTTTTAGCTCGTATGCACACTATAGGTACTGAGCAGAGATCCCGGATGAACATGGTTTTCATTTTAAATGGGGTTGCCAAGTCTTTATGCTTAGCACGTGGCTCCATGAGCTGTTTGTATTGTGCCACAACGAAGGTATAGATATTTTTATACTTTAGTTCAAACGTACAGGTGACAGATGACGTTTTCTTTAATTATCTAAAATTGCCATAGATCTGAAAGATTTTACAACTGAGCCTCAGCACTTTTATGCTGCGGTCCCATTTCCAAAGCGGGGCCCGGTCGGGCTGTTTGCGAAAATAAATAAAAAAATGCATTTCACGAAAATACACAATACATAATTATGTTTTGTCTTTTGTTTTCTTTTATATCATAATTTCTGTTCCCACAAGCTGCCCAGCTGGGCCACGCTTTGGAAATGGGACGGAAGAATAAGTTCCACAACCTTCTGATTGTTTCATTTCTGTAGAAACAATACGAGTGGTTCGCACCTGGCTGTAGAAAGAAATGCACTTGTACAGGCTACAACACCTGGGACTGTGAGGACTACACATGTGAAGGTCACATGTATGAGTGTAACGTCGTGGAAAATAAACGAGGCTGCAACTGCAAACAGGGATTCGTGTTCAATACGGACACTCAAGAGTGTGAAGGTAAGTAAAGTTGTGATACTGGCAGGTTTGTGCGTAAAGCCCCTATCTCACCGGAGCCGCGACACGTTGGCGACTTTGCTACGTCCTAAATTGGATTTTTGTTACCCCTGACTTTATAATGGGAATGTCATGCAAAACGTACAAGTATTACAACAAAGGCAAAGGAAAAAACACAACGCGCATAAAGATTTGTTTTTAACCGATGAAATTCGTTGAGCGCGCTGTTAAATCGCTCGGTCGCAGCGAGGTCGCCAACGTGTCGCTGGTCCAGGGAGATAGGGGCTTTACACACTTGTGGCATACCATTTTGACAATCATATAGATGACTTCATTGAAGCTGAGGAAAATGTCAAAGTTGACAATTAAGTAACTATGAATGAAACGATTCCAAATAATTCACAATGTAGCATTTTTTTCCGATTTGACTACGCAGAGCTGTAATAGTAAACTTACACAATTACGCCTTTCAAAAGCATCAGACGAACTCGCAAATATCTCTACACACTATATTTATCCTACTGATCGCACTCCTCTGGCCTCTCTCAGTCGTAGATTACACCAGCCCATGGGCTCCTTACCTCCCTAGGTCCTGGGCTCTACCATCCTTGTGATTGTGACGCCTAACATATACACTTAGTCTAGTTATGAGCTTTCTAGAGAACCGTAAGACTGAGCGCTTGCACCGTTGTCGTTCTAGTTCCACCATGTCACGAGGGATGGATCAAGTTTGAGGGCGCCTGTTACCAGGTCTTCCACGTGGAGAGGACCTGGTATGCCGCCCGGTTGAAGTGTATTGAATGGGGAGCAACTCTGGTGACGATCAAACGCCCTGGCGAATCGATTTTTATCAACGTCAACTGGGGAGGATGGAGGAATAAATACTGGATTGGATTGAGTGATCTGGACGATGATGGAGAGGTATGCGGCAGAAACATCCGACGCGAATTTAAGCTTATCTATAGTACAGTATCAACTGATACCATACTGATATGCTTGTGAAGATTTATTATGATGACCAAGTGTAAACGTACATAAGCAGGGGAAAAATCACCCCGAAATGCAAAGTTTGCTTACAATCTTTGAAAATGAACAAATAACAACTATACACACGTACCAAACAATTGATATCAAAAATACAATACAAAATACAAAAATGTTATTTGATATTAGATCTACTATGTTTTAGCAAATCACTGTATCAACCATTGTGCATCTAGAGTTGTAGTAGTCCTTAAAAAGACTCCCGGTACTTTTGCTGTGTCAATAAATTTCATCTTTGATAAATTCCACTATACATGTATGCATCAAATTAAACCTGCTGTAATCATATCTGCATTGCCTCTGTGTGAAGTTATAAAATAGAAGTTATATCATTAAATCATTTATTTCATTTATTCTAGATATCGAATTCATTTTCATTTATCTTCATTTATTTTCATCTATTGAATTCTAAGACAGCTGGGTGGCCCATTCAAATTTGACAAATCCTGCCATTGATATATTTTATAACAGAAATATATTTTTTTCTCTTGGCAGGACGGAGATTTTGTGTGGGCAGATGGATCAGCGATCCAATGGGAAAACTGGTACAGGAACGAACCGGAGTATGTACAGATTGACGGGGAAGGGAACACCCAGCGCTGTGGAGTTATCACGCCTGACAATCGTAAGCAATGACCTTCTTTATTATCTATACGTCTACACATGTTTAAGAAGAAACGTATAAATCATAGATAAAGCATGCAATACTTTTCGTAGTATCTTCTTGATATCTTAATGCATTTAGCCCTTGTTGGGCATGAATATGCAATAAACTTCACGTCATTGTCATTATCTTTGTCGGTAAAAAGTGCCCTGCGCATCGATATACTAGTACTTTATGATTAATACAACATTACAGAATTTTGATATCACACGGTCCCGGGCTACATGGTATTGTACTTTGTCATCATTTCTGCCCTCCTAAGTGAAGAACATTTAATACGCATTGTTGCCTTATCAAAATCACGATAGTTTGGGTTTGTAGAAACTATATTCTGTGTTTCTTTAGTGGAATTATGAAATGCATTGTTAGTCTTTGACATTTTACTACAGGAACGGAAGACGGGCAGTTGGCATGGAGGACAGACTTCTGCTATGAGGAAAAGAAGTACATCTGTGAGAGAGGTGAGGAAATATCCAATATAATTGTTTATATACTTTTTCTTTATATTCTATGATCTTAGCTTGGGATCTGCGTATCACATAAGGTTCGTGCGTATTCACATAGTGATTCGTGGGTTTTTAATATTATTCGTGCGTTTTCGCATAGTATTAACAGTTAGGTCCTATCAACTTTGATATCTCAAATCATTGATACGTGTCTGAAATATCTTTTCTTGATATGATTTTTGTTGGTTTAATTCGAACAGCACATTCGCATAGGTACAAAGTAGCAATATAAAAACCATACAAAAAACAATTCCTTCCACAGAAAACTGGTCTAAGAATTCATGACCTAATGTCTCAAATATTTTGAGATCATTCAGAAGATTTTATATTTCAAAATAGTTCACTTGAATCTATCGGAGGTTGTTGCTACTTTAGCGGGCCTGAGTTTATGAACGAATGAATTTGCATTCAGTCAACATATCAATCATTATTGCAACAATTATGGCAGCTTGTCAATGAATAAATAAAAGCTCAAATGTGAAATAGAATTTGAAATACCTTTCACGTTGTAAAAAGAAAACTACGAATATTGTACCATAAATAATGCATCTCTTAGAAATCAACAAGTACTTCGTGTGACGTTTCAACATCTGTACTACACAGCAGACATGGGTGCCATAAGCTGTCATGTTACACATGAGTAACATAAGCTGTCATTTTAGACATGAGTAACATAAGCTGTCATTTTAGACATGAGTAACATAAGCTGCTGTCATTTTAGACATGAGTAACATAAGCTGTCATTTAAGACATGAGTAACATAAGCTGCTGTCATTTTAGACATGAGTAACATAAGCTTTCATTTTAGACATGAGTAACATAAGCTGCTGTCATTTTAGACATGAGTAACATAAGCTGTCATTTTAGACATGAGTAACATAAGCTGCTGTCATTTTAGACATGAGTAACATAAGCTGTCATTTTAGACATGAGTAACATAAGCTGTCATTTTAGGCATGGGCAACATAAGCTGTCATTTTAGACATGATAACCATATGCTATCATTTTAGACATGAGTAACATACTACGCTAGTGTGCTGTCATTTTAGACATGAGTAACATACTACGCTTGTATGCTTTCATTTTAGACATGAGTAACATAAACTGTCATTTTAGACATGGGTAACATAAGCTGTCATTTTAGACATGGGTAACATAAGCTGTCATTTTGAAAACATCTAACATGTTGTACTCCTCACGCTTTCGAAATCCCAACACTGGTAACCTGTTATAGGTCTAATACTATTTTCTCATGTTGTACTCTCCAGACCTTGATGTGGATGAATGTGAGAACGGCGTGGCGGTATGTGATGAGAACGCTTTCTGCATCAACACACCGGGGTCCTACAAATGTGTCTGCAATGCTGGATTCACCTGGGACGACACGTTCCAGATATGCCAAAGTAAGCTTAAAGCCTTTCTTCGCGACCTTAACTTTTTGGTGACATCTCAGGGGCGAGTTTAATGATATAGTGTTTTGTACAGTCTGCAAGAATTCTAGGAATTGTGCAGGAATGTGTCCACAGGGATTTTTAGTCCATAGGAATGTTTTTATTTGTTTGACGATCTCTCACCTTTAGAAATCGTTCTGTACATAGCACAACGACACCTGCACAGAATGCCTAGACATCCCTATATTTCCTTTGTTTCGGAGTGGCATAGGAAGCACCATATGTTAATAGATGATAGCTATGAAGTATTCATTGAAGTTACCGCATAGGAATGAGAACAGCATTGGGCATGTTTGAAAAAAATCACAAAAATCACAGTAGCGAGGAAATATAACTATGATCTATGATCATTCAAAAGATGTAACGTTAGCTAATCAACAACACTGTCTCTACATTTTTGTAACTACGTACATATAGTGCTCATCCATGACATGTACGTTCAACATACAATACATTTCTGATAAACAATATATGGAGATGACAGTGCCATAACCGCATCATCCTAATCAACAAGCGAAATTAATTGACCTGAGAATCATTTCGTTAGTATGTGTTAAGTCTAAAGGAGGAGTGCTTGGCATAAGCATTTTTCAGTTTTCTTCTCTCTTCCTTCAGTTTGATCCTTTTTATATACATTTCATTACTTCACTGTTTATGTTTTTGTGCGAATGAATAAACGAACAAACAAGCAAATACATTTGATTTCACTGATTCATTAGAGTTTGGACGTTGCCATGGCAATGGTGATCCTCACTACCATACGTTTGACGGCATGACGACAGACTTCATGGGCAATTGTGAATACACCCTGAGCAAGACCATTGACGACAGTGTCACCCCGTTCAACATCAGAGCCCGACACGGCCGGAGGGGTGGTAACACTGAGGTTACCTTCATCGATACACTGATCGTACAAGTCTACAGCGATGAGATCATTTTCCAACGAAGAGGTGGAGTCTACGTAAGTTACTTGTTTGTTTGTCTATTTGTTTGTTTGTGACTTTATTCAGACTCGAGATTGCTCTATTCAACCACGCACATGGCCGCTTTACACAGAGGACTATTTATTTCAAAGCGTTTAACGTATTTTCAGTCAGTACTACCAACGACGAATGATGTTAATTGTCCCAGTAATGCAATATATTTATAGTATTGTGATTGTCAGAGAAATTCAGGGCCCAATATCATGGCCATTCTAATCTGTACAACTGCACGAACTGAATAGAAAACCTTTTTTTAAATTTTGTATCGCATTTTCATATAAACATAAACAATATTATAAGAACAAAAAATACATGCTCTAAGGAACATAAGTACCACGGATCCCTTCAATGCTGAAATATAATTTATAAGCGGAAAGGAAACTGAATATAAATCATGTATATCGAATCGGTAAACAATGGAAATAAACATATGATATATCATTGGGAATAACAAACGGAAAAGCGTAAATGATATTCAAATTAAACCAAATGACATCTATTTCTTAACATGTAAAGATGTCTTTTTTTCCTTACAGCTATTGCACGTTTTATCATTTCTTGTCTTTTGACAAAGTGAATAAATTGCGTGATTGAGAGGTAACTTCTTTTTTCATTTAATTCAAAGTTAAAGTTTGATAAAAAAAAAAACCATTATTATCATATAGGTGAATGGGCCGCCCGTTAGTCTCCCGACAACACTCAGCTCAGGGGTGGAAATCTTCGAGTCAGGTCTTCATAACGTGATGACGACCCCATTCGGCATGCAAGCTGGATACGACGGAAAGGACAACGCATTCATTGTCCTTCCTGCCCCCTACATGAACAAGGTATTAACCCCTAGAGCAAAGAATCTGCCAATTATGTAGTTTAGGTAAAGTAGAAGACAAAGTACATGTTACTGTAGACTGTCCTTTGTATGATAGCGATGGAATAATTCTTTTTGGTTATGTTAAGTAAATTCCCCCACTTCAGTTACTTGAATGGTAAAGAGAAATTTATATTCCTTAAACCTTCAATAAACCAACTCTAACTAATCATACAGCCTCCTACATTATACAAAATTTCACTAGTCTAGTAGACGTTTTTATGTACATGAATATGTATATGATGTGACCTGTGCTTAGCCCAGTGGGGCATGAATGTACAATAAAGGTCTTCATTCGTTCATTCAATAACCATTTTCTTTGGTATTCAGATTGGTAGCTATCGCTATCGTGCAAGTCATGAACGGAACCCACGGATGCGTAGATTCACTGATTTTGTTCCCCCATTTCAGGTCGCTGGTATATGTGGCAATTTCAACCTCAGGAAGAATGATGACAATATAAAGGCGGACGGTACGCTTGCTACAAGTCACAATGAGCTAGGAGACAGTTTCCTAGTTGGCATTGAGGAGTAAGAGTCGTCTTTATCTATCGATTGTTCTCTTCCTACCTTCTCCCTCTCTCTGTCTCTCCCAATAACAAGCAATATCGCATGGGTAGGAAAGCACTAAGTGCTAACGGTTGAAAGATGGTGTCAATTATTCAAATGACGAGAGAAACTAACCTTCCTTAAGGCGTGTGCCTAAACCTGTGTTCTTCCTTGTCGGTGTAAAGAGTCGCAATCTCCTCCTAACACGGCTTCCACTACACGACTATAGCCTAGTATAGGTACCATTCCTCACTTTCTGTCCACAACTAAATACCCAAATCAACAGCAGCACTTTGACTATTATTGTACACCTGTTGTCCCGATGTTAGATGTTATGTGTTCTTTATTTCCGATTCTCTATCCATCCTGTGTTAGCTGTACAACGTCTGTCGATGACCCCCGCAACGACTGTGACCTCCCCCTCGTGAATCATCTGTGCTCGGTCCTGACGGACACGTCCGGGGCCTTCGCGAGCTGTCACGGGACCGTGGATCCCAAGAGCGCCTTTGACAGCTGTGTGTACGACTTGTGCGCCTACGATGGAGACACTAAGTATCTGTGTAACGCTGCCAAAACCTACGTGGATCAGTGCATGGCTTTTGGAGTAGCGATCTGTAACTGGCGCACTGACTCCTTCTGTGGTAAGTTTGAGACTTATCCGAAAGTTGTTTAAATTGTGTTTGTCTGGTCATTATCACGACTTTGTATATGAAGAATTATGCCATAGAAAATACATGTAGTTGCGGCTACAGAAGACTAACTTATTTCTCGCTTCTCCATTTGCAGAGAAGCAGTGCACACGCAACGCACACTACACGGGCTGCGACGCGGGTTGCCCGGCCACCTGTGCTAACCCCTCTGCTCCAGACCAATGCGGCGTGACCGCGGAGGGCTGCATCTGTGACGACGGTTTCTACTTCAGTGACAACTTGTGCGTTCCACTGAGTGACTGTGGCTGCACGGATGAGGGCGGCTATCACAAAGTGAGTCAGTTTGATTTCTTGTAGCTATTGATTGGACTGTAATGTCCAACACAAAAAGTGGAATTACCCAAATGTTCGACTGTATAACTACAGTCTTTGGCAAGGAATGAGCAATCCACCACTGAGATGATCATGACGTCACGTTAGGAGACCTTCTTGATTTTATTTTAGAGTAGCTGTATTGCATTTCAATGTGTGATACTGTGCTAGAAAACATTAACGTCTTAAGTACAGTACAAGCTTCTACGAGAAACCTGTAAGAACTATTTTGATGAGTCTTTGCTTCCCGCACGTTCCCAAGGTTGGTACGAGGTGGGTTATCGGTGCGTGTTCACAAGGCTGTAGCTGTGACTCGCCAAACTCAGCTCCAAACTGTGAGGACTGGGGCGAATGTGCGGACGTGGGCGGAGTGTGTAGAATCCAGGAAGATGGAATCCCGGGCTGCGAATGCATTCCTCCGTACACCGGTGATGGGGTGACGTGCGACCGTAAGTATCCTGGTTTGTCGTTCATTTCCCCTCCTTCCGTTAGTCCCTTCATCCAACGTCTGATTAAATGTCTTCATAATGATGGTAAGAAAACTCCTAGGTCATCTCCCATCTATTATTACACCGGGATGGGGTGACGTAGTAGAGGAAGAAGTAGAAACTTTCTTGCGCAACAATTGCAACAGGTACAACGAACGGCAAAATGACGATTGAACTATTTCTAATACCTAACAATTCTAGATCATATATAGATAACTAATCTAATCCTGTTTTTTGGGTCATTTTTCCCTTCCCTCCTTCCGACGTCTGATTAAATGTCATTTTAACGATGACAAGAAAACTCCTGTCTTATCTCCCATCTATTATTTCAAATGTGTTTGTCCTGTTTTGGTGAAAATGATGTTAATATCGTCATTTGTAAGCAACAGGCTAGTTGGGCAGCCCTGGCTGTGCGTGCTGAACAGCCAAACCAATAAATAGGAGTGAATACGCCAAAAATAGTTACTCAAGCAACTGGATAAAATCTTAAAACAGTCAGACGTTTCAAACGACATCCGCTGTCTTTCAGTGACTGCGGAAGCCAGTGACTCATGTCTTAATGTCAGAATGTCTCAAAACTTTGATAGTATCCAGTTGCTTGAGTGACTATTTTTGGCGTATCTTATTACCTGGATGTCTAGCCTTCATCAACGCAAAAAAAATAAATCAATATTCCAATGATACAGTGATAAGCACTGCTGATGAAGTGATTAATGCAGATAATGTTGCTTAATGCGTTTCTGTAGATGATCATTTACATGTACATAACTATTTCAATTGATTGGTTAATTCATTCAGCCCACTTATCGAGTATGATTCAATAGTTTAGAGGAAGAGTATCAAAAAGGTAGAATCTCTGTTCATAGACATACATGTAAGCTTGTAAATGTGCTTCGCGATCACTCGAATAGTGCAATATGTTTAATCGGATTATCATCTAACGATGTAGCGTTATATGTTTTATCGTGCCGTTAGCGTTACCTGTGTATTCGATATGTTAGAAGATCAATTGTGGTTTTTTAATTATACATATATATGTATGCCATTCCCATGTAAAAGCCAGTAATGGTGAGACACTCCCATTTTCTGAATTCTAAATTTTGATGAATAAATTGATATTTTCATAGCACCACCATGTGACGAGGACTGGAGGCTGTACAATGGCAACTGCTACACGTTCAACACTCGCCGTTATGACTACGACGGCGCCAAGGCTAAGTGCGCAGAGTCGGGAGCGACCCTATGTACCCCCAAGAGCCAAGCCGACCAAGACTTCTTGATTGACTTAGTCAGGGTGAGTAGATCTTCATCTGAGAACTGTAACAAGATCACCGCCTCACGTCCAAGCATTTTGTAGCGAAAGATTGTGACACTAGAATGCTATCTCAATTTAGACCTTAATTAAGTATGGACTAAATGTGATCCCATATTATTCTTGAAGACTGTCAGTAATGATTAAACATGTTTATGTTTGTGCAAAATCAATCCTACCTTCTTTCGCTCTTAGCTTGTTTATACATCTTCCAGTAAGCATGACTGTCCAAAAACGCCTGCACAATCCAAATCAAACAGCGTTGTTAAAATGATGCACTTCTCAGTCTGCCAGTGTTAATTCTGAGGATTCTGTCTGTGTTGATCACAATACGTATCTTCCCTACAGGACACGGTGGACCAAACAGCGTACATCGGACTGGATGACCTGGTCACCGAGGGTTCGTGGCAATACGTGGACGGGACCCCCTTGGGATCTTATAGTTATTGGACTCCGGATACGAGCAAGTAAGACGGTCTTTCGTAAAGAAATTAGACTGATTCTTTCTTCTTTCTTGTATATAGCTGAGTGTATGTTTACCACGTACTTCGCAGGAATGAAGTTGTAAAAGAAAGTAGACATTTCCTTCGTGAACATTCGAAAGTACTCATACTCCGAAACAGTACCAAAGTCTGTGACAATACCAAATATGCAATATGTATAATGGATATTCATTTTGCGTCTTCAGGTATAACACTGAAAGGAAGGACTGCACCACTCTGCGTAAGGCCCATGACTACCACTGGTTCTCCGACAAGTGTTACCAGACTGCGGCTCCATGCTGCCAGAAACCACAGAATTAGGTGAGCAACTCACGCAAAGACAGAAGTTTCTTGGTAATTCATTTTTATTGATCTCAGCCATTCACTGCATGGTGTAATTGTTAGTAGTAACGGTGAGGCTATTTTAGTATAGAATATGATTAATACAATGTTTAATTTCAGTCTGTGGTCTAATCATCTAGACTAAGTGCAAATTTTGAGAAAGAGACTTCAATTCATGTTTCACTCTAAACCTTTCAATTGGGTAGTGTTTTTTTCCACAATTTCCTGCTTTTACTAGTATTTCTAAAGCCGTTACCACTTGAATTCTAGATATACTTTCCTTGTGTGTAAGACATAACAACGGTGCACAAGCGACGTTACTACATCTGGTAGCAATGTATAAGATGAATACGTATGTGGTTGTCTTTTTACTCATTAACAACACGCTATTCTTCTTTACTTTTGCATTCAGGCCTTGCGCTGTTGAAGAATGAAAGTCAATCGGATGAAAACAACATCAATGAAGACTAAGACTATGATAATGACGATAGTCCCTTTGATAAGGGCAGAACTAATTAGGTAAAAGAAATTTTATGTGTTTGGCGATGTAAGAATTTTCAAAATTTGGTAACATAAATTCATCAGAGCAAACATTTTCTTAATTTTACCTGTTGGAAATGCTTACATTTCGTCCAAATGTCTTATACATACAACATTGAATATAAAAAACTCCCAATCTATTTTGCAAAATGAAAATTATCAGAATTCATTTTATCGGTCATATTATTGGCACTTTTTCCTAACAATTCGTGACTTTCATATTACAGAAATTAAATAAAAATAATAAAAGGAATCAGCTGGTAGTTTATTACTTCAGTAGCTCTAACAACTTTTTAATGGTGAGATATAACAGCATTTAGCATATCATATCATCAATATTTTCTTTCGGTATATTCCCTTTATTATGTCATTTAAGGGCTGAAAGTCCCAATCAGTGATAACATACGCTACACACCCTTAATATCAAGTTAATGAAGTAGTTTTGCCTGTACTGGTGACAACTGTATTTTAGTGTACTACCTGTGCGTTAATAGTGTGAAGCATATTAGTTGTCACTCCCTATGAATGGCTTTCAACTTGTGATAAAGATGATAGTTTATCCGCAATACAGTGAAAATATTAGATGGCAAAACGAGTTCACTAGTTGTGCGTATAGTAATACATCTTTCATCACCATACTATACGTACTAGTTGTACGTATAGTATGGTGATGAAAGATGTATTACATAATGTCCCAGAGGTGTATTTAATGAATATCTAAATAGAATTCTTCCTCCTACATGTATGCAAATATTAGATCATCCGTACTAATAACATTAACATAATATGTACTACTAGTTTCATATCGTGTTTATTCCTAGCTTTCTGATATAGCGCTTGATTATAACAACATGAGACATTGACATACAGCTGGTTGGACACATGTATATTAGATCATTTGAAACGAACATATTGACAATTACAAGTAACATACTGACGAAACCAAATACATTAACGACGCACAGATGTAGAACAATGACGATAACTGTTCATAGTTGGCTCTCTTACGGTGCATTAACGACAATTAGGATCAAGCTTTAGTAGCCTGGACTTCACCGCCTTCACCCCCTTTAATACTTTGGAAATAAACGCTGGTGCAACGTACAATTTGTTTGTTGAAGTTTGTTCTTGTATTGCGTTTTTTATGTCGTAAGTGCGTTGAATGCATGTGTGTGCATAATAGTACCCGTTTGCTTCAGCTTCATTATATCACGTGTAACGATTTAGAGAAGGGAACAATTGACATGGCACAAGACTTGAAACAAGCCTTTCCTAATGATAACCATCACAATCCCAGTCATAAATAGTATCAGCAATACTATATAGCCCTCAACCATCTACATTTCAGAAGAAAAATAGGAACAAAACATGTATTGCCAAGGTTGTACACACAATATATGAAAGTGCATTTGCAAACAGAATCATCAAAATACATTTATCCCATTAATCGTTTACATGCCGAGCTAACGTCCAGGGTATGATGACGAAAGCCGCAGGTTTATATCTTAAGACTTTTAAAATGCGTTTGTATGTACGTCTTCGGCATGCTGATACAAAACTCTGCCAGCCTCCTCTTCAACACACACACAATACATCATAATGAATGTATCTCATGATACAATTCATAATACAATACAATACACAATAGTAAAGAAACACTATGGGTGTATAAATTTGTCGACAATATAACTCAGCCCAATCATTGTGTTTAAAGGTTTAACCTTTTCCAAAATGGTGTCAGTAAAACGTATACTAAGGCCTAGGGCCAGAAATACGTGTCATGCGATATGAATGAACCTGAGTTTCATTTGTAAAGGTTTCAAATCGACGGTGGCTTTGGATACTGGTTTGCCCTTTGGATATACTGCCTCGCCACCGATAGATCTGCTTGGAGATTACGTCGCCCGTGGGTAACAAATCTAACATCAACCTGTTGGTCCCTCAATATTGGCCACTGTCTCGTTGCAAACTCGACCTCTAGGTCACTCAACAAGTATAAAAGAACGATAATGTGACATCATCTGCGACATGTCAGGGCGTGCCAGATAAAGGGTGGCAAAGATTCCTCTTAAGAATATTAAGGCGGTTGGTAAGCTCTTGAAATTCGTTGGGGTATAATTAATGTTACTATCAATGCGAAGATTCCAGACAGAGGGATGGGCGTCGGTACCACGTGTTCAAGCGGCGCTTCTAAAGCTCCTATCTCACTGGACCGGCGGCACGTTGGCGACCTCGCTGCGACCGAGCGATGTGACAGCGCGCTCAAAGATTTTCCGCGATTAAAAACGAATCTTTTTACGCTTCGTGTGCTTTGTTTTCTTTTTAGTAATACTTGTACGTGTTGCATGATAGTCCCAAGGGTAGCAAAAATTGAACTTGAGATATTGAAATTGAGATAGTGGCTAAGGGATGCCACGTAACAACATGCAACAACAGTGCATGACTTAAAACGCCAGTTGTTATGATACATACTTGCGACTACCTAATATGTTTTAGAAGTCCTGAATGTTACTGTAGATGTGCTCGGAGACTTCTTTACTGGTCTGAGATTCGGTAAACATCAGAGCAGAGTATCGATGATAAGATAACGTAGCTATACATCGTTAAGCAAACATAATCTTGTAAACATGACCTTAAAAGACCTTATGGTAGGCGTTAGTTAGCAACTGCTGACGAGAAACAATTAGTACATATTAGTGCCCGAGCGGTCCGACCGCTTTGTGACGCACGTAAAGGTTGCCACGTCATTCTGACAGGAGACAGAGAAGAAGACAGGTCACCAGTTTATACAGCTAAACGCCTGATACGACTTCGAAGCCATATAGAATACCGGTATACCGCGGCCGGCTCTCTGCTCCGGAATCTGGTAAGTTTTACGCCCATAGATAGGAACATAGTACGGAATTAATATGCATCGCCTTTGCTCTAATCGAAAGGAACATTCCATGAAGTAAATGGCGATAATGACACGAAGCCATGCATATAGCCTTAGTGGGGTTACTGAAATTGATTACAATGTGGAAAAGTCTAGTTCTATATAGATTAGATTTTGCGGGTAATCATAGCAAATATTCTACGACAATGTAATTCCGAAATGTTGTGAAAGAAAGACACACAGTTAAAAACCACAGAAAAGTATTGTTTGAGGTCATATTTCATAGTCGCTAAACAGTATGCTCAGGTGAAAATGATTATAAAGCTTCGTTTAGGAACATCCCTCGGATCGGATGTTAAATGGAGGCCCCGTGTTTGAGGAGAGCCACACCTCGAGTACGTTAAAGAGCCCACCACGCTTATCGAAAAGAGTAGGGGTCCTTAAGCTTCCCGGTGTGAGTGGATCAAATACATCTGCCCGGATATGCAGCTTGTACTCTTTAGTACAAACCTGGTGTGTTACACCTTGAGGCGGTTTTCCGGGTATGAAACTATAAAAAACAAACAAGTACATTATGTCAACAGTTGACGCCTACAGTAGGCCAAGTCACACCTTTATGCGGCTTAGCTATACTTTTTTCTAACATCACTTGTGTTACGTTGCTATCAGACATTGTCTCCACTAGCAATACAAAGTTTATTTTCCTCAGTACGTTACTATACGTTTGGACGTAACGTTACATTACAGGACCATTTTTACGTGAGTCAGTCGACTATATCATAGTGACTATGTTGTTACTTTGGCTTATCTGATTTTGATGGCTCCAATAGACTGTAAACTTATAGGTAATTCACCATAATAATTATTTCAAAATTGTTGTATATCTTCATTACAGTGCTGTACATGAACCATGGGGAAGATTCTAGCCATATTTGCTGTCCTGTTGGGGACGATAAACGGGTGAGTCAACAGAATTCTAACAACTCATTCTTAGATTCAATTTACTAAGTTTTATGAGAGCATCTTAGATTTGTTTTTCACTGATTCAGTACGGATAGATTTAGACAGAACACCCTTTCTGTGCCTCACAAGCTTGTAAATGTTGTGCGCGGAACCCCCCGAGCGACACGTTTGCGACACAATAGGTTATAATGATATCGCATACCGATCTTTTCTATCATGTTTTCATGCATTGGAGAATTTGCAGGCCAATTACCTCGACCCGTCTATCTTTCTCAGCGTCATTTTCAAGACCTTTACACAAAGACACGTACACAGACACACACACACAAACACACACACACACACACACACACACACACACACACACACACACACACACACACACACACACAGTCACATTACAGAAACACAAACACAGGGAGAGAGGGACAGAGAGAGAAACACACACACACGCATGCACACAAATACAAACGTACGCAAACACACACACAACCATAGAAGCACACGTTCACACACACACGCACACACACACACACACACGCACACCCACACACACCCACACACTATACAACTAATGCTCACCTCAGCACACAGAGTTTAAGGAAATTCTTTGACACTACTGACACATGGTGTATCTTACAACACTTCAGGCTAGCAGCTCTGTCGTGTTTGGAGTGCGGCACGTACACCTGTACGCCATTGCCTCTCTGCCGCGGTGACGTCACCAAGGATGTGTGTAACTGTTGTGACGTGTGCGCTAAAGTAAGTTTGAGTATCTAGTGGCTTGTATGGCAATTGTCTTAGCACTTGACATCAGTCTAATTTCAATTCAAGTTGTGCATGGAGTGTTACTTCTCTACTGCCGGCGTGTACTTCATAAGGGGGATATTTTCATTGATTTTCATAACGCGTTTGAAGTAAGTGCAAATGTGAATAGCCGTGTATCGTGTTCCACTTAACGCGTCCATACCATGATGTCTAATCAAAATTATGAGTTCCATCACCAACACCAATGTCCTTCAGAATTCTTTTTTTTCTTCAACCGATGACGAAAACCTGGTTTATGCTTCGGTCCCAATTGGAAAAAGGGGCCCCGCTGGGTAGTTCACGGACTGTTTTGGGCACTTTCGGGCGTGACCCCTACGTGGTCCCGTCGGACACCCTTCTGTTTCCGGGATCCCGAATCAATTTAACTAAGACTTGAATTGAACGCGGGAGCCGGTAACAGATGGACGCCGTGAGCTAATCGTGCGAATATCCATCCACCGGGACAAATTTATGGCTTCGGGGCCCGGCCGGGACTACACCCCCGACGGGCACCGGCCGGGATTACACCCGACGAGCACCGGCCGGCGCAATTGGGACCGAAGCATAAGTGATGATGTTGTTTCGCAGATTGCAGGCGAGGGTTGTGGAGGTCCCTGGGGCATCGCTGGTACCTGCTCCCGCGGACTGACTTGTGTAAAGGACCCAAATGACCCTTTGGAGGACTTCCAGTCCAGCGGAACGTGTGGTGTGTAGATCTTACAATTGGTTACTTCAGTACTCCACGTTATCTATTTCGGCTGCATCGAATTACAAACAAGTGCTCGGAGACCTCATGCCTCCATGAAATATTTTAATTATGCACTGACACAAACAAAACAGTGCCTGCATTTTTATGAAGGTAATGACTAAACCTTAACTAGTCTTAATCGAGGCGAGGTACTGTAAATGCATTTAAGTTCGCGTGGGTTTTGTTTCGCGCTAAGGGGAAAATGGAGTGTTCGCAGTAGTTTTAAATTCGCGGCAGTGCCATAGTAACATACTGCTACAGTATTGGACAAAAATATTAATTCGCGGTGGCTTTAAGTTCGCGGTGAAAAGTCGCCCCGAAAACATAAAACCACCGCGAACATTTCTGCACTTACAGTATAAAGATAATCTTTACTGCTGATTGATCATTTGCTTGGACGTTCACCGTTCATCATCATTGATTTGAATTACAGATATTATATATATATATATGTCTGTATGTCTGTATGTCTGTATGTATGTCTGTATGTCTGTATGTCTGTATGTATGTATGTATGTATGTATGTCTGTCCGTATGTCCGTATGTCTGTATGTCTGTATGTATATCTGTATGTCTGTATGTATATCTGTATGTATGTATGTATGCATGTATATATGTATGTATGTATGTATCTATGTATGTATTATTAATTGATCTTTTCCGTAGAATGTCCTGCACACAGCAGTTGGAACCAGTGCGGCTCGGCGTGCCCGACAACGTGTGACAATCTCGGTACGAACGTGATCTGCCCGGAAGTCTGCGTCCCCAGCTGCACATGTGATGACGGGTACGTGCTGAAGGACGGGAACTGCATCCTGGAGGATCAGTGCGGGGGGACAGGTGTGTGTGTGTGTGATCGCCTTCTGGTCTATATAGGCGCACGGTGTAGCTGATAATCACTCTTCCGACCGTTCAAACTCAATGCACATAGTTGTTTTGTACATCTAAACTTTCAATATGTCAAGGTCGCATTGTCTCATGTATTCTGCCGTACTATTTTGTACTTGAAGGAACAGGCATGACACTAAGTGAAATAACAAGAACAAAAAACTGAGAAGGGTCCTGGTTGCCAGATTTTCTGTGGTGCCCCAACGGTCAAATAGTTGGACTAGGGGATGAGATGATATGAGAGACACCTACACGGGTCCTACATGTAGTCTAGACTCTACCAGTCTCCACAGGTTGCTGGGAATTGTTTGACCTTATCTCCATAGCCGACTCTCTTCATACAGTTGACTCTATTTGGCCAATTTCTACTATTTTCCTAGCGACCCGTGGAGACTGGTAGAGTCTACATGTAGTCCAAGATATGCATAAAGTCGCTCGAAAATACTGCCACAAACTGTCACGTACGAGAAAGATAATACCATTGATCAAACTGACTAATAGATACAAATACAGACATATGGTAGCAACCTACATCAGTTACCCCAAAGTGATACTCAATCAATCAATTTGAGTTTCACTGGACTTTAGGCACTGGTCATCATTAACCGATTTCATCCCTAGAATGCCCGGCACACAGTAGTTGGGACCCGTGTGGCCTGGCGTGCCCGACAACGTGTGACAATCTTGGTACGAACATACTCTGTCCGAGGATCTGCATCGCCGGCTGCGCATGTGATGACGGGTACGTGCTGAACAACGGGAGCTGCATTCCGGAGGACCAGTGTAGGGGGCCGGGGACAGGTCTGTGCGATCTAGTCTCTACCAGACTAAACTACGCTGGATTTAGGGAGAAGTTTTGCCAGGGGAGTTTGGCCACCATAGGTTTTTCGAGCTCCGGCCGCCGAGGGAAATGTTATCCTTCCCGTGGACTTACTCTCCTGGCTAATTGTATATCATTTACCCTATTTAGGCCGAATTCTGCTATCCATAACAACGTAGGGATGCCACTGGTGGATGCTATGTTGGCAGACATATGGTGGATACCCAACATCAACAACCCCTTACATTGAGTGTAGCGTCATGTAATCCAATTGATTGATCAACCAATGACAAATCGTTTGTTCCCTACTGAACAGGACCTACAAGACGACCACCTTGTCGACCCCACAGCGAGTGGAACGAGTGCGGTTCAGCCTGTCCCGCCACCTGCGCCGACCCGAACCCCGAGCAGCCGTGCTTGGCCGTGTGCGCTCCACGGTGCGTGTGTGTGGAGGGGTACGTGATGGACAACGGCAACTGCATCCCGGTGGACCGATGCGGCAGCGATGGTTGCGACTATGAAGGCAACCAATATAATGTAAGTCACGTATAAGTTCAACTGGATTTTAAGATTTACTCATCATAAACTCAACTCTCCATGCAAACTCTGGACGCTAACTTAAGACGAGGATCTTATAAGCAATATACTACCTCTTATCCGAACACTATGATATGATATGATATGATTTGATATGTAAAGTATACAACTCATCTAATGCGGGATTACGTCTAGTTACCGCATACAAGACTTGCTAGAAATTATCAAAACTAACGAGTGATATTGATGATAATGTCATATTGTTGTGACAAAAGAATCTTCAGACCCAGTTAACCATGATACCCATTCCACTCTGGAATACTAAAATCTATTACTTCCCAATTTCTTTCTCTTCTTGGCTATCTCGTGAACTTACTTTCTCACAGCAACTGTCTTCAGATCCTCTGTCTATAGTTGGACAGTAATGATTTTGACAGAGAAACATTTACTTTTACCAACAGCTTGGGGCACATGTACAGCGTCAACATTTACTGTTCAAGTTGTATCCCCTTAGTGCACACCTTTAAGTCTTACATGTTATATGCACTATGTAACATCTCGAAATTTACATTGCGTAGGATGGAGATGAGTGGGCGGTGCGAGAGTCTCCAGGACTAGGCTGCCAGTGTGAGGGCACAGAGGTGGTTTGCTATGTTGTTGACTGTGCACCCGGCTACCAACACGTCATCGGGAGGGACGGGCTCTGGACATGCGAGCGAAAAAGTATGATATGCACATTTGTGAATACTAGTCATCCAGATCCAGGAAATAATAAATAGAATTAAATCTTCACCACTGGATTACCAAATTTAATAATTATTTTCATGCATGAATTGGATTACATGACGCTACACTAAAATGTAAGGGGTTGCTGGTCACTGACGAAAAGTGTTAGCTGGACACCTGAAACGCGGAAAATAAAATGCGGCAATCCAGTGGTAAAGATTCAATTCTATTCTTCACTTATGTTATATACAGTCTTGAAAAATATATCATTCAGTAAACATTTCGTAGTTCATGCAGGAATCTAGCAGTTAATTCCAGGATACCAATGTGTAGGAATGAATTTTGACACACGAATGATAATGAAAAATGCTAACGTTGATTATCTGATTGTATGACGTTATGTTGTTGAATGCTCGTGTATAAAGGTCAAGGACAAAACGCATATTTGGCGGGAGCGTCTGAATTGATATTCACTTCACTTTTCATCGTCCTTAACTCATTGGAAAGACCTTATAAATGGTTAATTTTTGGTAACTCATTAGTAATTACAAATTGCTTATCATCCTTTATCATTTCGCTTAACAGACGAGTGCCCTTTGGGATATTTACGCCCAAGGAGAAGCGTTAGGAGGTGCTACAAGCTAGTGACGACTGGGGCCAGTTACCAGAACGCAGAACAGCAGTGTTTCCAGGACGGCGCTCGACTGGTCACCCTCAAGGCGAAGCAGATTAACAAGTGGCTTAAGGCAAGGACCGTTCGTGTTGTTCATGAGATTGGAAAAGCGACTACTTTCGTTTGTTTGCTTCTTTGTTTCACATCGTTCTATGCGGGCATTCTGTTGCTGTTTAAACCGCGTCATCATCGCTGGATCTCAGGAGCATCTGTAGCATCACCGGGTATGCACCATTGATACAGAATACAGAGCATGAAAGTGCTCGTCTAAGTCCCGGTTACACAATATATAGCCGACCATGGCCTGCCGACCTTCCCCCAACCATGGTTGGGAGTGGGTTGCGAGCAAGGTCGGCTGTGGTCGGCTGGTGGTCGGCGCGGTTGGCTGGTGGTCGGCTGATAGTTAGGACCTTGTTGTCGCTAAAAGATAGGCGTAGCCTAAAACTGGTGTACAAAATATTGTGCAATCGGGCTCTAATTAACTTTCCACAGAACAAAGCTCGGCGTGCTGGCTCGGACATGTGGATCGGACTGAGTGACAAGGTGACCGAAAAGAAGCTGATCTGGAGTGACGGCGACCCGTACAAGAAGAGCAAGCGCAACAACTTCTGGGCCAAGGGCGCAATTCGACAGAACACGGTTGATAAGGACTGCGTCTACATGAGCAGGAGGGATGGATACCGCCTGCGATTTGGCAACTGTGCTGATGAGCGTCTGTTTATCTGTGAGTTTGTGCTGGGTTGAGAGTGCAATGTTCAGTGCTCCTTGATGGTCTTCAGCACTTGTGATTGCGTAATCCACATTTAGGCTCAGCTGTACATGTATTTGTAAAATCGTTCTCTGTACTTGCTTCCCTATAGCAATGTATAATAAGTATTTTGTTTTGTTGTGACCTGTACTTGGCCAACTATGGCAGAAATGTGCAATAAAGGTCTTCACTATTCTAATAAGTCATAGGATTACAATGTACAATATAATATCTATCCACCATCATCTTAATGCATATGCTATACATGTAACTATAGGTACGTCAAACTACTGTAGCTTTCTTGTGAATCTTTTCATGTCAAGTTTGCTTTAAGTCAGACTTTACAACATTCATTGGGTTTAAAGGGTACAGATATTCGGAACTTTTAGATTTCTATTGTGGTATTGATATTTTTCTTTCTGTGTTACAATACATTAACACGTAAATTACATGTATACGGTCCAAGACACGTAAAAGCAGTTATTGGGCATCCTATAAGCTTGTGTTGAAATGTACAGTGTGCAGTGCGTAAATTAAATCAGGACTAGACTCTCTCAATTCCAGCAGCTGCAGGTTTGTCATATAAACATATAGAATGAGATGCTCCTATATTATGCATATTATGCCTTTGCTGCTATCTATCTATATATTGTATTGTGTGGTTAAGTCTTGTCCCCGGGGAAATTTAAAAGCATATACTACTATTTGAACTGTCTGTTCTGTGCTTTAACGATATCGTCTTTTTGCGCGTATCTGATAAGAAAAGAAAAAGAAGCTTTATGTCTTTTAATCTTGATATAATCACCGGGAGTGTCAGACTTGTAATTTTCCAATTTTGGAAGTTACGAAAAATGATATACGGTTGCCTTCTATTCCATAAAAGATAATGCGTACTCAGTTGGGTATCATATTCGTTGAATCAATAAATACGTGCTGCAATTGAATCTTTCATGTTCACTGGTATCTTTATTCGGGGACCTGTGTACCGTTTTGAAATCTTATGTATGATACATCGAGCAAAATACATACATGGACAGGATAAAGTGGCGACAAACTCGTTGAATAACTTACATACGCGCCGCCACTTGTACAGCACGAACAATCAAATTACAAGACAATCAGACAAACGAACACGTTACAAATGAAATGAATGAATGAATGAAATGAATTAACAAATAAATGAATAAAATAAATACATGGCTATTAGGTGTAATTCCAAGATCCCCACACAATGAAAAGACAGAAACCAAGAAAAAAATGTTATGGAGGGCCCGGCCATTTACTAGTTATCACTTATCATACAGTACAAGATAACTACTACTAATCATTCATCAGAGACCAATATATATAAATGTGATTACACAGTTCACTAAGTTCTTTAAAAACCCTCCCTTGAAATGCATTGCCATTGACAGGTATCTGTGATTTGAATTCCTCTGTCTTTCTGTAACTATAACAGGTATATGTTTAAGTTTAACCACAGCAATTGTGACACATTGTCCAGTAAATAGCCGAGATATCATTCAGTGTTGTATAATAATCAGGCCGTCTGTACTATGATGTATTTGCACTGTCCGACCTTTGTTATTGACTGTGTCTCTACGATAAGCCTTTCACGGGTCAACGTCCTCTGCTACGTCTGCCACAAAACATATGTTCTAAACTCATGACGTCACCGAACAATTAATCCGGTATCTTAACGCAGGTATAATATACGGTTACTGATTAATCGGACGAAAACCAGAACCCGTAGTTTCTAGCGATCTGATACCTTGTCAAGCAGGTTGGGTGGGCTATTTCCAGCACGGAAGTGAACATCTTGGGGTCGGAATCACGTGAGGAACAGGTCAACATTCCAAAAAACAGAGTCAAAACATTTTTCTCAGGGCGTCGACGGAAATCAGGGAGTCATAAGACAACAAGATATGTAAGTCCGCCACTACTGATCTAATTTCATGGATTATGACTAAGGCAATGTAAACTTTAAGAATTGTTTTACAATACTGTAGGGGAACATGGCCTAGTTTGGAACAAACAATGATTAATTGTTAACCCCTTTGTAACTTTGAATTCATCGTATACTTATACGTTGTTGTTTTGTAATATAGCGAGAACACAAGTCCCGGTGGAACATTTCAAGTCAGTATTTTGGTATAGAAGTCGGCAACTGGCCTACGACAAACTGTTTGGCTTAATTATAAGTACTAGGCTGGTTAAGTCAGAAGGCAACGAGGTCAGTTGAAACAGGTTTTAAAGATCGATATGGTAGGCAACTATAGTTCAGTTCTAGATCTGCAAGATCTAAAGATCTAGCTATGTAGTATATGCCTATATACCTTCCTTTGTAAGACGTGTGCCACGCACATTTCTATCCAGTTCGTTTTCTGTACAGGTATCAGAAGGCTAACAAGGAAATGACCACACACTTTGTGTTTATCTGAAACTACGTTGTTGGAATACCTTAACGTTCAGGTGACACGCGTATCGTACATGTATACAGTAACCCCAGTGCCTGCACACGGATAAGTTACCAATATTGTGTGTGCACCAGTGGAACCATTGCTTTGTGTCGGGATTACGTGTACAGTAACACGGCAGAAACATTTCCCACCAGTCGGGCTGAAGCACTTTGTACAAAACAAACAGAATCTCCTGTATACATGTATATGTAGTTCCTGACGGTAAGGAGCCGGGAGTTTGCTTATTACAAACTCCAACGATCAACTGCAAAAGTAGTAGCTGTGATGGGGCTCTGAAACTAAAAGCGCCCCCCAACCTGTTAATGATAAATACTTAACCAACGTTGTTCAACGGGTCGGTATTAGAGGGCATTAACACCAATAACGGACACCAACAGGGACTTGAATAAACAATGTGGCGTCAGGGCTGTTTACTTGCGATGCTGGCAAGACCTACGCACCAATTACAGTATATGGAACAAATATTGATTCAAACACATAAGTAACGTTGCCAACGTATGTTACCTTTGTATGTGCAAGATATCATAAACCGATGTTAGTGGAAATCGTTCAAATTGTTCACAGTGACGGGGAGGCTTGAATACTTTAATATTCTTTTTAGAATGTTCACCAAAAGATGTCCATGATACGTTCATATAATATCACTAATACTTAGGTACGGATGTTGACGTTTGAAATTGATGTTTTAGTGCATTAACTAGGATTTATGGAGACACAACGTTAACATTTATTCCTTTTCATAATTTCAGGGCGTCCAGCGGCGAGCGAGCTTCCAACAGAAAGATGGACAAGTTGCAGTCTGAAGTGGACGAGGTCAGGTCCAGCTTCTCTTCTTCAGGCGAATTCTTAGTATCTGGCATTTTCACGACTTGTACACTTACAACATTTCACTATATGCATTGTTGACGCTATCATACAGCCACTTATTCCATAGCATTTATGTAATTTACTCCAAAGAAAGGAAGGTGATTAACACAAAGTGATTACTATTATTAGTGGAATAGCTTCTCTAATTTCTCTAAATCTAGTGCATAGTGTCCACCCCCATTTTGATTCACAATACAGACATCTGTGTAACATCACTTGAGACACCTGCTATACATTATGTTAATCTCGCTTGCAAGACGTAGGGGAGATCGCCTGTTGAAGTAACGCCATGCTCAGTCTTTGGGAGATGCCGAGAGTCGATATGCTGAATCGGTAAAGAGGATTATCATAACCTATCAATGTTGAGACTTTGTTTCGTTCTTCAACGCAAATCTAGTCCCATTCTGTGAACGTGATTGAAGCGAAAAGCCAATGAATAATAACGTACACTTTAAATTACAAATAACCCCGTTCTTTAATTTGTTTCTAGGTCACAAACTTACTGAAGGATAACGTTGACAAAGTTTTACAGAGGGGGGACAGGCTGGAGCGATTGGAGGAGAGGTCCGGTAGGTGTCGCTTCAACCGACTTTCAATATGATTCAATATAGTCAGCACTCAGCAACATGACTCTTTTCTGATGTATTTTTCACACTTTGAACAAGTACAAAATGTTGATAATCACAGGCCTGAAGACCGTTTTCTTCCTTAACGTTACAGAGGACTTGAATGCGGAGGCAAACAGATTCAGAGTAGTGTCGACAAAACTGAAAAAGAAATACTGTTGGCAGAATTGCAAGGTTAGTTCATAACAATGTGTTAAATAGGACGAATAGGTAACAAAAATGCATTTACTTTTTCTAATCTTTTTTTTACGATACCCATACTTTCTCATTTTCCAATTAAGACTTTTAAAACCACGTTTACCTTATGTCGTTTTCTCTTAGATGACGTTGATACTGACCGGGGTAATACTGTTGTTACTTGCCGTTATCGCTGGGATTATAGGTGAGCTTTAACGCCTTCATAAAATATGAAAAGAATAATGATAGTTATTGCGGAAGTTAAGGGGAAAACGCACTTTAGTTTTTCTTTGCGATGTTGTCCAAAGGCTGAATTCAGTACAGAGTCAGTAGACGTAAAATTATGACATGCGCTATCAAAAATATTATTTCAGATACAAAACCAGTCCTGGTGCAGCAGAAACATTCCTCCTTACGTCTAGTACACAGCGTCATGGCTATATTTCGTCGTGACGTTACTCATTGTATGATAGTTAGGAAACTATGCCTATAATTGCTAGAGAAACATATTTAGTAATTGGCCTTTGGCTCACAAAACAATTATTGAACGTGTGTAAGGCTTTTTATGAAACTCTAGGTGAATTATTCTTTAATTTTTTGTTCTTGATATTTTTCCAGTTGGAGTGGTGAAGCCATGGGAAAGCGGCGGTTCGCACAACGGCACTGCAAAACAAGACTAGGATTATGTGACTCCTTGATATCGTTAAATCACAGAGATAATACAATAGATTTGTAATATAGATAGGGCAAAACTGGCTTTGGAAATAAAATGAAAGAATGTTATGGAGATTAGAGTAAGAACTGTAGCTCGGTGATCACAGAATATGATTGCTTAAAATATAGCAAAATTGCAGTTTCATATTTTTGTCATTATCATGTTAAAAGCTGCTTATTTTCATTATTGAAAGTTGAGTTATAACTAATTTGTATTCTTTGAAGCACCACGGAAGAAAGAGTCTTAAAGGCAAAACCAGAACATATCACAGGACTAATGTCAAGCGAATTGTGTGTTCGTCCACACTGCTTGAACAGACAGATTTCCGCGTTGAAAACCTGTGTATACCTGCTAGGAAATTCCTAATTTCCACGGGTTTCAATGAGTCCCACAGTGAAAATGCGATGTGTCCCTTTTGGGGAACCTATGCACATCTGTGTAAACGGACCATTTGCGTGTACACTTTGTGTCCTTCGATGAAAACCTGTGCGCACAAGTGTGTAAACGTGTGGACATGTGTGGAAATTACATGTGTCGGCCTTTGTGTGCCAACGAGTGGTGCATAATTTAGCAGCAATTATCGCGTAATTATCACCTAATTATCTCCCCAGTTGGTCTAACCACGCGGCCCGTCCAGACACATCCGGGTACTCCTTCAAAACACCTTTTGTCATTGAAAGTAGCGTCGTTGCTATGCTACTACGCCCCTGGGACACCCCCCTGCCCCCTCCCAGCCCCCTGCCTTATACCACCTCGTCATACCGAAAGCACACGGAATCATTGCTCGTAAAGATTGACATTTTATTCACTTAATTAGAGATGAACAACAACCAATACATTCCAGCCGATACATTCTCTCAATTACATACATTTACATTTACACATGCAGTCTTTTAAAACGTTCACAGTTACACACAGACTAAGCTAACAATACCAAGACAAAAGGTGAAAACGTACGAAGTGTCTGAATGAAAATTAACAAAATTTAACATTTAACATTAGTTCGAAACATGTACAAAACTCTAACAAATCTATTAGGTTAACAGCTACATGCATTGATAAGTTCGAATTCTACATGGATTTCAAATGTTGTTGTCTACAATTCTGTCTAACTGCTGCCCTCTAGAGGCAGAAAGTCATCGTTTTCATCGAACTGAGGTAGTCAGGCTGAACTGTCCAGTGGCGCAGTAGTGTCAGGCTAAAACCTAGCCGCACGGTCCGTATGACTCGTCGCTCGTTGCTTTACTGTATCCAGACACGCCGCTGCAATGTCCACATTCTTCATCCGACACGGGTTGAAAAGTCCGGGGCGAAGCCGTAGTCAAAAGTCCAGACTGTCTTGCTTTACCAAGGAGGTCATTTGTCCATATAATATCCGTGGCTTTACAAGGAAGTCACAAAGGTAGATTCCTGTCGCGATGTTCTGTGTTCAAACGCCGTGCATCAGTCTTGTCGTAGAATAGAAACCAGGCTCAAAATAATCCCAGGCAGGAGTCAAATAACCCACGCTAGTATCCAGACACAGAGATAGCAACAACACACATCTGCACATCTCAAATACAAACTGAAAGATTTGAAAATGGTGACAAGAACCTTGATTGGTCCCTACTTTTTAAACCACGTGCTAACCGAGAAATACTATTGGATGTCCCTTTTTTTACTAGAATTTGCATTGACACAGACATAATTACTTGTGAAACACCGTGTATGTCTATTGCATACATTCAGATTTGAGCAGCCTGATTACTAGTTTTTCACAGATTAACAATTCCTGCCAAGGACGGTGTTAAAACATGCGGCCGTGTCTTATGAATAATGACGACAGCCTGATAAATTAGTAGGTTAACAGTAAAAGTTGCAAGTAAATCGTTCTATCGACGATATAACCGGCGAGGAAATTAGAATACATCAAGTCAAATATATAACATGTCATGTTCCAAAACAACATTTACTAAAAGGCAATGGACGCCATTCAGTGCAAGGTGAACATGTTAGATGTATGTGTGTGTGTTTTACGGAGATACGGACCTATGTCGATAATAGTTCGCGTGTGACGTAGTTAATCTTTCTATTAATCAAAGTGATACACATAGCAGTCTACATTCATGTGACTTGAACGAACATCACAGTCGGTACAGAAAATTAATACAGAAAGATAAGATTTACGTTCAGTTCTTTGTCGCCCTTGTCATAGAAACAAAAGCCCAGACAGCACAATACACATCAAATCGGTGTTTATTTTTGCAACGGGCAAATGACTATTTCATAAAAGCACAGATTCAAATCAACTCGTAGATCATAGACCCAAATACAGAAGATCACGAATGGTCGATGATAAACTAACTTCGCCGGCTACAGTGAGAATATTTGCTTGCAAGTTGAACCCTCTCTCCGTAGCCGACTCCCTTAGCATACTATTCAATCCTTGATCTATTTGGCCAATTTCTACTATTATCCCCACTCATCCTTGGGGCCTTTTAGAGGCTATGTCGATGACGTACGGTCCAGGTTTGGGGATAAGGTTTCGAACCCAAATCACCCGTATATTTTATACCAGCAGTGACGTGAAACAAGAACTTCAATGTTAGATATCGAGTTCTGTGGTTTGGGAACAATGATATGCTAATTATACTCCGCGTGGGTACGTCGTCTTGTCTTTGTTTACAACGTAACTCAGGCTTAGAGTCAGACAAATGGGAGTCAAAATTGCACCAAGAGACGCCAATGTTTGCAATGAAAACGCAAAGCAGGCAATATGCTGGAGTTCTCCTTAATCAACGACTCCGACCCATACGTCAATGTTTATAAGAGTGAAATCATGAGAGCATTCGTTTTGTTTTCAATACAACGCCTTGCCACACATTTAATGCGTTATCATTTGGCACCAGTATTTTAGGCTTTCCCGATTATGTAACGAATTAGACACGTATCATGGGTTTACACAAGGAGGTTAAACCTCCTTGGTTTACACAATGAGGTTTTAAAAAATCATAGGTTTACGTCATTTTACCCTGGGCAAAAAGTTTAAACAATTACTCAGGCAAGGCGCTCCTTGCTCGAGGTAAATTTTCACGCACTTCACAAGTCTCTATTATCATGGTTAATTATTCCCGGCACGAGATGTTTCCTAAGGTGGGAAACTTTGGACGCTTTGTGTGCACTTTTGTGTGCACATGTGTCCAATCTTGGTGACACGGGGTTAGGAAAGCCGTGTACACAGCAAGGAAATGTTGGGTTTCACCATAGTGCCCAAGCTTGCAAACTTGTGGAAATCTTTGTTTCCATGCAGTGCCAGCTCAATCAAAATTACAGCATACTTCGTCAACAGCGCTGCTATATACATGCAGATACGTCTATTAACACAAACGTTCTGCTACACAAAAATGGTATTCTCCAAGCAGAGGTTTCGAGCGGGGGGGATAGTAGTGGACGGGATTTTTATACATTCTCCTCTCGAGTAAAAAAATCCCGGTCACTACTATTCCCACCCTATCGAAACCTCTGCTTGGAGAATACAAAAATGAAATATCTTATACATGGATCTATGTGTGAACTGTATAAACCTAGAATTTCCAACTCGGACATCAAATATTGTCAAAGTCATAGGAAATTTGCCACGAGACTGTCTTAACTAACGAAGATGAAAAGGCGCTGCGTACAGTACTCAGTTTGGCCTTTGACCATGTCATTCATGAAGAAAACGGCGACACATCCTTCACTTTGTACTTACATATCCCTTTATTTGTAATTGTGTGTTGTTCGTGTGAAATGTCACATTTAAAGGTGTCTCCATACTTAGAGTCTCATGAAGTTGACATGTGAAGGGTGGGAGTGTAATGTAAATACAAAACGTCCTCATGCAACAAACTAGTTATCGTAAGAGCAACTGAAAAAAAACAAAAACAGGGTAAACGCAATAAAAGATACTAGAGACCACAATGTTGCTTAAGCTTGTCCAACTACTTCACAATTGGCAAATTGACATGTAAGACAATAAGGAGGACGGTACTATGTTTATTTTTTACCTGAGAAATTTCAAGTATCATCAGATACCATTCTACAAAATAGAAGGCAAACGGTATGGAGTTGATGCTATTTAAATTTGTGTAGATCAACTTTAATAGAGCTGCGTGTCTTTCATTCGTCGCTTCACAATTGTTTTCATCCTTACTGATTGTCATAATACAGAACTATCGATCTTGTTTGACCGAAACTATCAAAAGTACATACGAATCGTGAATGTTGTTTTCATGTTAACCCGAAAGTTTACACGCACATGCACACACACACACACACACACACACACACAAGTAGCTCATATTGACGGGATCTGACACACGATTCCAGTACTAGTACACGTACTAATCTCCAAGCAGATCCACCCCGGGCGCGAAAATCGTAGTATGCTAGCCAGAGAGGGTCCAGTCAGCCAGGGAGGGTTCATCTGGCTGATGAACCCTCCCTGGCTGACTGGACCCTCTCTGGCTAGCATACTACGATTTTCGCGCCCGGCGTGGATCTGCTTTGAGATTACTTCTAAGATTCATACGTCTATTTTTCCTTACATGTAGCTGATGTGATTCAGATCCAATACTGCAGCACAACAGATTTTCTCTGCAGTCACCAAAGGCCTTCTTTTCATTTGAACATTTGAGTAATGATAATGAGCTAGCTACTAATGGTCATTTTATTATTTTGTAGGCTTCCTTTGCTTGGAAGTTGGAGGTACATTTGTAAACTACTGCATATCATGGAGACAGGTTCCTATTGTCCTAACAGTGTGAAATTTGACAGACTCTACAATCAACTGAAAGGGAGACATTACACTGTAAATCCTAAATGACACAATTAGCCCTTTGTAATAGCCACAGACTAGTTGGGCAGCACTGCCTGTATGTCATTCACAGCTGAACCAATAGAATGAAAGAAACACAACCAGCAAAGAAAAAACAGAGAGCTGATGACTGTTGCTCAAACATGTTATATTAGAAATGGTGAATAGAGTGTGACAAATAAATTAAGTAAATGAACATACAACTTTACAGGTATACAACACCAGCTATGGACTTAGTTCGTAAGTACAATACATACAGATTTGTAAAAAAAAGAACCTTGAAAACACATTAGACCAAAGTAAAGATCACACAAACTGTCTATTTACACAAATTGTCATGAAGAATGCAGCATTTCATTTCAAACTTTTACACATACCAGGTCTCTAAATAGACTATGGGTCAAAGTTCATCATATCATTTCCCTCCCCATACCAAAACTTGGTGCACAAGCTATTTGATTCATTTCCTACGTTTTCAGTTTACATATTTGTATACACGTTCAATTCCACAGCGACTATCCTTGCAAAAACAAAAGAAAAGGAATTTGCGTGTACTTTTGGTGATACATTTGTAAAAAAAACTACCTGAAACTTGAAGATTTATGCCTGAAGTACATGCGGCTTTATTATGGTAAGCTTATTAAATTAGTGAGTCTCGTTCTTATATTCTTTTCCTGTGTGAACTGCATATGCGTGTCTACATCATAAGACAATTTCCACCTTTAAATCTGCAATGCTTTACTTTTCCTCTGAGTCTGACTACAACCGTTCCGGGTATACGAATCAGTGCTACATAAATATTCCAAAAACGAGCTGTTACAGTTAAGTATACATATACATGTACATCGTCCTGTTTTCTTCATTCCTTTACAAGCCAGACTGCAGCTCATTATAATTATGATTCCTGAAACACTTGAAAGACCAAAAACAATACCAAAAAAAATGGTACAAAGTTGAAAACTGTTTGCACTGAAACAACATTATAAATATCATACATCAAAACGTTTCTACAAAATTTTTTCCGTACAAACTTCGCTAGTTTCCTGTTCACTGCTAGCCCACTATGGAGTCTGGGTAGGCGGTACTATCAGGCTGTTCTGGTATTTGGTCATCACCCCCTGTGGCTGAAGAGGGTTCTGCCTCTGCACTAGCTGTTCCATCATCCGGCTGTACCCCTGCTACACTGATGGTTAAGTTTTGCTGCTCAGCTAACTGTAGATGAATACATGTTATCCATGAGTTTGATATATGGAGAGACTGTTGTAAAAAAAATGAGGGGATCATTCCTGAACTTTCTATCTTGTTGGTGCTGCATATCTGGCTGTTTGACATATACTACAGGTTCATTTCTTGCATATACATGTATCTATCTTTTATTCTTTATGCCATATTGTGTTGATTTGATTGTATGGATGACGCCAGTTAAGAGAAAAAGTTTTTACAATACATTAAATCCTCCTGAGCAGCTGCAAAATGTGCAAACATATGCCGTGAATCAAAAAAATATATATTAGAAAACGGATACTAATGCTGCAGAGTGCCGAAGCAAATTCCAAAGTCAAAGAAGATGTGAAAAACAGAACTCAAGAATCTAATGTTCAGTATACAAGTATCATAATGCGTGATTAGTCATTTGTTCAACCTTCCTGACCACTTAATATTTCATGATGAAGACAACATTTTTTTGCCAAAGATTTTTTCACACTCTCGCATCAGTTTTGGGGTTCCTAGAGAATGCCATCCATATAATTGAATCAACATGGCCTTACTGGCATGTGTAATGTGAAGTATGATTTTTTTGTTGTTCACAGACTGAATAAAAGCTCTAAATGGGAACTATGCGGCTCCAAATATCTTACTGAGGAATACTGCGGTGCCATAGATGTCGGTTAGCTGAGGAATGAGTCCACTTCACTTAATACTGAAGTATGATTTTTTTTTACACATGCATGTGTGCTCCAGGGGCTGGGGATTGACAGAACCGACTGGAGGGTCTATGCCAAGAGCAGACCTGGCGAGCCCTATGCATGTCTGCAGCCGCCATGCATCAGACACTGATGCCTGCGAACGATTGATTGCTTGTGAGTACATACCTGCAGCAGGGTTGCCTGTGCACTCTCCACGGCTATCCTGGACCCGTCGTCCATCTGTGCCAGGCCCTGGTCAGCCTCCTGAGAGTCCGGCTGCTGGCTGATGTCCGCACTGCTGCTGATGGCCTCGCTGCTGGACTGGCTGGACGAGGCTGCGGAGGCTGCCGCAGCATTGGCCGCAGCTTCTTCTGCAGCAGCCTGCAGGGTAGCAACAATAGCGTGAAAGGTTGAAATGTTTGTGATGATCTAATGTTAACAGTAATCTTCACCACAAACTTAAAACTGCTGCAAAATGCTTGTTCTGTCAACCAGCTGGAGCATTTCAGCATTTTCTGCCTACTGTGAAATCAAATCACAGCAAACTTGAATGTAGTTACAGTACACTGTACACTAAGAAACATGTAAACAATGCTCATTTTAGGTTGTGGAAACTTGCCAGCAATGCTTTATCATGACACCAACTATAGAATTAGAGATATATAAATTATTTACTCTTGATACTATAGATATAAACAGGGCACAGATATGTGTATGCAGAGTAAGACATATATTGCACAACAGTTACTGTTAAGTTTCAGTACTGTTTGATTCATATACTTGCACTACACAAATGCGAATAAAAAACTGTCATATATCATTCAGCAGTTGCATTCAAACATCTTACTTTCATGGTAGGAATCATGTAGTACCAGCTATTGTGGCTCCTAGGGCCTGATTCTTCATTTACTGTTCTTCATTCAACACAATGAAATGCAGACAGCAAAGACCAAAAGCTAAACAGCAAGCATGCTATCGACCAGCCCTATTCAAAAGTCGTAATTGTTTAATTATGGAAGTTGAAACTGACCTGCATGGCTGCCAGAGCTGACCCGGGCTCTGCAGTGATAGAAGCTGCCTCGCTGGCCGTAACCATGGCAATCTGCTGTCCATCCTGTGTTACCATGGTAACAGGGGCAGCATCTCCCGTTGTGGTGGTTACACCTTCCACCTGGGAAAAATGTTTATTCAAGAAGTTTTCACATGCATTCATCAAAGGATGACAATACATGAACAGTCAATGGACAATTGTTTCAATTGAGGAAAGTCTTGTCAAGTGCCTTTCCCAAGGGCACAACATCAGTGGCATGTCAGGGGGTTCGAATCCAGGACCTCTGGGTTCTGGGCCAAACACCCCAACCATTACACCAACACAATGCCACTTTTACACCAACACAACACCACTTAACAATAAGAAAGACTTCTCAGCCACCTGCATAGCTGCCAGTGTGGAGGGGTCTGCAGCCACTGCCATGCCTTCTGATGTGGTTACCATGGTGATCTGCTGTCCATCTTGTGTAACCATGGTGACAGTCTGCCCCTCCTGGGTGGACATGGTGCCATCTGCTGACGTCACTACTGCCAAACCTTCTGGTAAGCCACTCTACAACAAGATTACTCATTATAAAGTTCACCAAGACTATGATGTAGTCTCTAGTACTATCTGTTTACATGACATTCTTTGGCATTTTGTGGACTACCAGTAAAGAAAAAGAACATTTTGTCTTTTTGAGAAAGACAACTATGAACAAACTTGCACTACCGTTTAACCTGTCCTACTGGTTCTGCGGTAAACCATACAACATAAGGTTTACATGTAACTTCATGAGATGCATATGGTTGGGTTACCCTTGAATAGCCATATTCGCTTTCGGCTCTTAGAAACCTTTTGCTTATGTCTGTCTCCTAGTCCTAAGACCTTTGAGACTCTCTTCCATCCCTCCCATTTTGGGCACTACAGTTCTCCAACCTTTGTAACAACCACTCACATAACACGCATCTGGGGGCGTTGTTTCAAAAGCCACATTGCTTTCAATTTCTTTTGTTTTCCATTTCTATCCCCTTAAAGCTTCCATCTCTGACACTTTTTCATCCCTTCCCTCTTGTATCCCACAGTTCTCCAGCTTTGGTGACAACCACCCACCTGCTGCGCCTGATCAGCTGTGAGGGTCAGCTGGTACTGGATTCTGGGTCGTTTGGGGTCAGGCTCACCATCAGCTTCAGCAGCTGGGAAGGGGAGGGTAGAGAATCATGGTTCTTTCCCTACAACTTTTCCTACATCTGCTAAACTACATCAAACATCACTTTAACAAGTACAAAATTAGTTTCACAAGTTTGGTTTCCATCATGACCAAACAAATAGAAAGAAAACAGTTGTAAAGGAAGGTAATTATCATATTTCAAAGGATTCATTTTTTTTAATTCAAAAGTACTCTTTACAATTTCTTACCAAATCATCTTTACAGATGGGGGCTTTTTATTTCATCCGGTTTTCTTTATGACGTAAACCAATCCTCTGCAATGCTGCCACATCAAAAACCAGCTGGAACCAAACCTCTGCTTGGAGATACATGTAATTAAATGTTGACGATACCAAAAGGAGGTAGACGCTATTGTTACCTGGAGCTGCGTAAAACTGTGCTGCCGGCTCCTCCCCCTCCTCCATGGCTTCGTTGTCTCCGTGAGCGGTGCGTTTGTGCATGGCTAGGGTGGAGGTCTGGCGGTAGTTCTTCCCACAGTGGTTACAGATGTAGGGCTTGGAGTGGGTGTGGACTACGTGGTGTTTGTACAGACTGGAGTACTCTGTGAACCGCTTACCACAGCCTTGAACCGTGCACACGTAGGGTTTCTCACCTGTGTACATTTGTAGGATTTACGTACATTTGTACAACATGTGCATAAGCCAGATCAAGTCAGTAATGACAACATGGCATGATGAAATACACAAATTCCTGATAATATCGAGTTGGTAAAATCAGGTGTGAAATCTGGGTTTACAGCTTGAATTTTGATACAAACGCATAACTTTGTAAAAGCTAGATTATCAAAGAAAAACAAAGCAAGAACATCAACATGTTGAATAAACTTTAAAACCCTTGGATTCAGATACAGTAGCTCTTGTGAAAAACCATTCACCTCATTCTTTGCTTAATGAGAATCCAATATATTCAACTTTGGTAATAATAAATGGTGACCATTTTCAACTTGTAGTACAAAGTCATGAGCAATGCCAAAATGTGAACATACCTGTATGAATGCGGGAATGGTTCTTGAAGTTTGTTGCGGAGGCGAAGGACCTGCCACAGCCTTCTATGTTACAGACGTACGGCCGTTCCCCGGTGTGCGTCCGAATGTGGACCTTACGGATGTTGGACGTGGTGAAGGAACGGTCGCAGCCCTCAAATGGGCACTTGAATGGCCTTTCACCTGAGGAATCATGAAAATGTAAAAAGCATTTAATTTGCATTAAAAAAAATTACATTCAAAGTTTCAACCACAAGTAAACAAGGTAGTCTCATAGCCTTTTTGAGGCCATAGCGGCAATGAGTTGTTACTCACTGTGTCGAGGGCACGGTATTGGAAATTAGACATACCACACATTCCATTGTCTTTTACATAATATCCCAACAGCAATCAGGTACCCATTTTTACACCTGATTGGAGTGAGGAAAGTTGTGAAAAGCGCCTTTTGCAAGATCACTACATGTACGTCTAGCCAGGAACACCAGGAATCAAATCTGTGACCTCCCTGTCTCAGGTCTGCTGGCCAAGCCACTCGAACATTCACAAGCACTAATGTATAAATAAAACAACAACATAAAATGTATCCAGACCTGTGTGTGTTCGTACGTGTTTCTGAAGGTCCCCTGATGTCTTGAAGGCTTTGGTGCATGTTTCCTCGGGGCACTTGTACGGCTTCTCCCCCGTGTGGGTTCTGGTGTGGCTCTTCAGACCGTAGCCTGTAGCAAAGGCCTTATCACAGCCTTGGTGTTCACACTTGTAGGGGCGGTCTCCAGTATGGGCTCTCTCATGAACCTGAGTAGTGAAGCCAGCACAAACTCTAGCATCAATTGTTACAGTGCTGAGAAACTATTTCAAAGTGATGTTAAGTATGAGCAGTTCTTTTTCTTTACAACAGACATTACAAAATGCATATATCTGATGGTGAAATTAAAAGGGTTCTACCTCTCTACATTCATGTACACACTGCAATGGTTTTATACAAAATAATGTTCTTTTACAAAATCATTTTCACACTTACTCATTATGATGACTTATATACAATGTAAGAGAAATTGTCCTTTACAATGTTACATTTCAAAACAGAAATAGTCATAGCTCTATACGAGTGTTGACCTGTATTATGTTTCCACCAAATGATAAGAATAATAGTAATAGTTTATTGCAAATTCATGCCCGTAGGCTAATTGCATGTTGACAACAATGTCAAAATACAAATGTAAGGTAAAACAAAGGTATACATGAGTACAAAATCATTCTATATTGTTATTCTACAGTAAGTTTCTATATCTACGGTACTAATGCGGGGTTTGATTTCTTCTCTGATAAGAATGCACAAAATATGCATGATACCTGACATAAATTTTATACATGTATCTTCAGTTCAAATCTCTTACTGTTTTACCTAGCTGATGTCCAGTACAAAAATGTTTAATATGTATAACATGCTGAGGTCTGCCTACCTTGAGATGGTGTGCGGTGGTGTACAGTCTCCCACATCCCTCAAACTCACAGCGGAACGCCTTCTCACCCAGCTGGGCAGCCTTCATGCTGGTTCTGGGGCCTGGAGACTGGGTGATCTGTAGGATCTGGGAACATGCATACCAAAAGGATGTACATGTAAGAAGCAGGATGACAACAGGACAACTTTCCTTCATAATCACGCAACAATTTTTCATACATCTACTAAGAAGTTGCTCTCAGTCATAATACCTTTTCATTGTCATGCATGCTTTGAGTGTGATATACATACAATAGACCCCTTTCCAAACTCTGGTGCGTTGGGCAAAAAGGAGGGTCGGGAGGTTAAACAACGTACATAAACAACGTACATAACAATGTTATAAAGCTGAAAAATAAAAAATGTTTCACTGCCCTACTCTCGTTTCTGCCCAACACACCGGAGTTTGGAAAGGGGTCTATTGCCTGTATATCACACTCATAGCATGCATGACATGTTTCATGCAGTTTAAAACTCACCCTGGCCTTCTCAAACGTGATGTGTGTCTGGTCGGGCACCAGGGCTGCAGCAGAGGTAGTGGTTGGGGTGGGCACCATGGAGGGGCCGTCGTCGTGGGGGAGGGTCGTGATGGTGGTGGACGTCACCGCACCGTCTGATTGGCTGACTGTCTGGTCCCCTCCACTCACCTACATGTATGGATCACATATTCGATTTGCTCAAAAACTACAAATATTGATGTGTTGCATTGTATTCTTTCTCCAATCTCAATTTTATTTCTACATTTGTACCTTCTCCTTTTAAGCAAAATTCTTCTTGAGCTGAATCATCGATCCACAGAAAGTAGAAGATGCTACAACAACACCACTAATGACTGTTCTTCTTCCTTCATGCTGTGGGATCATCATCTTAATCAAAAGTACCCTGACCCTTTAAGTTCAACTGCAATGATTAACAAAATGTGCCCATCTATAAGAGGGAAAAACCTACCTGCGATGCGTACTGCTCCAGAGCACTGATGGACGTGGGGTCAACGCCCTCATCAGAACTACCAGGAAGGTTGTCCAGACCTGCATCGCCAGCATGCAACACTGCATTATAAAGGATTTTATGCATGAGTAACAGTTGGTCATAATCATAAGACACAATGACTGTCATTGTCCTATTTAGATATAAAAAAATTGGTTTCAACATCTCCTTGTTCATAACTTTTTCCACATAAGATTGTACATTTGTGACAGACTTCTTCCTTGTACTATACCTTAATAGTACATAACTGTCTTCTGTTTTCAAGTTATTCAACAATGAACAACACAACATTTAGATAAGATGGTACATTCATAAGTGAATTTCAGTCTGTTATTTGGACACGCATCACAGCTAAAATAAGCCCAACATATGTACTATACAAAGGTCAACTTACCTTAGCTCCTATATCTAAAATTCTGGCTTCAAAGCGCTATCCATTCATAAGCAGCAAAATAAGTGAGCTGATGTGTTACCTCCCTCCCCATGCTGCAGCACAGTTGAAGGTGTGTGGATGTAGGCTGTCGTGCCATCTTCCAGCTGTACTGCCTGCACTGTGGTGCCTTCAAAACCTGAGGAATAAATACAAGATGATCCAGATGAACCATGACTTCTACACTCCCCTTAGAGATATGTGAAATAAAATTGCCCAACCCATCATTTTAACAAGCAAAAATCGGTGTGTAAAGATATACATGTACATTTGTAGAAAGAGCTTTTCACCAAAAGAGTTGTCAGCAAACTACATTGTAAGTTTCATCTACCAACCAGCAAAATTTGCCCCTCAAAGTGCAGGATATAGCATTTCATATAGCATTTCAGAGGGCTAAGATTTCAAAATTTTCCAGGGGAACATGCCCCGGAACCCCCTAGGATTGTCAGGCCTTGGCGCAATGCATTATGTTGTCGGCGCTTGACAGAATGTTCCGTCAAACAAAATTTCAGGCTGGCTAGGACGCTGCTCGTACAAGTAATTTCTAAATACATGTTGACTGCAAAATGTCCCTTTCAGTAATTATTACAATATATGCTTGCAAAGTCATGTTCCTTCACATCTAGTATAAGAGCTATGAGTTGAAGGAGTACCTTTGGGTGCGTGGTGAATATACGCTGTGGTGCCGTCCTCTAACTGTACTGCCTGTCCATCTGACATCTGGAAACCTGTGGGGTCAGGTTCTGTAAACAAAGATGTTTAATGAACTCCATTGCCTACATACTGTAATTCTAGCGATTTTCGTGGTGACCACTTCAAAATTCAAAGTTAAGCTGTAACTAATCAATTACAAAGTCTGTCTGCACTCCTTGTTTCTGAAGAAATAGCTACATCTGTCCATGATTACTTTAATCAGATAATCACTTAGAAAACTCTATTTTTTCCAACACATCAATGAACAAGGCATTCTGAGATAGCAGACTTCACCCCTAGATGACAAGTACTCTCTGCCAGAACATACAACAGCACACAAAACTGGGACAAACATGTGCAAAAGAACACTTCCCAGCTTTGGGTCTTGAGTAAGAATCTGTTGCATACCTAACAAATTATTCAAATGAATCAAACTTCACCCCAAAAGGAATCTGTAAGAAAGAATTTTTTCTCCTATGATTTCTTTGGCCGAGATATTAACAAATCTTTATGCATTAGCATATAATAAGAAAGATAACATTAAACTCTATTTAAGCTAACCTTTCATTGTAGTTGTATCTGCTGGCACGGCCTGTACATATGCTGTTGTACCATCTTCCAGCTGGATAGCCTGGCCTTCCACCAGCTTTCCATCTGTCAAACAATGGAAAATGTTACAAGTATAAAATGTATTCTCAAATATGATGGGTACAGCATTACAGGTAAGTCACATGGAAAAGGAATATGAACTCTAAATTCTAAGTTATAAGAGAGACTATTGCTAATATAGCTACATGTACAGCTACATGTACCAAAACTAACACAAATCCATGCCCATGTAGCGAGAGGATAAAGAGTCAGGCCTAGGCTTATATACTCTGCCCATAATGAATGATCAGAAAACATATGCCCCAATTACAAGTATCACATTGCTCTACATGTACATGGTGTTTTTTACTATGTTCTTCTGTCTGTGTGTATATATCAAACCGAACATGGCTGACTAAAGATTAGATATCATACAAATGTAGGTAATTTATATTGTTCATAATCATATGCTGTATTTTGTTCTCTAACTACTAAAATATACACGTACCTTTGGTTGGGTTGTGCTGGATGTACGCGGTCGTCCCGTCGGCCAGCGTTACCGCCTGGAGTGACTGCCCGTCCACCATGTGCAGCGTCTTGCCATCTGAGGACAGATACATTTGTCCGAGGTCTGCACGGGCTGACCGTTAGGACAACAGCGAGACGACCGTTTACTAAATATGGCGGACCGGTAACCATGGTGACGTCCTTACCTTCACATGACCTTTGACCCAGAACATGCATTATCCCTGGATGCTTGCGCTTACTAATTGACACATAAAGCTATTTGCATAATACATGCATTACACCAACCTGCAACAAAGTGGATTAACACAATAGTACTGTACTACTATTAGCTAACATTGTAGTTCAAATCAAACCATAAGGCAGAAATAAATATATTGTAGTTGACTTATCCTTCATGCATGCAGTCACAAAGAAAGAAAGCTGACTTTTGATAGTTCTATTACTAAAAGTAGAATTCATGCCAAGCGTTGGTGAAAACATGAAGAACATAAAAGGACTTGTGATTTTCAGGTCTGAGCATTGAACCTGAAAACTGATGAGCAACTTAAATCAAGCATGCATATACATGTACACTGTATGGTAGCATGGTATGGATGAGATCAACATGTTGTGAAAGCAACTTTAGTTCCAACATGACAATTTTAACATACGCCCTACCCCCTCCATACCTGTGGACACACCCTCTGCCAGGGAGACAGCTATCTGGTGGTCTTCTGTGCCACCGTTCTGAAAAAATGCATAGGACAACACTGCATAACTGACCACTTGACTGAGCAAAACCAGTGGCTACGGACAGGTGGTCTTGATAGACAGTTACTGCCAGACCCCCTTCCCCCGAAGTAACATACTGCTTCTATTCTTATGTATGCAATCATATAGCCATGTTATTAAACAATTAAGTCAACTCACAGTAATATTACATTAGTCTTAATTCAACATGTTTGCTCTTAGTCCTAGCCATTGGGTTTCCTGTTGTTTGTTTCCATTTGGAATGTGAAAAACCGTCGAAAATATAGCCTAAGAACTTGAAGAAGTGAAACAATGATGACATGATTCTACAACTTACAAAGTACATGTATCTTCATTTACACCATGTTGTTCTGTTTCGTCTATCAAATAATTGCTGTGAAATTAGAAAATCTCATAACATGTTTGTGCTCTTAAATGTTAAAGGTAATGTTTTCAAAGGGCATCAATTTGAATTTCTGATGAATTTCAGGAGAATCTTGCTGTCCTACTCACAGCTGTGTGCAGCTGCATAGTGCCGTCCCCTGACTGGGCCAGTAACATCCCGATCACTTCTTGCTCGTTGGTTGCCATGGCGGCAGCATCAAGCGCCTTTGGCTGGCTGTCGTCACTAGTTGCTGCTTCCATGCTGTTGAAGACAGTGTACTTGCTACCCTCTGTGAATCACTACATGGAAAACAATGTTTCGGCTTAGAGTTAGATTAGAATGTTACTAGTTTAACTTAAGGCCCAGATATAGATATTGATGGGTGACTGAATAAGATTGAACATACTGTATATTTCCACCTCACAAGTGCTTAATACGTAGCTAGTAATAGAAAATAAATTCTAAGGATAATATTTTCATCCACTTTGTCAATGTGTGAGGAACAGAATGCACTTTGTCAATGTGTGAGGAACAGAATGCACTGTTCACAAAGTCAGACACTTGGGACATTGTCAGCAGAATGTGATATTTCAAAACCGTTCAACATATGTATGTTTTGTTGCCACTTCTGAATTCATTGACGAGAATGCATATAAGCACATGGGAGAACTGTGTGGCAGTATCCTACAACTTGTATATAAGTTGCAAGTATAAATTCAACTTTTCCAAGCCCGTTGGATTTTATCACGACACTGTGTTGACCATGTATGGACAAATGAATAGGCGAGTGGAACCCCCGTTTTTTGGCGTGGTTGGGGGGGTGTTGGATAAACACGCACAGATCCAAGTTTCAGTTTTTTGTGCTGATTTGTTTATACAGATTGTATGTTTATGTTTATGTTTATAGAACTTACAAGTTGAGTGTGTTTTAGTGGAAGTGCCATGCTGTCCTTGCCATGCTGTTATCTGGAGAAATATGCTATGATTCGTATGAATAGGGGTGTTTTTTTTCGGGGGGGGGGGGGCCTTTTTATAAAAAAATTATATTTGGCTATAAAATGAGGCTGTGACAGAGGGAAACCTTTTGTGTAAAACCAATATTACACATCACTTCCTACAGTCATATCTCAACTTGTGATTACCTCAGAATATTCTTGCTTTTATATTGTAGTTTTCAATAGAGAATTACAATATTTACCATTAACCTGGGAATGCTACTCTATATAATAATACATATTCATTCTCACAATTATGAAATGTTTCTGTGATTTTAAGTCTAAAGATGAGGCTTTCCCACATACACAGTATCCCATCCTACCTACCTCACTCACAATTCCAGGCCAGCATGGTGGTAACTTTGGGATGTTTCCCACGTAAAGCTCGCATCTTACTTCTAATACCAACCAGCTCTGAACCCGATAGCCAACATACTGTTACTGTTCACATGTGAGTCTAGCTTGTTTACGATACCACTGTAATCCTTTACCTCTTCTATGGTTCTCAGTGACAACTGTTCATGTGAAATTCTGTTTATCACCTTCCTTTTGATGATGATCAAAAAGTTCAGCATGAAAGTGTTGTGTTTTGAATTTGAGCATTGTAATCTTCTGTGCATTTTAAAATCTGAATTTCATTACATTCTAGTATATGTATTTTTTCAGCTCTAAATATAATTTGAAATTGTCCTATAGTATAAATATAGGTGTGTGGCTGTGTGCGCATGCTATGGTCAACACAATTTTACTTGACTTCGAATTCGGTGCTCAAAATACTTTCTTTTGGTTACATGCAAAACTGCATGTTGGCAAATATTATACAATTTCAAACATCTACATGCAAAATTACATATTTGCAGTACTAAACACAAAATTTGGCCCTACTTCAACATTGAACATTAACTGTGTGTACAAAGCTCATACATGTATTTACAAGAAATTGTGTGTTCCGAAATACTACCGGTATACTGTATACAGTTTACGAGGAAGGAATCAATTTTTTACAAAGAATTTTGTTGCCTAGATGCCAGACCCCCAAACTCTAAATAAACTCTAAGGATTTTGAGGCGATAAAAATACATGTGCTGCTACGATCATTCTGGAGATAGGGAAATGCAGGGTGATAGAGTATGAGACTTCCACTGTGCAAACAAGTTGCATATTCAGAACATTTTTACAAGCAAATCTAGTTTTAAAATTAGACATCTAGTTTAGTTAGTACCTAAATCCTCAAAACGCATTTAACAGTAAACTTGTGAAACACTGGAACATTATATTGCATCAACATTTGTACTTTTCTTTCTGCTGTTGGTACTTGCTTTATTTTTACTCTTCACACAATAATTTCTTAGTATATTTGTACCTTAATTCTAGACTCGAGAATTTGATGATGCATGGCTGTGATTACATCATTCACGTGCAAAAACAAACATATGAAGTTCTTGTCGAGCATAAGAGTAGAGCAGAGTAGAATTTTCGGTCAGGTAGGACTGTTCCAGTTTAGACCGCTCTTCATAAAATTATGTTCGGACTGTAGTATCACAAAAATACTTCCAGCTGACTGCCCCCCTCCCACATTAGCGTCACTTTTTCTGATTTTCACACAAAACTCCATATGCCCCCCTCCCCAGAAATCTGACAATGACGTTCCAAACATCAGTTTTCTCACGACAGACGTGAGAAGAATGAGAAAATACGACAGAGAACGGTCAAAGTGAACTAGAAATGGCATCTTCACACAGTCTTCCCGGGCGCCCGGGCTGCCGGGGAAGGTTGGGGGAACCAGGCGAGTTAGGAGAGGGTGGGGGAGGCGGATATTTTGTCCCTTTTGGCGACTACACATCCAACATAAAGCCGTCTGAGCCGCCCACAACGACCTAGCGCCATTTTGTAACCCATTTCCACCACCAGCAAATTGTCTGGTGTGAAAACTGCGCCAAAATGCCTCCCAGCGCCCTCCACTACGTTTTTCTCGCCCGGTAGGTCCCCAGTAGCCTTCCCGACCAGTCTTTGGGGCTCTCGAGGCTGTGTGGGAAGGAAAATGGCCTCAATGAACGCTGGGATTCAAACCTGAGTCCGCTCCAGGACCGCCATGCACCAGGGCTGAGCACGATGGGCCGGAAAATCTCAACCCGGCCACGGAACATGTGTAAACAATGTGTTCAGATTACTAAGGTAACCTATTGAAAAATATACATGTTCCCGGTTCGCTTACGGTAAAAATGGCTAACATTGAGATAATTAGCCATTCTATGGCTAAAATCTCGCTCAGATCTCGTCACGACAGGTAAGATTTACCACGTAGCGAGAGATACATGTGTTGGTGAAAGATTACAGGGGACATGAGGTCATTCTTACCGACTGGAGGCGACAATTTTTGACGAGAAGACAGGGTGTCCGAGCGACGTTTGAGGAAACCAACACCCTGACGTCACCTATTAGGATTGTGATTTGGTGGGCGCTCGGCTAAAAATGGCGCGAAATTCAAATTGCTCATCAGCGTGATCAATTATTTGGAGTTTTAACAGAACTAACCAGTACGAACTTTCACCCTCAAAAATAATTGAAGGAACTGGAAAAGTTTTGTAAACGGTATTATTTTATTTCCCACTGCTTTCAAAGAAGAAATTAAACCCCGCATTATAACTAAGACTAGAGTAGACATATGTTATACTGTTCATTATTGTCTGTCCGTCCACTTGTGTTACATGTACATGTACATGAACTTGCAATTAGCCTACGGGCAGGAATTTGCAATAAACCTTTCTTATAACCATAGATATAGAAACTTATTGTAGACTAGCAATATAGTATGATCTTGTATCACATGTATGCCTTATGTTTTTACTTTACATTTGTACTTAACATGTGTACGTTGTCAACATGCAATTAGCCTACGGGCATGAATTTGCAATAAACCTATTATCATTTTAAGTCATGCACATGTTATCTGTAACATATGATTTGACCGTTTACAAAACTTACTCAGTTGCTTGAGTAACTTGTGTATTGAGTATCATTACCTGAATGCCTAATTTTTATTATCGACGAACTGTCACATTTTGTGTGTTTTTGTGATACCACCTGATTTGATCTTAATGGATACCACTCTATTGGTATTAGAACTCTCCAAGCAGAGGTTGATTGGGGAAACTGTGGCTTCTCATATGCCCCATTTTCTTTCCGCGCTCCCGAGGAAAGAAAGAGAAAAAACAAGAGCTTTTAAAAAAAGCTGGCGTTTCGGCTACGTTTATGAGTGTGAATTGTCTTTTCCCTTTACTTGAAGTAAAATCTGCCAGAGGAAGTCACTCAAGGGCTGTTCAGTCTATAAGAAAAATTGTCATTTTGGGAAATGAGTACTGTTTTAATAGAGAAAGGCAGCTTGGGGAAAGCAATTTTGAAGTTACGTCACTTAACTTAAGTGCTTTTGAAAAAGCTGGTCTTGGCCTACAACTTGTACTTATTTGTAAAATGTATAATAGGCTCATTATAAAAGCTATCAATGTAATTATGTACATGGCACGCAATAAAACAAAATTTGAAAAAGCACCATTGAATCATCAGCACTATGGTAATTAAGTGAAATAGAAGTTCATAACAGCTAAGGTTCTATCTAAAATGACTACCAAATGTCAAACAAATCAACAGCTACCTCATCCGTATTATTCTGGTTTCCGCATTTACAACATTTCTTCCTTATTTTCCTGGGTAATTTTGCTAAAATTCATGAAAATTCCCATAGTTTTGTGCCGAGGGGCGCCACTTTCCACGTCCGTGTTGTCTGAATGAAGTCGATACTGAACAATGGAGCATTTGCTACTGTAACAAAGAATCGCTGTTTTGCAAACAACATAAAGAGCCTGATCTGTTTACATCGGGGATAGAAGTTTAGTGGCGAGTGTTTTGCAAGAATCATCTGACCGCGCATAGGAGCCGCTGCACGGTATTTTCCATTACAATGAACAGAAAAATTCGAATGCCGGGTTTGGAATCTATGAAGTCCTGTTCATAAGACAAAGGCCTTGTATATATTAAATGAATATTTAAAAAAAAACAAATATAAAATATTTCTTTATTTATTAATGAAAAAAAATGATATTCATAAATATGATATTGATAGATAAATATAATATCAATATATATTTTTGATATTCAATATCTAAAAAGAAAAAAAAAATCCATGCACGGACACGAACCCGGATCTTCTCAGTACGAAGTGCTTCGCGTTGCCAGATCGGCCAAGCTGCGGTACGTATCTACACATCCTGGACGTAATGCTATAACCTCACAATATGGTATCATTTATGCCGATTTTTGGTCGTTTTCTTGACGAAATCATTTTTTTTCTTCTGCAATCTTGTGGAATAGATGTAATATGATCATTTTTCAGGATATCAAAGTCCGAAACCACAATGCAATGATATTTCCGAACAGTTGTAGCAGTTACATGCGGTCGCCCTCCTGTGTCACATGCAAATCTAGCCTGCCTGCCTTTTCGTGCTCTCTTGCCATATAAGGCAACGGCTATACAAGGATTTGGGAACGTATTGCCATATAAGGTCTTATTGTGTGCGACACAGTGTTGAACCAAGCTTCCCTGGTTCCTGCCTGCAAGGTAAAAGCCAGGACAATGCGTTCCGGCGCGCATGCGCCGAAACGCAAAAAAACAAGGCATATGAGTAGAAGGTCACAATTTCCCCCAACAACCTCTGCTTGGAGAGCAATTTATCAGGACTGTAATCATGCAATTTTTGTAATGTTTTGTCTGCCCTTCACCTCCCCAGGGTGATGAAAAGCGGCCTGCAGGCCGATTTGAACTTTTCACGAATAAAGAAACTTTTAAAACAAAGTTTCAAACAAGATAGAACGATCCGTGTAATGGCATCAGACCTGTGGTGCCTAACATGGCAACATCACTGTGTTACTTTGATCTTGGTTTCAATCCACCAGTGGTCCACATTGAAAAATTGTGAAAAAGAATTATTTATTGTGCCTATAATGGTTTGGGACAGAAAGGGTTGTGAAGATATTTGAAGTTGGAGATATTACAGACAACTTTAAACCTGCCATCCATCAAATCTGTTTACAGAGAGTTTCCTTGACCTTCAACTGTAGATGATTAAAGATCATCATAGGGTGATAAACTTGGGTGTCAATTACTATTAGTATTACCAAGCACAGTCAAGCTCTCCAAATGGCCACAATAGCTCCGATCACTCATTATATGTTAGACAAAACTATGAACACAAAAGACTGAACCTCGCAGTGAGTAGCAATGTTTGACAGGGACGTTACTCTTGTGGAAATATTCCATGTCAGTCTCGGTTGATTTCATGATTACTCCGTGAACATAATAATGATGGTTGCGTGACTCCACAAGGAAGAGCCGGAGGCGTCGGTACCGGTTTGCGCCAGGTGTCCCAGGCAACCTCTAGTTACCTTATCACATAAGAATAACATATATATATATATATATATATATATATATATATATATATATATATATATATATATATATATATATATGTCAATAATGTGTTGGCTACAAAACATATAACCCCGTTAGTGGCTGTAAAATTGTTTCAGCGAGAATTCTCAGTGCAAGGCCGAAGTAATTTGTCTATTCTAAAATTTTCTTGTCCGGGACGAAACCTTGTTCTTACCAAGAATTAATCAAATCGAAAGATATACCTCAAGTCGGACTCAAGTTGCTTTTACTTGTGTGTAAATCCAAGGAGTCTACTTCGAGTCCCAGTGACTTATGCGATGCTCAGGTCAGGGGTCATATGAAAATCAGTGAAGACACAGGACGCAAATCTGGAAATTTGTTTATTACTCTTTATTCTTTATGCTATAATTTTTCGGTATCTGTTTTATGATCTTGTTACTCTCCAAGTAGAGGATGGGTTCCGGCAGGTTTCGACGTGTTTTAGGCGTTTTTGTCGGGCTTTCTACTTTGTCTCTTTTTTTTTGTCTCGCTAACACAACGTTGGCGAGACAAAAGAAAAAAAATGCCAAAGTAAAAAGCCCGACAAAAACGCCTAAAAGCACGTCAAAAACCTGCCGGAACCCATCCTCTACTTGGAGAGTATGATTTTGTGCACTCTGCGGAGTAAGCTGGTCATGATTAAAGGCGAGGTTTACCGTTAAGTGCGGTCGTCACACCGCCGGCTGGGCGTTCCAAGTCGCGGCCCCGTGTGTGTAAACAGACCGTTCTTGAGTCGGACTTCGGCTGAGTGTACCCCTAGTGTACTTGGAAGCGTGTGTGTAAACCCAGCCTTCTAAACATATGTGGATTTCCTGTTTTGTTCTGAACATCATAAGAAGCGAATTTGCAAACATTGAATCAGATTAGAAAAACCGTAAAACCAGTCAAATGTGTGAGTTTAAACAACGAGTTTGCAAAAGAAGACAGACGACTCCAATGGAATGCCTAAGGGTCTTTATGTGTCGTCATCGACAATTGTATGAGACAAAACTGGTTTTGATCCTATTTTAAGCATACAACGCCACATGTTTATAAGGCGATTCAGTCATAGCCTTGAACATATTTTCATAAGTCGCGCTGTTCTGAGATAGTGAAGACGTTTTGCGGGATCGAGAAAAAGTGAAGATAAGTCGTGATGCTGAAGACGTCTGTCTGGGCGTGGGTTGTTCTCCTCGCAGCCATTGGAGGTAAGGACTGTACGTCTAAAAAGTAGTTATCTTGGTATAAATAGAGAATACAACACGGTGTATACCAGCCTTCCCGCGGGTCGGATCGCTGGAAGGTCGGGGGGCGATCGGACCCGCGGAGGGCTGGGACCGAGGGTGATACGAAATGCACCGTGTTGTTGTACTATTTTCATGTCATACTTACATAGTAATATTCTTTATTGCGTTGTTTTATAGAAAATACACATTTCAATGCGAAATGACAAGTTGATATACCGTAAAATACAGACAGGTCCGGAACAGTCGTATCGAACGTTATCACTTTAAGACTTTTGAGTGTTTAGCTGTTTTAGCAGTGTAGCGTTCAGCAGACCACGTTTACCGAAGATGTGTTTTTGCTTAACAAAAGTTGACACAAGGCTTAGGCTAACCCAGTTCGTGAATTTACCCTTGACGCGCATGATATTTTACTGCCCTATGTCGACGAAAACGAATCACACTCGACCCTTTGCCTTTAAGCCGTTTGCATAAAAAACTAGCGCTAGTGATAGTAATATTTAAAAAAAACTAATTTAAGTTCCGAAGATTTATTGTGCTTCCAGATGTACTCGGGCGACACGATAACAACTTGAAAAGATTGTTGTGCTTTGTTAGAATCTAACAGCCTCCGTGGGTTGCTGGAAAAATTGTAGGTATTGCCCAAATAATATACCAGAGTAAAATGCTAGAGTATCTACGTACCCGTACGTCCACAGTCACCATTTGCAACCCGCGCAACTCTTGGAGTGTGGCGAAGACTAGCGCTTTGCTGCTACGTCGACTCAGAGGCGTCCACTTGATCGAATTGAGCCACCATATGTCACCATATTCGCGCACTAGGCAGCTCATGAGGCCAATTTATAGTATCTATTCAAGAACCATTATATAGTAGTCAAATGGGGACAATTTGGCTTTCCATGTCAGTGTATTGCTCCAATGATTTCTTGCCCAACCTCGCCCAACCTTATTAAGTTTTGCCCATCCACAGAAAATCTCATCATGCAAGTTCATTATCCATTATTTAAGTTTTTGCCTAGCAACAAAAGAAGTCTAAACATGGCGGATTCATGTAGTTTTGCCTAGCCACAATAAAATGTTTGAACGTCGAGTATTTAAGTTGGCGTCTACACCACAGGTAAACTGTGCACGGTGGCTTGTTTGAACAGCAGTCTTTGCAAATACTAGTACCAAGTGGTGGAAGGTCTTCTGTTTGTCGTAATAGATTGTAATCTACAACCATGACCAACTCGTGTGCTGAATGAGTTGTAATAGAGCGGGCTGTTGACAAGTGGCGGTGGTTTTGCTTCTTTTCTTTTTCCGTTAATATATGGATCGTGCGGTAATTTGGCCTTAACTCTCGTAGCATTATCTGTTTATTTTGACCTCAATCGCGATCGTTTCCCCAACCTGACCCAGCCTCCCATCATAATCATCTCAGCCTTTGCCAGGTCCCCCCGGACTGGCGAGAGACGACGTCCTTGTGCATATACACTGGCCGTTTATCTGTATTTTGCTAGTTTCTTATCCTTGGTATAGCCTGTTGGCCTTTCTCATCAGACCAGCGCTAATGAAATTTTCTCAATCACTCACGTGTATTTGATTTCTTCATTCTAATACGTTCATTTGACGTACTGATACCCCCATTCCACTTGGACGGTGCTCTCACCGCGCTCTCACGGCGACCTAAAATGAGCCAGAGCGCCGTGAGAGCGCCGAACTCCTGGGAAAAGTGCTCTAGTGGAATCTTTACGGCGACCCTTGCACGCTCTCATTGCGACCAAAATGTCAAATGTCAGCAACTTTGTATGAGCGACCCGATTTCACAGATCACTCAACGAATTCAGGAGATAAAGAAAGATTTTTAAAAAACACGCTTTGTGTGCTTTGTTGTCTTTACCTCTTGCATCATATTTGAATGATAAAATCAAAGGGAAACTTTACAGATACAAGTTTGGTTAACGTTGCTGCACGGTCGCTCAGTGTGTGTCTTAAGTTATATATATATATATATATATATATGTTCAACTTGTTTTTTCTGTGTTGTCTGTCATGTAAACTGTTTGCAATAAATATCTTTTATCATTCTACGTTATAATAGAAACGTAAATCAAAGAACACTTTTGGACCACTGACAATAAAAATTCAATGGAATTCAATTTGAATGGAAGCAAGTACATGTAGTTATTCGTCAATTAGTATTACCTATGAGCAAAACTATGATTTGACCACAAAATTCCCAGAAATTCAAGAAACATCACTTCAAGAATAAAATTTGTTTGCACTACAGTTAAAACCCCTGTCACACTTGTGCGTGTACACAAGTCCGCATGAGTTGCGTATTAACAGGTTTCTGGTTTAGATTAAGTTTGCAGCCGAAGTAGTCATTTCTTTGGTTCGATAAGCAGGCTACACAACGGTGGGTCAAAGTGAAAAACAACTTCTTCCCCTCAAACTTTACTTAAACCAAAGAAGTGTTGATGCGCAAGTCATACGCACTTGAATATAGTTATATACGCACAAGTATGACAGGGCCCTAAGACCCTCAATCCTCGTAGAGCGCTCGCTGCGATCCTTGAGCGCTCGTTGCGGCCCTTTGATCCCACCTTGGGTGCTCTCACGGCGCTCACCGCGCACTCATGGCGCTCTCACGGCGCTCACCGCGCTCGCTGCGCGCTCTCTCGGCGCTCTCACGGCGCTCTTTTTTTGATCGCCATCCTCGGCGCTCTCACGGCGACTGTTTTGGACGCACATGGCGCACATGGCGCTCTCGCCGCGCTCCCTCCGCGCTCCCACGGCGCTCTCGCTGCGCTCTCGGCGCTCTCACGGCGCTCTGGTCAAATTGAGGTCACCGTGAGAGCGCGGCGAGAGCGCCGTCCCAGTGGAATGGGGGCATTAGGGCCCTGTCACACTTGTGCGTTTATTCATGTGCGCATGAGTTGCGCATTAACATTTCTTAGGTTTAAGGAAATTTTGCGGGGAAGAAGTTGTTTTCTGCGTTGACCCACGGTTCTGCAGGCTAGTTATCAGGTGTGACAGGGCCCTTAGTGACAATACTTGATGTAGAAAAGTATAATTTCCAACCCGTGTGTATTCAATAGTATGGCTTCTCCATTCCCACATTCTTCATCCCTCCCCCAAAATATACTTCAGAGGCGCAGGGTACGTGGTCAACTAACATGTCACTAGGAACCCTTTGAAATTCGTTGATGTGTTCATTTATGATGACAAATGTCAGATGACGTGCTAATAATTATGTGTCATTTTGTTCCCATTGTTCAAAAGAGCGTGCGTAGGAGCCCAAAGTTCAGAATGTGACCAACGTGACCCGCTGGTAAATTGGTGTTATTACCTGCAAACGTCGAGTCACGCAACCTTCTAGATTCTTATCTTCAAGATAGCAAATGAACAAATAAAACGGTTCTGTTAAATGCGTTGGTCATATGGCACATTCTAACAACGCAGCGGGTACCATGCACATTGTAAATGTACCGTAAGTTTGGTGAAGCTTTGAACTTCTGTATTGTTGCAAGACCGAACATGACGATGATAAAATCGGTATGTGATGCGACAATACGTTTCGTACTTCCGCTTAGAATACAATGGCTGCCTGTACATAATGTTGAATGAACCCAGGTTTTTAGGCGTTACCAGGTTACAAGGGTCGCATGTCAAATTAAGTGATATTCAAAACGACCTCTACCAGATGCACACCTGGACATGATAACACATACGTGCGTATTTGCACGTCAAACAACATTTATCTTCATTATGGATGTATGATAAGAAGACATCCATTTGTCATCCACGGTATCCCGTGGCAAATGGTCCCTACCTCCGAAGCCGACTCCCTTAGCATACTATTCACTCTATTTGGCCAATTTCTACTATTTTTCCAGCTATCCACGGGGCCTGGTAGAGACTAGTATGTGCCATGTATATAGTAAATGTACTCTGGTGAACTTTCAAATCACCCCCCTACTGTTATATCGGATCGGATATGTCGATGATAAAATCGGTTTGCGGTGAGACAATACTTTTTGTAAAAAGGGCAGCTACTTAGAACGGCCGCCTGTAACATTATATGAACCATATGTTTTAGGCGTTAACAGGTTACAAGGGTCGCATGTCTAATTAAGTGATATTCAAAACGACCTATTGCAAGATACACATCTGGGCATTATGGCATATTTGCACGTCATACGGCATTCATCTTCATTATGTGTGCAAGATATGAAGAAAACAACAACAATAGGGCCATAGTGTGAACTGCGGAACAAAACATTCCATGGCAACGCTGACTATCATATAAATCCTGAGACCCCGGTGATATTCAACGTACGATATACGTAACGTAACATGACCTATTTACGTGAATTTATGTACCATAAGTTGAAGCCTGAACGCAGGGCGAACATTATAGCGAGCCATCAAGTTCTTGAATTCCCTTTCCAACAATACCAGAGTTCAATGTTGCTTACAAAAGTACCAAAATCTCTGTATCCCATAATAGCGAGTTGTTATACTCCGAAGTATAACATGTTATGGATGTTGTTTTTAAAGATTTGATTTTGCAAGGCTCAGTTGGGAAAAAGTGATGAATCGGCTATGAAAATTAACCATCCGCATGAAGCAGGCGACATCTACTAGGTTCCAGCTGTAAAGTAATCTCCCGAGAAGAAGAAATAACGCAAAGATATCTCCTGATAATCTCATTTCAGGCCAATCGAATATTGTTACCTTCGCCGAGAAGGTTATGCAGAGGGTAGCGTTTGTATGTGTGTGTGTGTGTGTGTGTGTGTGTAATGTACAGCATAACTCGAGAAGGCTTCGATGGATTGTCTTGATATTTGGTAGGTGGGTAGGTCTTGATGAGACTAAGAAATGATTAGATTTTGGGTCCCCTAGCGGCTTGTTACGGTACTGCAGCGGAACTTCCTGTTTCAATATCTCGTGTTCTGGACAAGCTATGGAACTGATTTTTGAGTGGTAGATAGCTCTTTGGACAGGGAGTAAGTGGTATATGTTTTGGCCCCCTAGCGGCTTTTTTGGAACTGCAGGAGCAGGTTTTGGTTCAGACTTTGAAAGGGAATAACTCAAGAAGGGCTTGATGGATGGTTATGATTTTTGGTAAGTAGATAGCTTGAGTGATGATGTACATGATTAGATACTTATTATGCAAATCGGTATCTAATTTGCATAATTGATGAGGAAAGTTTATACATCGGCCAAATTCCACGACAGGACTCTCAAACATGTGACATATGTAACTGAAGAAGAGAGAAATATTAATAGATATCAATTATGCAAATGAATACCTAATTTGCATAATTAATGAGAAAATACTATAACTCAAGATGGGCTTGATGGATGGTAATGATTTTTGGTATGTAGATAGCTTACGTAATGCTTTGTATGATTGGACGATAATTATGCAAATCAGATTTTAATTTGCATAATTAATGAGACAACTTTAAAAACCCGCTGTATTCCATGATATGACTATTGACATATGTGACATTTGTTACTGAGGAATTTTGATAGATAAAAAATATGCAAATGTAGGCCTAATTTGCATAATTAATGAGAAACTACTATAAAACCATACAGGTAAAGGATGGCAATTTCATACTTGTATCATTTGGAAGTTATGTGAATGTGAACATTGTTGAATCAAATTATGGTAATAAGGACCCCATGGCCATTTGCATAATTCATGATAAATGTTACTTTGTTAGCATAACCTTCTTTATTACGCTCATACTTTTGTTTTTTGGGTGAAGAAGATCAACTGGTATGATTTATAATTGATGACAAACACCCCTGATATGTCAGTCATAAAGGTTAAAATCATATGGCGAAGGTATGAGGTCGTGGACCTCTAGTTTGGTATGAGGAAACGTTTGGAAGATAGTTACTGTAAAAGGAATATCTTTAAGTGTTGTTATACCATCTACCTTGCCCTTTGTTACATGGCATTGTATACGCATACACTGTTTACATTTCCATGCATATTCATTACAAAGCATCACTGAATCTTTTGTAATCCCAAATTAAAACCTCATCATAATTCATCATCTCCGAATTACGTAGATGTTTGATCGTATTAACTTTGCACGTGCGTGCGTGCAAATTTTGCCCTACATGGTACATGTACAATTACGTCTAATAACGTACATTTCGTTCACTACAGCTGTACCAACGGTAGATGCAAATGGAGGATCCGGAATGTGTGTGTGTGTGTGTAATGTACAGCATAACTCGAGAAGGCTTCGATGGATTGTCTTGATATTTGGTAGGTGGGTAGGTCTTGATGAGACTAAGAAATGATTAGATTTTGGGTCCCCTAGCGGCTTGTTACGGTACTGCAGCGGAACTTCCTGTTTCAATATCTCGTGTTCTGGACAAGCTATGGAACTGATTTTTGAGTGGTAGATAGCTCTTTGGACAGGGAGTAAGTGGTATATGTTTTGGCCCCCTAGCGGCTTTTTTGGAACTGCAGGAGCAGGTTTTGGTTCAGACTTTGAAAGGGAATAACTCAAGAAGGGCTTGATGGATGGTTATGATTTTTGGTAAGTAGATAGCTTGAGTGATGATGTACATGATTAGATACTTATTATGCAAATCGGTATCTAATTTGCATAATTGATGAGGAAAGTTTATACATCGGCCAAATTCCACGACAGGACTCTCAAACATGTGACATATGTAACTGAAGAAGAGAGAAATATTAATAGATATCAATTATGCAAATGAATACCTAATTTGCATAATTAATGAGAAAATACTATAACTCAAGATGGGCTTGATGGATGGTAATGATTTTTGGTATGTAGATAGCTTACGTAATGCTTTGTATGATTGGACGATAATTATGCAAATCAGATTTTAATTTGCATAATTAATGAGACAACTTTAAAAACCCGCTGTATTCCATGATATGACTATTGACATATGTGACATTTGTTACTGAGGAATTTTGATAGATAAAAAATATGCAAATGTAGGCCTAATTTGCATAATTAATGAGAAACTACTATAAAACCATACAGGTAAAGGATGGCAATTTCATACTTGTATCATTTGGAAGTTATGTGAATGTGAACATTGTTGAATCAAATTATGGTAATAAGGACCCCATGGCCATTTGCATAATTCATGATAAATGTTACTTTGTTAGCATAACCTTCTTTATTACGCTCATACTTTTGTTTTTTGGGTGAAGAAGATCAACTGGTATGATTTATAATTGATGACAAACACCCCTGATATGTCAGTCATAAAGGTTAAAATCATATGGCGAAGGTATGAGGTCGTGGACCTCTAGTTTGGTATGAGGAAACGTTTGGAAGATAGTTACTGTAAAAGGAATATCTTTAAGTGTTGTTATACCATCTACCTTGCCCTTTGTTACATGGCATTGTATACGCATACACTGTTTACATTTCCATGCATATTCATTACAAAGCATCACTGAATCTTTTGTAATCCCAAATTAAAACCTCATCATAATTCATCATCTCCGAATTACGTAGATGTTTGATCGTATTAACTTTGCACGTGCGTGCGTGCAAATTTTGCCCTACATGGTACATGTACAATTACGTCTAATAACGTACATTTCGTTCACTACAGCTGTACCAACGGTAGATGCAAATGGAGGATCCGGAATGCAAACTGATATGATGCCGACGGCCATGAGTATGTGCAGCTTTGTAATATTTATCATCTAAGGCCCCGTTTACACACGCGTTACCAAGTACACTCGGAGCACTGTTACTGGAAATGCGTATGTAAACCCAGCCTTATTGTGCCATTCAATAATTAAGCAGCTGAAACATACACACGGACTGATTAATGCCTCCGACATATCACGCCTCTCATCGGTTTTAGTGAAAGCAATCATAACATATCAACGTTTATCAAATACTTCCCCGTATGCAGCATAGAAGTCAAGGCTGTTATCATTCATATCTATCGCGCCCTTTTTTCTTTCAGACATACATCTAAGACCTAGTCTCTTAACATAACGCAAAGTTTGTTTTATTGAGTAAGGAGTACTAGTGAAGTATTTTGATTTAGTTCAATCATAGCGTCAGGTAATTCTGATGTTGATTCAATAGAAAATCATTTGTTAGTTATGCGGTAATTTCGTGGGTGATGTTGTTTTCAAAACTACAGTCATGGGACTTGCCTTTATGTTTATTCTCTTTGTATATTTTTCAGGTACCATGTGTATGCCAGGTAAGACACGCCATGCGCTATAATGTTATTCTACTAAACCATCAAGTACTTCTGTTCGAAAACATGTCATCCTACAGAGTATCCATTGTCTCCAACATTACATCCATCAGCAGCTAGTAGCAGTTTTATCAATGTTTGAAATTTGCAAGGTACACATTGCGTTTGTCGAAGAAGATTGCGTACCAGTGATAACGTTAGCCGACAAATGTTATACATGTACTATGAATTTGTCATGTTGTTTGGTTTTTGTCAACTTGATTCATTTGTCGTCTTTCTTACAGTTGACGGAGGCTGGTCCGTAACCATTGCCTGGTTCAGGTTCGGTTTTGGGCGTTGGGGCGTCACGGGATGTTTTTTCCGCCGTGTCTGTAACAACCCGACTCCGCAGTGTGGTGGGGCCCCATGTTGGGGAAGGCCAACTTGGTTCCTTTTTCTCATCATCAGATGTCCAAGTTAGTGCGTTTTTCCTTCATAACAAGACATCCTTGTCGGCGAATTCTTTTGTTTCTAGATCTGTTCTTCTTGAAGCATTAGCCCAATGATCATTTCCACGCTGTGAATGGTTGTATTTATTCTCAGTTTTCTCTTGTACATCACAATCAACTGAATATCAACCCAGCTATAAGTAGAATGATGCAAGATACGATGGATGCATCCTCTCTTTTCGAATGGACAAACTCAGGGAAAGATACCCATTAAGTCATGAACGGAATCATTTCTTTTCTTCTCGACAGATGTTGTTGTGATCATCTTCATTTATGGAGATCCACACCTGAAAACCATTGACGGCAAAGACTACACATTTAACGGCCTTGGAGAGTACACGCTGGTTAACGCAGTGGATGGAGAATTTCTCGTCCAAGGCAGGACAAGAAAGGCGATTGGCTCTGACGGATTAGAAACCGACGCCACAGTTCTGAGTGCTGTTGCCGCCAAGACGTCTACTTCGTCTTTTGTTCAAGTCAACCAAGAAGAGGGCGGTAAGACATTTCATGCCAGATGTATGCTGTATTGGAGAGAAAGTACATGCTGCAGTCGCTTTGAATTTGGCCTTTGTTTCCTATTTGAACCACTCTGGCAATCGTATCTAACATTGTGCTTTATTCCTTTAAATCACATTTGGTGATGACCTCTCCTAGATCGGCAGGTTTTATTTTTTGTGATATATTACATTATGTTTATATACTTATTCGTGTCATATGTACATGTCTCCAGAGTTTCGTCTGTATGTTGACGATACATTCACCCCGGAGTTCAATGACCTTGCAGCAGATCAATTCTTAGTTTTTGTTGACGTCATGATCTCCAAAGGAACGAACGGATCTGTTGTGGCTGAGTTCACATCAGGTATTTTATGTTTGAATACATTGTCGAACCTTTCTAGCTTTGCGTTTAAAGGTATCTTCTATGAGGAAAATTCGAAGTGCAAAAGGCTATTGAATGCACCTAGCTCGGGTGTCAATTTGTTTGTATTGCCTATGAGATTGTTATAGCAAGCACGAAGATTTGATATGGAAGCACCATCCAATGTGTAAAAATACTCGGAGTCATCAAAAGTTGTTTGACAATCTATTCCTACACCACGAAGGTCTTGACACACACCAAAGATGTTAAAAGCAACTTTAAAAAGCCCATGATAGTAGAATCTTTCATCCTTTACCTCTATACCTAGCTTTTATGAATGTTTGAAATGTCGGAGATACCAAGTACATAAAGTCATTCCCAAAGACTTGCGATTGACGCTTTAACCAGGTAAACGTGTAAAACATACGAATCCCTACATCTTAACTCCACAGGTGCCAGACTAGAAATTTTTGAGAAGTCTGGGGTCCCTTCTGCGATGGTGCATCTTCCGGAGGACTACATGGGCCAGACAAAAGGGCTAATGGGAGTTTGGAATGGAGACGTGAATGATGACTTCACCCGTCCGGATGGCACGATCCTTAGTCCCAACGCCACTGATGAGGAAATCTACGCATGGGGACAGCTATGTGAGCCCAGTTTCTTCCGTTAAAGCTGCACTATGTAACATTTTGGCGCCAAAAATTGAAAATATTCTTGTGAACAAATCCTAATACAAATGACATGGACAACCACTTTTCAGCATATTACCATCATGAATTCGTTTATTTCTGGCATGTTTGGTGTTTTTGACTGTACAAAAGCAAGCTGCAAAAGTCTGTGACACCACCTCAACCTGAAGCCTAATGTTTGTAAACAACGACTTCCTGCACACTGGCAGGACCCCTGGGTAGGCTAATTACTTAGCGACACTTCAGTGGATCTAGATAACAGCTGATGTTATGAAGATCATCTTCTTCAAAAACACTCATATCTTTTTGAATGAGGATAAAATATGTTAGCCAAGTTTGTAGGGAACTGATAAAGCGGATTTCCCCTGTTCAAAACTGCTACAACTCTGATAAGGACGTTTGGCAGAAACTGTGGTTAACTGTAATCAGGCACCCCACTGGGCAGTTTGGGGTGATAAGCCTGTGTGGCCACACTGCCCCAACTGCCAACTGGCTTTGAAAGTTCAGTTTTTAAACTGGTTTATATGGTGCGATGTTGTTGAAACATTCCTTCCTGAATACTGGTATGTCATTCTACAATGTTTATTCAACACACTTTGTAAAGAAATGGTACAAAAATTGATTTTCTGTAGTGACCAAATCTTACATAGTGCAGCTTTAGCGACTTCTGTAGAATAATGATTTTAACTTGTCGCAATTTCGAGGGTAAAAAAGGCAAAAACATCTTTTTGGCCACAAATTAACAATGTCCAGTTCGGCTGTTTTTGAACTTTCGTCGCGCATGTGAACGTTCACTTACTGAATGCTTTTATCATAATGGTAGATATGAATTGGTAGATCCGGTCTCTTTCAATTGTTGAACAACGATAACCATTAATCGTCACGCAATATATTCCGATATGTCATACTAGTATGTCAATTGATGTGTCTTTTAGTTACAGGTATCTTGCCTCTATCAATGTTACAACTTCTAACGAGATGTTTAATCGCTGATGCAAAGTCCCTGCACTATTTTCAACAGGGGAAGTCACTGAAGCTGAGAGTATCTGCTACTACGGAGACCAGACTTACGCTGACTTCCACAACCAGGATCCGTCCTATCGCCCCATCTTCGAGACGACTTTTGATGATCCTGACTTTGAACAAGAGGTATAAATAGGACGATATACTTCGTTTTCTTAGTGACTAATGTTTCTGATATCTTCAAGTTCAAATTTCACTTGAACTTGTATATAAACATGTACACTAGAACGGAGATTTTAGATATGCTCACAGGGCATTGAGGATTTTATGTGAACTTTTCCAAGTAACAGTCTCCTTTGAAACATGTTACTTTTTGCTATCAAATCTTCAACTACGTATATATACGGAGAAGTCCGTAAACGAAAGTTGATATGAATGTACTTGATTGGAACATTGTTAGAGTCCAATTTGTTTACGATTTATCTGCTAGCAGGATTTATGTATCCAACAATGCCGTCATCTTGATTTTGTTTCCATGGACAGGCATTGGGGGTATGCGGTGACGATAGAGAGTGCTTGTTCGATGCATCCGTTACCGGAAATGTCACGATTGGGAAAGCGACCATGGAGGCCAAAGAGCAAAGCATCAGGATTAGCGAAGAACTTGGTGAATTATAAATCTTTGTGCGGGTAACTCTTATAAGCAGTGTTTGTGATGATTCAAATAGTTCCAAGGAACACTGTGTATCGATGGCCTAATTGCTGTCACAGTAAAACAAATTCTGCAATAGAAATATCAAACAGTCATGGCAATATTCACAGACACATATTCCGTACTTTGTATTGTAAGTGAAGTTATTGCGTTTACCTTTATGGAAGCCTTAAGCTTACAATACAACAACTGCGCTAGGTGCATTAAACCCTTTGACAATGTACGTAGTAGCTGACACCGTTCTTCATTGTGACCTCCATGAAAATGGAGCTCGAGGTGTTGTATTTGGTGTGTGTTTGTTTGCCTGATTTCAATCAAGCCTCCTGTAACCGCTAGCCGCCCTGTAACCGCTCGCCGCCTAGGGACAGAAACCCCCGGACAGCTGGAGTTTGCGTTATACAGACTATGTGTTTGTGTGTGTGTGTGTGTCTGTGTGTGTTTCCGGATATTTGACAGGAACCCACATCCACAGGTTTAAAAGGTATAAAATAGAAGTCACGCAAGCCAATGTTCCCTTCTTTTCTCCAGTGAATTCTCCTCCAATCATCGAAGGCCCCATCAGTCTTGAAATTACTGTTGGAGAGGTCGAGACTTTCTCCTTCAGTGCTACTGACCTGAAGGGCGACCCTGTCACAATAGTTGCGGAAACCCTTCCACCTGGAGCCACCTTTGTGTCTGCCGGCAACACGGCAACAGTCACCTGGAATGTAGTCGATTATGCCGGCCCGGCTATGAGGTAAAGAGGATAATGTACCTGAGCGCGGTAACCGGTTGTTTCGCTACATTGTCAGTTCGCTACAGTCGTTTCGCTACATGACCGAATTTCTTTCGCTACATGGTACAAGTTGTTTTGCTACATGTTGGAAGTCGTTTCGCTACTTTTGAATGTTATTTCTCTCTTGTGTTAGGTACGCAAATAACATTTGCTCTGTTGTGACATAGCTAAGTCAGATTTCATTCATTGACAACTATAGATACGTGCGTGATTTAAGGAATACGATTTCTAATGCTATTAGTCTATCTAGAGAAAAACATTTAGATGTAGCGAAAACGACTTGTACCATTTAGCGAAACGACTTACCATGTAGCGAAACGCACAGTAGAGGATTGACAATATAGCGAAACAACTTGTAACCTACTTGAGCTATTACATTGTGTATTGATGGCCTAATTACTGTCACAGTAAAATGTATTCTGTAATTTCAAAATATCAAACATTGATGGCAATATGCATAGACGCATATTACGTTCGTTGCATTGTAATTAAAGTTATTGCATTTATTTCATGGCAAACTTTTGATACAGTAACTGAGCTGTGTGGATTTAACTCTTTGACAATGCAGTAGTTGGCACCGTTCTTTATTGTGTCTATTCCTTTTCTATTTGCTGTTGATTTACCTGTCTACCTTACATTAGCTTCACCGCGACCAATTCCCGCGGCCAGACTACGCTCTACATCCCACAAGTCAACTTGTGCAAGTGCCAAAACACTGGCGTCTGTGACTTCGGCACTCTGGCTGACGGGGAGGATGAAGACGGGGATCTGCGTGTCGTCGCCTGCCATTGCTCACCTTACCACACAGGTAGGACCTTTTTCTGCAACTTATCATTTTTTAGCATAAGGTCTTACGTTTCAATATCGCCAGGTTGTTCTCTACGTTGACCTTGCCCAGTCGACTAGTCGTTGATATTAAATGGTATGTAGTAATGAGTCATACTTGTATTCCTTTTGACTGACTGACTTTTCGGGTTTAGCTTTTCGGATTTAACTTTTCCAGACGATTAGACCTCGAGGATGAATCCCAACATCCAACAAGTTTCTAAAGGATATTATCCTTATTAACTTATCGACACGTATATAACACTAAAAGTTTTACAAATTTCTTCCAGGTCAGTTCTGCGAAGACTTCGATGAGTGCGCGGCAGGCACAGACGATTGTGGACAAAACGCCGTGTGTGTGAACGATTTTGGAGGATACCACTGTGAATGCAAGCCTGGCTATTACCCCAATCCTGATGGCAAGTCCTGCCGAGGTAAGGCGACAAAACGTAAAGGGACCACGAACATTTTTGCATTTATACTAAAAACCAAAAAACCACCTGTGCCCGTTTGGTCGATAAATCAACATGCATGTGTGACTGTCTGATAACGCTTACCTGCACAATGACCTCATGACAGAAACGTGTGTGTTTGGAGCCATGGCTTGCAGATCTATGATGATTAACTGAAAAATAGGAATAAAAGAATAAGAAGCATTCAAGATGCCAATTTTCCATTCACGGCTGTTATACTGAGGCTGGTCAATGATTGCTTTCTTGGTACACAATTTGTTTTTGTTTGTCTGTTTGTATTTGGAACAGGCCAGATTCTATTCCAGCCAATTATTGGGTGGTCATGGTAACCCGTAAATAGATTATTAAGAGAGAAAGTCAAATGACGTTGTGTTTTCAGTGATCAAGGAATCTTGTTATGTCTGTCTCTAGAATGCCCCTATGGATACAGGGCACACAAGGATAACTGCTACCGCTTCTGGGGCGGGAAAAACGCTAAGACCTACAGCGGTGCCAGACAGGTCTGCCAGAAGAACGGAGGAGACATCTACATGTGGAAGAGTGCTGCTGCTGTCGCTAGACTCAAGAGGAAACTCATCAGGTTAGAAACTGTGCATGGCTCCGTGTTTTAGAAAGAATATGACAACTCGTCGAAAGCAATTTTTCGTAGGAAATTGATAGCAACCGAAAGCTACGGTTTCCGGAGGGATTGATTGGACTTAAGAAGAACATAAATATATACATCTTGACATGGATAAGCTAAGGGACACTTGAAAGAAATATTTTCACGTAACTGGTGAAACACCATCAACATTATTTGAGTGAATCAGCAAGGAATTCAGGTCTTGGAGTGGTAACGTGCCCCCTCAACCTACAACTGTAAAACGAGTGATTTAAAAAAACATAAACAAGAAGCGCTATACAACTGGATGACCTGTACATGTCGATTTCAGCGATGGCGCCCCAAGTGTGTGGATAGGCCTGAGTGATGAGGACCTGGAGGGAACCTGGATCTGGGCTAACGGGATGGTTTTGGGCGGAAGCGACTTCACCGACTGGTCTCCCGACCCGCCGCGCAACACGGATAAGAAGGACTGCGCCGTCGCACGGAAGGTCCACCGGTACCGCTGGAAGGCCGTGCCCTGCAGCTACAGGAGGGCCTTCATCTGTCGCTCTCCACGGGCTCCGTAAGAAAGGCGTGTCGACATTGTCAACATCTGTTTTGTTTACAGTCTTCTTGTCTGTGAACAGGATGAAATCATAATGTCATCAATTGATTTCTATTCATACTTTTTTCTGTAGGTCGGCCTTTTCTTGTAGCTATGCGTTTGCATAAATGATGACATTTTGAAACATACCTGGATTGGGATTCAGAATAATGGATTTCTGTATGGAAAACTTTCGGATACAATTAGTGCATTTAGGAAACCATATCCCGTAATAAGTAAAACGTGGCCTGGATCAGTAAGACTTTAGTAGCTACACATTTTCAATTCACTGTTTTCGTTTTTTTTGGTGGTATGAAGACTCTAACTGTACACCACAAAGAATTAAATCTGACAGCTGAGTAAAAACTGTAAGCTACACTGATGTAGTCTTCTTAGACCTCTTAGACCTAGACTGCCTTTTGTTCCTTATGAAATTACCAACTCATCGAGGTACAACCTCTACTTTGATTTGATTTTGTTCTTTGATATTTTCTTTATATTAGAGACTCGAACATTGTTACCCAGACATATGGTGATGATAGCTCATCTCCAAGCAGATGTAGGATCCGTCTCCGTCTATTCCTCTTCTTTCTCCTCCTCCTCCTCTTCTTTCTCCTCCTCCTCCTCCTCCTCCTCCTCCTCCTCCTCCTCCTCCTCCTCCTCCTCCTCCTCCTCCTCCTTCTCCTTCTCCACCTTCTCTTCTCCCCTACTTCTCATACTCCGTCTTCTTCTCCTCCTCGTTCTCCTTCTTCTATTCCCTCCTCTACTTTCTTCTCCTTTCTTTTTCTTGTTCTTCTTTTTCTTGACCTCCTCCTTCGTCTTTACTGAACTACTCTTTACTTAGTCTCACTGTGTGTTAAAAGATCCTACTTTTGCTTTGAGATCAATGATAGTCAGCTGGTCTGTTCTGTCCTTTCGATGACTCAAATATTGACCTATTCACCGCGCATATTGTATTGTTTTGCTGATCCATAGAAATACAGGATAGTCACCCTGCCACAGCGGTGCTTTCCGCGGTACTAGTATACTTTCAATTGTTTGAATTAGTGTAGACCATTATACTAATTCAAACAATTGAAAGTATAAATTGGTGTATATCCGAAAATGATTTCATCAGGTTGGTAGAAAATAGGATATGGGAGATTCTTTATACACAACCAGGTATTGATCTCACCTGCTAACGTTTCGATGTCTATCAGACACCTTCTTCCGAGCTTCTGACTGGAGTACTGCTTTTCACCGCTATAAGTAGCCGATGTAGGTGTAGGTGAAAAGCAGTACTCCAGTCAGAAGCTCTGAAGAAGGTGTCTGATAGACATCGAAACGTTAGCAGGTGAGATCAATACCTGGATGTGTATAAAGAATCTCCCATATCCTAAATTGGTGTATAGATTTGGTGTAGGATTAGAAACATCATACATATGTAGAGATGATCCTATAGCTAGATCTAAGACACAAAGTGTTGTTATTGCATATGAACTTAGCACATACTCGGCATATTTGATCGATAGGTGAAAGGTTATAAGCATCATATATTCTAGATTGAGGATAAAAGGTAAACTGATATAGTTACTACAGAATGACTAAGCACATAGTCTGTACATGTATACTCGCTTGGTATGTCTGATAGATGTACGATTAGAAGCATAATATTGTAGAGATCACTAGTTCTAGCAAAGATTTGGGATAAAACGTAATAAACTTTCACAACTTATGATGTAACTGGATTCAGACTTAGGATGACATCGTGTAGTGAACTAAACATAAAGTCGGTGTATATGCAAGTAGAAGTAAGTATAGAAAGTATAGCACATATGCAAGTTAGTGCATAAGTGCATACTGTCTATAACCAATAACCTATATATAACTAAAGGGTGGCATGAATGGAACTACATTTACTGCTTTGCGCTGCTTTCCAAAGACGTTGGAATCTTTCGGAGATTTGGTTTCTGGTATCTGCAATAAATCCTTTAAAAAAACACAAATGCTGTGTTTGTTTCTTTACTTTTGTTTTGTTTTCTGTTTCTTTAACTTAATTTCTCTCTTTAGATGACTCGCGACGAACAACTATGGAAATACATTGTCAAATTAGTGTTACTTTTGTAAATTGAATATTCCATTGTTCCATTATGTCCTTGACCAGAGAATAATGACGAATTTATATCTTTATAGCAGTAACAAAATGTTGTAGTTACACCCAGGACAGTAACGTGAATAATTTTATGAATGCCTATGCGTGCAGCTTATGTAATATGCAAATCCTTAAACAAAACGTAGAATCACTTCATCTTCCACGATTCCCACTGATTTGCAGACAGTCTTCCCTAAAACTGCGAATCTATCAATTTCCGGAGAATAGCATACGGTCAAGAAAATCTCCGGTGTTCTTAGCTTGGTCAATTACGCCCCCTAGTGACCCGATCACGACAAGGCAGCCCATCGTGCAGGGATTCGTGTTCTTCCAGTCAGACAATTACACTAAAATGTTTAACATTGAGATAATTAGGCATCCTATTACTTAAATCTCGCTCAGATCTCGTCACGACTGGTAAGATTCACTACGTAGCGAGAGATACATGTTTTGGTGAAAGGTTACAGGGGACATGAGGTCATTCTTACCGACTGGAGGCGACAATTTTTGACGAGAACACAGGGTGTCCGAGCGACGTTTGAGGAAACCAACGCCCTGACGTCACCTAGTAGGATTGTGATTTGGTGGGAGCGCAGCTAAAAATGGCGCGAAATTCAAATTGCTCATCAGTGTGATCAATTATTTAGAGTTTTAACAGAACTAACCAGTACGAACTTTCACCCTCAAAAATAATTCAAGGAACTGGAAAAGTTTTGTTAACGGCATTGTAAGTCATGCACATGTTATTTGTAACATACGATTTGACTCAGTTGCTTGACTAAGTAACTTGTGTATTGAGTATCATTATCTGAATGCCTAATTTTTAATCTATCGACGAACTTTCACATTTTATGTGTTTTTGTGATACCACCTGATTTGATCTTAATGGATACCACTCTATTGGTATTAGAACTCCCCAAGCAGAGGTTGATTGGGGAAACTGTGGCTTCTCATATGCCCCATTTTCTTTCCGCGCTCCCGAGGAAAGAAAGAGAAAAGAAAACAAGGCATATGAGTAGAAGGTCACAATTTCCCCCAACAACCTCTGCTTGGAGAGCAATTTATCAGGACTGTAATCATGCAATTTTTGTAATGTTTTGTCTGCCCTTCACCTCCCCAGGGCGATGAAAAGCGGCCTGCAGGCCGATTTGAACTTTTCACGAATAAAGAAACTTTTAAAACAAAGTTTCAAACAAGATAGAACGATCCGTGTAATGGCATCAGACCTGTGGTGCCTAACATGGCAACATCACTGTGTTACTTTGATCTTGGTTTCAATCCACCAGTGGTCCACATTGAAAAATTGTGAAAAAGAATTATTTATTGTGCCTATAATGGTTTGGGACAGAAGGGGTTGTGAAGATATTTGAAGTTGGAGATGTGCACACAAACACATTTTTGTTCACTTTTGACTGCATTATTAGAGACAACTTTAAACCTTCGTGTTAAGCGGTGCCATCCATCAAATCTGTTTACAGAGAGTTTCTTTGACCTTCAACTGTAGATGATTAAATATCTTCATAAACTTGGGTATCAATTACTATTACCAAGCACAGTCAAGCTCTCCAAATGGCCCCAATAGGAGTATCACTCATTATATGTTAGACAAAACCATGAACACAAAAGATTTCGAACCTCGCAGTGAGTAGTAATGTTTGACAGGGACGTTACTCTTGTGGAAATAATCCATGTCAGTCTCGGAAGATTTCATGATAACTCCGTGAACATAATAATGATGGTTGCGTGACTCCACAAGGAAGAGCCGGAGGCATCGGTACCGGTTTGTACCAGGTGTCCCAGACAACCTCTAGTTACCTCATCACATAAAGAGTTACATTTATATATATGTATGTATATGTCAATAATGTGTTGGCTACACAGCATATATAAGTGGCTGTAAAATTGTTTCAACGAGAATTCTCAGTGCAAGGCCGAAGTTATTTGTTTATTCTAAAATTTTCTTGTCCGGGACGAAACCTTGTTCTTACCAAGAATTAATCAAATCGAAAGATATACCTCAAGTCGGACTCAAGTTGCTTTTACTTGTGTGTAAATCCAAGGAGTCTACTTCGAGTCCCAGTGACTTATGCGATGCTCAGGTCAGGGGTCATATGAAAATCAGTGAAGACACAGGACGCAAATCTGGAAATTTGTTTATTACTCTTTATTCTTTATGCTATAATTTTTCGGTATCTGTTTTATGATCTTGTTACTCTCCAAGTAGAGGATGGGTTCCGGCAGGTTTCGACGTGTTTTAGGCGTTTTTGTCGGGCTTTCTACTTTGTCTCTTTTTTTTTGTCTCGCTAACACAACGTTGGCGAGACAAAAGAAAAAAAATGCCAAAGTAAAAAGCCCGACAAAAACGCCTAAAAGCACGTCAAAAACCTGCCGGAACCCATCCTCTACTTGGAGAGTATGATTTTGTGCACTCTGCGGAGTAAGCTGGTCATGATTAAAGGCGAGGTTTACCGTTAAGTGCGGTCGTCACACCGCCGGCTGGGCGTTCCAAGTCGCGGCCCCGTGTGTGTAAACAGACCGTTCTTGAGTCGGACTTCGGCTGAGTGCCCCCCTAGTGTACTTGGAAGCGTGTGTGTAAACCCAGCCTTCTAAACATATGTGGATTTCCTGTTTTGTTCTGAACATCATAAGAAGCGAATTTGCAAACATTGAATCAGATTAGAAAAACCGTAAAACCAGTCAAATGTGTGAGTTAAAACAATGAGTTTGCAAAACTGCCAAAAGAAGACAGACGGCTCCAATGGAATGCCTTAGGGGCTTTATGTGTCATCATCGACAATTGTATGAGACAAAACTGGTTTTGATTCTATTTAAGCATGCAAAGCCACATGTTTATAATGAGATTCAGTCGTAGCCTTGAACATATTTTCATAAGTCGCGTTGTTCTGAGACAGTAAAGACGTTTTGCGGGATCGAGAAAAAGTGAAGATAAGTCATAATGCTGAAGACGTCTGTCTTGGCGTGGGTTGTTCTCCTCGCAGCCCTTGGAGGTAGGGACCGTATGTCAAAAAGTATATATGGTTTAAGTAGAGAATACAACACGGTGTATATCCCGTATCACCTACCAGCCCTCCCGCGGGTCGGATAGCTCGTAAGCCGGAGGGCCGGCTCGGACCCGCGGAGGGCTGGGACCTAGGGCGATGCGAAATGCACCGCGTTGTATCCTTTTCAGGTCATACTTACAATATGATATTTTGTTTTTTTATCGAAAAACACATTCAATGCGAAATGAGAAGTTGAGATACCGTAAAATACAAACAGCTGCAGGTCGGGTACAGTCGTATCGAACGTTATCACTGTCCAGGTATTATTATGGTATTACATGTAACAAATCGACCGTTAACTGGTACCGATAACCTTGCGTTACATAATATAGACAGTATCGAGTCCTATATATACCAAGATCAACAGTGCGGCACAAAGATGTTTTTTTAAACCGCTTAATTGTTTCTAACATTTCTTTTGGCCGATATGGGGCAAGTAGGAAACAGTTTGTCTCTCGGAGGAGATATGCTGAAGTTGTGCTGAAGTTAAATAATCCGTGTATGTGAGTAGAGCACGACAGTGCTTTCGGACGGATCCGAACTTACAGACAGGTCCGGAACAGTCGTATCGAACGTTATCACTTTAAGACTTTTGATTGTTTAGCTGTTTTTAGCAGTGTAGCGTTCAGCAGACCACGTTTACCGAAGATGTGTTTTTGCTTAACAAAAGTTGACACAAGGCTTAGGCTAACCCAGTTCGTGAATTTACTTTGGACGCACATCGGACATTTTACTGCCCTATGTTGACGAAAACGAATCACACTCGACCCTTTGCCTTCAAGCCGTTTGCATAAAAAACTAGCGCTAGTGATAGTAATATAATTAACTAATTTAAGTTCCAAAGATTTATTGTGCTTCCAGATGTACTCGGGCGACACGCTAACAACTTGAAAAGATTGTTGTGCTTTGTTAGAATCTAACAGCCTCCGTGGGTTGCTGGAAAAAGTGTAGGTATTGCCCAAATAATATACCAGAGTAATATGCCATAGTATCTACGTACCCGTACGTCCACAGTCACCATTTGCAACCCGCGCAACTCTTGGAGTGTGGCGAAGACTAGCGCTTTGCTGCTACGTCGAGTTAGAGGCGTCCACCTGATCGAATTGAGCCACCATATGCCACCATATACGCCCGCTAGGCAGCTCATGAGGCCAATTTATAGTACCTATTCAAGAACCATTATATAGTAGTCAAATGGGGACGATTTGGCTTTCCATGGCAGTGCATTGCTCCAATGATTTCTTGCCAAACCTCGTGCCCTCCAGACTTATTAAGTTTTGCCCATCCACAGAAAATCTCATCATGCAAGTTCATCATCCATTATTGAAGTTTTTGCCTAGCAACAAAAAAACGTCTTAACATGCCGGATTCATGTAGTTTTGCCAAGCCACAATAAAATGTTTGAACGTCGAGTATTTAAGTTGACGTCTACATCACATGTAAACATTTGGTGTGCTGTGTTGTCTTTTCAGTCATACCTTTACCTCTTGCATCATATTTGAATGATAAAATCAAAGGGAAAACAGATTCAATTTTGGTTGCTGCACGGTCGCTCAGTGTGTGTCTTAAGTTATATATATATATGTTCAAGTTGTTTTTTCTGTATTGTCTGTCATGTTAACTGTTTGCAATAAGTATCTTTTATCATTCTACGTTATGATAGAAACGTAAATCAAAGATCACTTTTGGACCACTGACAATAAAAATTCGATGGAATTTAATTTGAATGGAAGCAAGTATTTGTAGCTATTCGTCAATTTGTATTACCTATGAGCAAAACTATGATTTGACCACAAAATTCCCAGAAATTCAAGATACACCACTGCAAGAATAAAATTTGTTTGCACTTAAGTTAAAGCCCCTGTCACACTTGTACGTATGTACAAGTCCGCATGATCATGAGTTGCGTATTGTTTTTGTTTAGGTTAAGTTTGCAGCCGAAGTAGTCATTTCTTTGGTTCGATAAGCAGGCTACACAACGGTAGGTCAAATTGAAAAACAACTTCTTCCCCTCAAACTTTACTTAAACCAAAGAAATGTTTATGCGCAACTCGTTCGCACTTGAATATACGCACAAGTGTGACAGGGCCCGAAGACCATTCAATCCTCGTAAAGCGCTCGCTGCGGCCCTTAAATCCAAACTTGGGCGCTCTCACGGCGCTCACCGCGCACTCATGGGCTCTCACGGCGCTCACCGCGGTCGCTGCGCGCTCTCACGGCGCTCTTTTTTTGATCGCCATCCTCGGCGCTCTCACGGCGACTGTTTTGGACATGTTCAAAACCATCGCCGAGGTGACGGTGCGCATGGCGCGCATGGCGCTCTCGCCGCGCTCCCTCCGCGCTCCCACGGCGCTCTCGCCGCGCTCTCGGCGCTCTCACGGCGCTCTCGCCAAATTGAAGTCGCCGTGAGAGCGCGGCGAGAGCGCCGTCCCAGTGTAATGGGGGGCCTTAGTGACAATACTTGATTTAGAAAAGTGTAATTTCCAACCCGTGTGTATTCAATAACATGACCTCTCCATTCCCACATTCTTCACCCCCCTCCCCCCATAACATACTTCAGGGCGTAGGGTACGTGGTAAGACAACTGACGTGTCACTAGGAACCCTTTGAAATTCGTTGATGTGTTCATTTATGATGACAAATGTCAGATGACGTGCTAGTAATTATGTGTCATTTTGTTTCCATTGTTCAAAAGAGCGAGCGTAGGAGCCCAAAGTTCAGAATGTGATCAACGTGACCCGCTGGTAAATTCACTATTCACTCTATTTGGCAAATTTCTGCTATTTTTCCAGTCATCCGTGGGGCCTGGTAGAGACTAGTATGTGCCATGCATATAGTTGATGTATTTGGTGAACTTTCAAATCACCTCCCTATTGTTTTATCGGATCGGATATGTCGATGATAAAATCGGTCTGCGGTGAGACAATACTTTTTGTAAAAAGGGCAGCTACTTAGAATGGCCGCCTGTAACATTATATGAACCATGTTTTAGGCGTTAACAGGTTACAAGGGTCGCATGTCTAATCAAGTGATATTCAAAACGACCTTTTGTAAGATGCACATCTGCGCATGATAGCGTATTTGCACGTCATACGGCATTCATCTTCATTATGTGTGCATGATATGAAGAAAACAACAACAATAGGGCCATAGTGTGAATCGCGGAACAAAACATTCTATGGCAACGCTGACTATCATCATGGATCCTGAGACCCGGTGATATTCAGCCTACGATATATCTACGATGTAATTCTTTATCATTGCAATAGTGCCGTAGTGTGCGCAGTATTTAACACATAAAGCCGTGGTCGCATACGCCATATGTCATCGTGTGATATCGATAGATTTACACCTCTTTTCCACTAGGCTTTCCACGCTGCGATCGCTGAGATTTGACAGATCGCTCTACGAATTTCATTGATAGAGAATGTCATCCTTGTCGCCGAGACTGAGAGGGCTGTTTGTGATGCATGGTTTCTCTTTCGATGTATTTGTTTAGAGAGAACGTAAAAGAAAGCGTTGTTCCAAAGCGCGCAAACGAGCCCGAGGTTCAGAATATGACCCACATGACCCGTTTGAAAATTATAGTCATTACCTGCAAACACCGGTACCGAGACACTCATCCATCCATTTAGGCTCTTGGCAAATGTACAAAAAAAAAAAACGGGTCTGTTTCATGTATTATTCCTGTTTAGGTGCCATGCATATAGTGAACGTACTTTGGTGAGTTTTCAAATCTTCCCTCTATTGTTTGAAGACCGGACATGACGATGGTGAAACCGGTGTGTGGTGAGATAAAACTTTTTGTTCCTCTTCGAATGGCTGCACATGTTTTAGGCGTTAACAGGTCACAAGGGTCGCATGTCTAATTAAAGGAGCATTTCACTCCAGAAGCGGGTATCATAATTGATCAGATACTAAATTGTTATGCTGTGCTTGAATCCAGTTTGCTCTGCAGATCTGTCAAATGTACCATAAGTTGAAGCCTGAACGCAGGGCGAACATTATAGCGAGCGATCAAGTTCTTGAATTCCCTTTCCAACAATACCAGAGTTCAATGTTGCTTACAAAAGTACCGAAATCTCTGTACCCCATAATGGCGAGTTATTATGCTCCGAAGTATAACATGCTATGGATGTGGTTTTTAAAGATTTGATTTTGCAAGGCTCAGTTGGGAAAAAGTGATGAATCGGCTATGAAAATTAACCATCCGCATGAAGCAGGCGACATCTACTAGGTTCCAGCTGTAAAGTAATCTCCCGAGAAGAAGAAATAACGCAAAGATATCTCCTGATAATCTCATTTCAGGCCAATCGAATATTGTTTGGTATGAGGAAACGTTTGGAAGATAGTTGCTGTAAAAGGAATATCTTTAATTGTTATTATACCAATCTACCTTGCCCTTTGTCACATGGCATTGTATACGCATACACTGTTTACATCTTGTGTAATCCCAAATTAAAACCTCAGCATAATTCATCATCTCCGAATTACGTAGATGTTTGATCGTATTAACTTTGCATGTGTGTGCGTGCAAATTTTGCCTTACATGGTACAATTACGTCTAATAAGGCCCCCATTCCACTCGGACGGCGCTCTCACCGCGCTCTCACGGCGACCTCAATTTGGCCAGAGCGCCGTGAGAGCGGCGAGAGCGCCGTGGGACCGCGGAGGGAGCGCGGCGAGAGCGCCATGCGCGCCGTCACCTCGGCGATGGTTTTGAACATGTCCAAAACAGTCGCCGTGAGAGCACCGAGGATGGCGATAAAAAAAATAGCGCCGTGAGAGCGCCGAGAGAGCGCGCAGCGAGCGCGGTGAGCGCCGGGAGAGCGCGGTGAGCGCCGTGAGAGCGCCCAAGGTGGGATCAAAGGGCCGCAGCGAGCGCTCAAGGATCGCAGCGAGCGCTCTATGAGGATCGAATTTGAACCACTGACAATAAAACTTGGAGGGAATTTAATTTGAGTGGAAGCAAGTACTTATAGTTATTCGTCAATTTGTATTACCTTACTATGATTTGACCACAAAATTCCCAGAAATTCAAGATACACCACTTCAAGAATGAAATTTGTTTGAACTACAGTTAAGATCATTCGATCCTCATAGAGCGCTCGCTGCGATCCTTGAGCGCTCGCTGCGGCCCTTTGATCCCACCTTGGGCGCTCTCACGGCGCTCACCGCGCTCTCACGGCGCTCACCGCGCTCGCTCCGCGCTCTCTCGGCGCTCTCTCGGCGCTCGTTTTTTGATCGCCATCCTCGGCGCTCTCACGGCGAAGGTTTTCAGCATGTTCAAAACTATCGCCGAGGTTATACCCCCATTCCACTTGGACGGCGCTCTCACCGCGCTCTCACGGCGACCTCAATTTGGCCAGATCGCCGTGAGAGAGCGGAGAGCGCTGTGGGAGCGCGGCGAGAGCGCGGTGAGAGAGCCATGCGCGCCGTCACCTCGGCGACTGTTTTGAACATGTCCAAAACAGTCGCCGTGAGCGCGCCGAGGATGGCGATGGGATCAAAGGACCGCAGCAAAGGATCGAAGGGCCACAGCGAGCGCTCTACGATGATTGAATAGTCTTATCTGTAGTTCAAACAAATTTCTTTCTTGAAGTGGTGTATCTTGAATTTCTGGGAATTTTGTGGTCAAATCATAGTTTTGCTCGTGGGTAATACAAATTGACGAATAACTACAAGTACTTGCTTCCATTCAAATTAAATTTCCTCCAAGTTTTATTGTCAATGGTTCAAAATTTGTTTCAAATTTCTGTAATTTACGTTTCTATTATAACGTAGAATGATAAAATATATCTATTGCAAACAGTTTATATGACAGACAACACAGAAAAAACAAGTTGAACATACATATATTACTTAAGACACACACTGAGCAACCGTGCAGCGACCAAAATTTACCAGAAAATGAGACAATAGGCTTCTTTGTGGCATGTCGTTAAGTTATCAGAGAACGTGTTGCTTCCACATAGTGTAAAGGTCAAGATGTTTTTTTTCAGTATGCGAGTAGCCATGCGGAGTACGCTGGTACTGTCAGTCTTTTGTTCCTTACGGTATTTATCTGACACCACCCTGCTTAAGAGGGAAAAATACGAAAAAAATGGGCGGACATTTTGTCCCAATGCCCTGCTGTGAAATTTGCTACCTTTGATTTATTTTAAACAAGTATAGTATGATTTGCCAGTCCCTATGTCCCAAGAAATCAGAACAACTTGGCGACTTACGTCTGGTGAACACGCCTTTTGACGACAGTATGTAACTTCCGTTACCGTTTTTCCACGATTCCCTCTCCGTTCCAAATGCTTTACTGCTCCGAAGCAGTATTAGTTTGCATCGTTGAATATGTTACAGATGTTGTAAGAGGTATATAATTCGAATCAACGGAGGATGGAGCTTTTTGCAAGAACTATCAGATTCCGTCGATGGTAAATTGCTTTAACAAGTCGAAATGCAAAAACAATTCCAGACATTCTTATTGCTAAATGAAACAGTTATAATCGTCAACACGGCACTGAATTTGACAGAAGTATTAACAGAGATACTGACTCCTCAACTATAGGTTTTGAAGGCGATGTCATGACATGAAAGCTCCAAAATCGATATTAACTGATGTTCAAGATTTTTGTCGCAAAAATCTTGGTTAACTCCAAGGACATGTACATCTAATCAAAGCTCAGAAATTTTCGGTAACTTCCCGTGATAAATTAACTGTCATATTTTGGGGATCATAAGAAGAGATGTTTACCTAAAAAATGAGGTAGGTGTGCTTGGAAAACGAGCTGATCAATTTTTCGAACCTAAAAATCGCTATTTTGCACACTTCATTGAGAACGAGCGATTACATCTGTATGATGATAAATGTCTATATAGATAACATGCCAATTTCTGAACTTCTTACAGTTCCTCTTTTATAGGATGGAGTAAATTGTGATATTAGAGCCATTTAGTTCATAGCCGAATATGTGATGTGTTGATTAAAGGTTTTTGTCGATTATTTTCCCATTAATTAGAAAAAACGAAAAAAGAAACTTGACAGTTATTTTAAAAAACGAAAAAACGAAACTTGACAGTTAGTTTTAAAAACGTTAATGACTAAGATGTCTGCTAAGTTTCGGTTCTCTTGATTTATGGGAGAATAGTATACAGAAACCTTTAATCCACCCAACGCATATTCAGACCATCAATTATGTCACAGAACAGAACCTTACCAATGCTTTGAAATGATTAGTTTCAGGCAAATACAGCACTGAATTAACAACACCGAAAAGGCCAACCACGCAAGTCACGACCCTTCCGACGACAATAAAAGCAACTACAGTACAACCAATATATGCGGAAATTCAAACCACGCAAGTCACCACCATTCCGACGACAATAAAAACCACGCATGTCACCACCATTCCGACGACGAGAAGCGTAACTACACCAATACAGACGCTGCCTCAACTGACCACACAAGTCACCACCATTTCGACGACAATAAAAACCACGCAAGTCACCACCATTCCGACGACGAGAAGCGTAGCTACACCAATACATACGGGGCCTCAACTGACCACACAAGTCACCACCATTCCGACGTCGAGAAGCGTAACTACACCAATATTTACCACACGAGTCACCACCGTTCGACCAACGACAATAGAAACAAGTAATTTTGTCTCATTTCATTGTTTTCGGTAACTAGAAAGGCAACGTTGAAAGCTATTTCACTCCAACTTTTTCCAATGCGAAAATTGACTAGTCAAAAATAAGCCCTGTACAAAAATGGAAGGTTTATGAATTTCTTCTGCCCAAAAAGTGCACTATTACAAAGTCCTCCGAGTCCAAAATGGAGTTTTCCCAATTTGATCCCCATGCATAATGGCATCTCCCAGCGATACCTCCATGTAAATTTTAACCAGTCCAAAATTACCACGGCCCAAACAAGAAATATTCTAAAATCACCCCAGTCGATGAGAAAGTTTTTCCCAATTTGACCCCCAATTCAAGAATGGACTCTTCCAAAATGCACATTTTCGGTCTAAAAATAACCCAAAATCACACAAATAACTATTTCAAAATCATTCTAAAGGTACATATGAAATAAAACGAGAACAATCCGGGCCCATTTCAGGTCATTTGGCAAAAATATTACATGGATGAATTTTTGACAGTAAAAGAAGAAGGACAAAAATAATCAGGAGAACCTATGTTTCACTCCTATACCTACGGTATGGAGTCAAATGGAAACTATATAATTTGCACCTAATTTGTCTAAAACTGTCTTCTCTATGTAACTTGCATACGTCTCAAATATCAAATCCATTTCCAACAAGTTTGTGCAGTCTTTGCTTCCTGAGAAATGCAAAGAAGTACCCCATTGATTTACATAAATTCAGAATTCCTTCATCAACTATGTCCAAATTCATCATGTCCATATTTGTGACATGTGCAACCAAGGTAAAAATGAATAGCACCATTGATATACATGAAGGTAATGTGAAAATCATTTTCATAGAAGCTTCAAATCAAAGCTCGGAATATTTCATGCGGGTGTAAGGCCGCCGAACCAGTTTGAATTTCTTATTCTATCTTTTATTTTCCTTTAGGTACCACCCCTTGTCAACCAGGTAAGACACGCTATATATCATATTTATGAATATATATCACCACGTAGTTGGTGATATTATACCCTGCGATGTCATTGATATTTATTCGTATATTCATTATATGTAATTGACTAGGCATGTCTTCGTTTCTAGATAAATGGAGTCGGGCTTAGATGATAGATTTCCAAGTGATCATTAATTTTGACAAGTTTCTAAAGCAGACTGTTATTGCTAAGTGCTCATTACGTTTATAACCCAACACGTTTTACAAATTTCCAGGTCAGATCTGCGAAGACTTCGACGAGTGCGCGGCAGGCACAGACGATTGTGGACAAAACACTGTGTGTGTGAACGATTTTGGAGGATTTCACTGTGAATGCAAGCCTGGCTATTACCCCAATCCTGATGGCAAGTCCTGCCGAGGTAAGATAAAACAGTGTAAAACATATCATAAAACATTTTTTTTTTAACTGAAAGCTTATGAAGTACCTATGACAAATGTCCTTTGTTGTCGATGACATCAAGTGTGTTTGAGGCTTCGCCATGGCATTCAGAATGTTCAACTAAAAGAATAGTAGTAATAACTTGATTTCTTAACATCCTAATTGCTTTTATTACCTTTACCAGAAGATTGTGTTTTGAGTTGGCGTACGTATTAGTGTCGGTGAACACGGTATAACTAAAGGATAAAAAAATGTATTGTGGATTGTGCTAATATTTTGGTATGTAAGTTAATCTTGATGAGGCCTCCAATTGATTCGACCCGGGCCCCTAGTGGTTTGTTATGGTACTGTGGTGGAACTTCTGGGACTTGTTTGTATATCTTTTTCTCTAACCTATAAAATGGCTACGGGTGTTATGATATCGAGGCTGGATCTGAAACAGACCAGTGTGTTTTTCAGGTAAAATGCTCATATTCATGATAAATTTACAGTAAGTAAAAAAAAGTGAAAAGCGAAACTCAATAATCAATTTTAATCTTATGATGTCTGTCTCCAGATTGTCCCAGTGGGTACAGGAGGTACAGGGATGACTGCTACCGCTTCTGGGGCGGGAAAAACGCTAAGACCTACAGCGGTGCCAGACAGGTCTGCCAGGAGAACGGAGGAGACATCTACATGTGGAAGAGTGCTGCTGCTGTCGCTAGACTCAAGAGGAAACTAGTCAGGTTAGAAACACTTATCTGTTGTTTAGTGACCCAACTGTTTGAAAAATAGAATTCCATGTTTCAAAAGAAAGAATGGCCAATCATAGAAAATAATTCCATAGGAAATTCATTAATGCTATTAGCTTTTGATTTTGTAGGAATCTATCATACATGATAATATACATGTATCTATATACATAGATCTTGTAGGTGATGGGCTTAGCAACAGGAAAGGAATTGAACTTATGATACACTATTGTGATTTAGGTAGAGACACAATCGACAGCATGTAAGCGAATTAGCTGGTAATTTAGGCCTTTGGGTGGTAAAATGCGATCCCTTCAACGCGCTATTGTAAGAACGGGTGATGCTCTCTCTAACTTAACTGTAAACAGGAAAGTTTTATTACACCTCGAGCTCCTTGCTGTCAACAAGTATACAAAGGTAAAACTTGTTCCATGTCCATTTCAGCAATGATGCCCCAAGTGTGTGGATAGGCCTGAGTGATGAGAACCCTGAGGGAACCTGGATCTGGGCTGACGGGATGGTTTTGGGCGGAAGCGACTTCATCAACTGGTCTCCCGACCCGCCGCACAACACGGATAGGAAGGACTGCGCCGTCGCACGGAAGGTCCACCGGTACCGCTGGAAGGCCGTGCCCTGCAGCTACAGGAGGGCCTTCATCTGTCACTCTCTACGGGCTCCGTAAGAATGGCGCGTCGATACCATTACCTCTGAGAAAGAGGTAGTATGTTTTACAGTCTTCGTGTATGCAAACATGAATGAATATGTTTTCAATTGATATCTATTCTTTTTTTTCTATAGGTTTCCTTGTAGCTATACTTTTGGATAAAAGATTTAGTTTTGAAACAGACCTGGATTGAGATTCAGAACAGTGGATTTTTGTACGATCTTGTGTTCGGATCGGATGTTGCCTTCGGCTACAATTAAGGCATTTAGGAAACCTGATCCCTTGATATAGTTTTCACTTTTTTCATTTCATTGACGGTTTTTGTTTTGGTGTTTAGGCATCAAGGAGTAATAACGACTGTAACTGTACACCACAAAGAAGTAAATATGATAGCCAAGTGAACACTGTATTCTACACCGGCATAGTTTTCACTCTTAGACTGCCTTTTGTTCTTTATTAAATTACCATCTCATCTAGGTACAACCTCTACATTATCCTTTGTCTTTGAAATTTTCTTTATCTCAAAGACATTGTTGCCCAGGTATAAGGTGATGACAGCTCATCTCCAAGCAGATATGTAGTTTTGTCCCTTCCTCTTCTTTCTCCTTTCTTTTCTCCCCTCTCCCTTTTTCCCCGTGAGTTCTTTGTTATCTTCTCCTCCTCCTTCTTCTTAACTCTTACTCTTATCTTCTCACTGTGTGTTTAAAAGATCCTACTTCTGCTTCGAGATCAATAGTAGTCAGCTTGTCTGTTCTGTCCTTTCGATTACTCAGATATTGACTTATTCACTGCATTGTATTGTTTTAATGGTGCACAAATATAGAAGATAATCATATTGCAATAGTGCAATAGTGCAAAATATCTTGCGATACTAGTGAGCATTCAGTTGTTGTATAGATTTGGTATGAGATCAGAAGCATAATATTTATGCGTAGAGATAATCCTAGATCTAAGATTAAAAGTAAAGTAAAGTTGTTGTTGTTCCATAATAGCTTAGTACATAATCTGCATATTAGATTGCTAGGTGAAAGATTAGTATCATCATATTGCAGCAATAAGTAGTTCTAGTTATACATTTTGTGGTAAAACTTGCACAGTTAGTACAAGCATCACATTTTAGATATAACTAGTTCCAGACTCGAAGTACATTTACTGCTTTGCACTGCTTCCTCAAATCTATTGGAGATTTTATTTCTGGTATCTGCAATAAATCCTTAAAAAATTACGAATGCTGTGTCTGTCTCTCTTTTTGAGATATTCAGTTTTATTTTGTTGTTTTTTTTTTTGTCTTTTTACTTGGCTACGTGGCCTCCTGATGAACATTTCTGGTAAAATGAGTGTTACTTTTGTGAAATATTCCATTGTTCCATGACATCAATGGCGCCAGAGAATGACGCCTTGAAGTTCAAATTCCTTTTGTGTTGGCGAAATCAACACTTCGTGTGAATATAGGGTGGGGCAGAATCGCAGGGTTCTTATTGTTGAGTAATATTAAGGAGGTTAAAGACACTTGGTAATGACGTATTTAAGTTGATCATGATTTGAGTCTATTATACATATATATATATATATATATGTTATAGTAACTGTTACACTTTTTTCATATTAGGGCCCTGTCACACTTGTGCGTATATTGAAGTGCGCATGAACAATTCTTTGGTTTAAGTAAAGTTTGCAGCCGAATAAGTGATTTCTTGGGTTCGATCACTAGGCAGCACAACGGTGGGTCAAAGTAGAAATAACGTTTTCCCCACAAACCTTACTTAAACCCAAAAAATGTTAATGCGCAACTCACGCGCACTTGAATATACCTACAAGTGTGACAGGGCCCTAAGAAGACATGTGCTGCCATTGCTGCGTACTCTGTTTGAAAAGACCAGAACAGTTGTCCACGCTTTCTGACAGGCTTTCTCGCACTGAATGTTTCTTCTGGTTTTCAGTTGCTACACGTTATGCTCAAAAGTTGCGAAAAAATTGTTCCGAAAGTTATCTATTCGGGTAAAAAATTACTTATACGTGTCGAGGTGGGGTAGGAATGGGGTGGGGTAATTGGTTAGGTAGGTAATGGACGTGACCAGATTATCAGTCACTGTCAGTGCATTTGTGATATCAATTTGGTTGAACGTTGTCGCACAAAATTAGTGTCTTTTACAAGAGCGCACGTCAGGATACCATATTGCCATTGTGCAATTAGACCGTATTTCCTTCAAATACGTTGGAGTGGAGTTAGGAGAACTTCAATGTATGTGATGTAACTCACATCATTATTTCTAAATACACGAAAATAGACATCTCCACCATAAAAGGTCTACATTCATACGCAAGTTGTGGTGTTGTTTATCGGGCTCGAATGTGGCCTCCCATGTCAGATGTGACGTGAAAGTTCGTAGTTCAATAGTGCTACGTATCATAAGTTAACAAACAGGTTAGACTCCATTTGATACAGATGTCATTGCGTGTGACGTCACGCCAGTCTAGACTTGGTCTTTATCACTCATGCGTTTAATGCAAAGAACTGAATTAAGGTGCTTGTCAAGTCATCTCCAAGATGCTAAAAATCCTCAGCTTTGATGCAAGCTAAGAGTTCAGTCGCTAAGTGCGTGAGTTTTGACTCAGAATTTAGAGTAGGGCGTAGAGAGGCTGACTGAATTTAGCGTCATATGTAGCTCCGGAATTTAGCGTCGAGCGTTCTCGATTTAAAATGGCGCGAAATTCAAATTGCTCATCAGTGTGATCAATCATTTGTAGTTCTAAAGTTCTGTCGTATATTTAATCTGTATATTTTACGTAAAGGATAGATGACCGCTTGATTTCTACGCAATACTTAGGACCAACCTGTAATTTACATACCGAGACAGCATACGATGTAATGGAGTGCATATTTGACCTCCTAACCAGCTAGTGTACAACTTGCTCCGGGGTACATACCGAAGCAGCGCCCATTTGTTCTGACAAACCTTTGTTCTTCGTTTATCTCAAACTACTCCCACTTTAATCCTAAGATGATTCGTATCTCTACAATTTTTCTTATTGTGAAAGACACGTCAGTAACACCCCCAACTTGACGTGCAAATGGGACCATGGAACATTCTTGAAACTAGTTTCAGCTCAGTTTCGCGACAAGTTGGGGCACAAAGCTACAATTAAGGTAGATAAAGTTATTTATTAATGCACAGGGCTCGGTCAACCTTGCCCCATCGCTCTAGGTTAGCCGCAATCTTCTGGGTTGGGCCAATTGTGCCGCATTCCTCGGGGTTGGGCGTCATGCTACCCCAACGACTGCTGAATAGGACTGGTGGGGTGAGGTGAGGTGAGGGCCGATCTTGTCCTGGGTTGGGCCATCTTGTTCTCGGTTGGGCCGATTTTGCATGCGCATGCGTGTTTTGTTATCAAACTCCATGTTTTATCACAACATGTCTTGGCTGTAATTAGTCAATCGAATACGTCCATTCCGTGATGTATTGTGTGCCAACCCCTTTATATTTGAAATTTTAAAAAAAAGAACGATTGCATGCTCCGTCATTTGTCTTATGTTTACCCTGACATTTACCAAATTAATAGAGCTAAAGCTGATATTTAAGAAAGCACCATCTTATGAAGCTGTCAGACTGTTAACTCTGAAATTCTCTTTCTCGGAGGGAAATAGGGGTTCTCATCTAGAATTAATGAAGTCAGTCAAAACGTAGCCGATTGTCCTGTTCTAAACATCATAGCAAAGCGGTATTACAAAATCCGTAAAAACAATAAAACCTGTGTGCTAAAACAATTTTAAGTGTGAAAAAACAGAAGCTGTGGAACGTGTGCACCCCCCTCAACAGTGGAACATGCCACAGCAATGAAACGACTATCTAATATGGGCTTCATCGACAAGTATGAAATAAAACCGGTTTATCTGACATTTTGAGCATTTGTATCAGCCACGTGCACCCGATCATAGGGAGATTCAATTGTGGCCTCGAGCACATGTTGATCAGGCGCGTTGTTTTTCGGGGTGAAAAGTGAAGACAAGTCGCATCGCTGAAGGCATCTGTCTGAACGTGGGTTATTCCCCTTGCTGTCCGTAGAGGTAAGGGTCGTACTCTAAAAGTACTTCTTAATAGAATATAGAAGCCGAAACTATGGCTATGTATTAGAGTAGTTTTAGGACCAATGTTTTAGCTATAGATCAGTATGAGAGCCGGATTATGTCTGTGTCATTATCTGTCCTTAATTACGGATTTTTATATCTGTATGCCTGTACTGAACCCTATAGGGCATGAATGTACGACGTAAAAGGTTATCGATCAATATAAAAAGATACTAAAACACGGTGTTTATTCCGTGTCACCCAAGATACCAGCGGGTCGGATCGCTGGAAGGCCGGGCGGCGGTCTGACGCGCGGAGGGCTGGGGCCGTGCGGGAAAGCGATGCGCATGCGAAATGTATTCTTCTCATGTCATACCCTAACATACTTACTTACTTACTTACTTGCATCTTGCCTATATCACCCCAGCATCGCTTCCTTTCTTCCTCTCGGTCCCGGAAGACTTCCTCCTCTTCGTGTCCGTCTATTCTGCCCAATCTGTACTTTGTCAGTGTGTCTTGCATGTTGTCCTTCCAATTTTCCTGGGCCTGCCTAAAGAGCGTTTGTCCTTTGGCCTGTATGTGAGCGTTATCTTATAATCCCATTGTTCTCCATTCTTTCTACATGTCCCAGCCTTTAGAGAGCTGCTTAAGTTGTTTGCTTGAAATTCGCTTAAGTCTTTCTTGGTTAATTAGGAACCAAGACTCGGAGCCATATACATGTAGAAGACCCGGGTTTAGAATGGTGATGAAGGTTGTCTTTTTTACTTAATTTGTCTCGGGGAATTGTCAGGGGATATAGAGCAGTAGCTTGTCTGCTGAAGTTGCTGATTCTTTCTGTGGTTTCAGCTCAGTTCCCTGATTCTCGTGAAGCGATAAGTCCTACCCGTCCCTCTCAGTATTGTCTCCACCGATTGGGAAAAATTGGCCCAACCCAGATTGCAGAATGCAGTGAATTTACGGCCCCACCCAGAAGAATAAGACAAAGCGGCAAAGCGATGATGCAAGGTTGTTCAAGTCCAGTACAATAACTTAAATAAAGACCTTAATTGTAGCTTTTTGACCTAGCTCGCCCGTGACTGACGAAAAGTGAGGAACTAGTTAAGAACATTTTCCATGGTCCCACTTGCTCGTAAACCTTTGGGGGGGGGGGTTGTCGCTGACGTGTCTTTTACAATTAAAGAATCCATTTTTTGAAGATCGCACGAATCCTTTGGGATAAAAATGTGAGGAGGGTGAGATGTACGGAGGACGAAAAATGTGTCAGAAAAAAACTTGAGAATCTTTTGCTCACTAGTTGGATAATTGACCAAAAGCGCACTCAAAACTGACCCATAGAATTACACCGGTCACTTAGCAGGTGATATGCGACACCCGAAGCAAGTTTGCACGTCATCATCGTACGCAGTGAACCATATATCAATTCCAGGTAACAGATGACTAGCCCAGTGACTGATGGCATGATGTCATCATTTCTTCAAGCGTGGCAACAGCAATGACAAAAAACTAACATGATCTAATTTTGTAGTATATTAATGCCATGCGAGTGCCGTGTTAACCTGCATTCGTTTAATAATCTATATGGAAGGACTTTTGCACTATCGAAGATTGCATGACACTGTCGACTTCATTCAAAACAAGTTGTGGTGATTATCGGGCTGAAATGTGGCCCACCCGGTCCAATTTTAAAGTTCATAGTTCAATAGTGCCTCAGCACAGGTGAACAGATAGCCTATAGACATCATTCGATGCAGTAATAATTGTGTGTATAATCAACTAGGTGTGGCTTTCCACGTCAGTGGTACGCCGTGATCACTATCTTTTTGTTTTACCTTCAATTTCAAAGATTTAAAACGAGACGTGTCTCGTCCAAGCCTCATCAGTATTGATGCATAAGTTCAGCTGCTAGTAGTTGGAAAGCTTCAGAATTTAGCGCAGAGCGTCCTCCAGAATGCAGCGTAGAGCGCTGTCGGGACGCCTGCCACTAAGGCAACAGCATGTAAATTTTATGGATGACATGCTCTGCAGACTCCAAATTTAGTGCGTGCGGGTGAAAAATTATAAAAAAAAGGTGGGCAAAAAAGACAACACATGTACCTAATGTTACATTTTCAAACTTGAAAACCATAAAGCATGTAAGAAGAATCAAAGCGATGAAACATGGTATCACAGCCAAGTTTAAAAAAATATAAAGATATTCAATAAACAGTACAGTACTGACTGAATTCGAACTACTGTCTTCAACAGACAGACAGACAGACAGACAGCTAGACATAAGTTACTTCATCCTTCCCTGTTATCGGATTTGTTAGTAGTTTACTTCATTTAAGAATAACATGTACACATCGAATTACAAATTACTGATAATAAGATATGGTACAGCAATTTCAGACTACTAGTAATTCCGATAACAAGTTTGGTATGGAGGCTGCACTGTGTATTACTACAGCTTGCATAAACAACTAGAGTTCCACGAACACATTATCTTCGCCAAATAATCAAGGCTTATTGTGAAGAGTGATTAACATTTACATGCTATCACCCCCTGCAAATCTGAGTCAAACTCTAACTGAATGATTGTGCAATATTTCAAATAGACTTAAAAATTGTTTTAACTGATATTCATGGAAACTTTTAATCGTTGCCTAATTTGTAACACGCAATGCCCTATGTTGTATTTAGCCTCGCAATATGTTGTATTTAGCATCGCAATTCAGCCTTATACCGGCTGCCATGAGGCCTGTCTGTCAGATGATGACGAATAAACCAGTCTACTACTACTACTACATACGATGCTAGGTTCTCTCTGAGCAGAAGAGTGGTCCGGCTGGTTATCCACATGTTTTTAGGTGTTTTGTAAGGCTTTCTATTTTGTTCCCTTTCCGTTATGTCTCCAACCGTGTGTTGGATAAAAATGCCGAAACTGAACATTTTAAAACCCAACCGGACCCACACATCTGCTTGAATTGTAGTGAGACTGCCCCATTTGTTTATCTATGTACCCCATCTGTTTATTTATACTTCTTGGCAAGGCCTTCTGCTGGCCTGTTTCGGGAACGCTGTCACATGCCCCATTATGGAATGTAATGGATTTACAATTATCCTTACTAATTCTGCAGATTAGCTCCTGTTTTCTATAATTAGACATCGATTGTGTAAAGCACCATCTGAGCTCTCTACATACAAAACTTCACGACAATCTGTTTACCCCTTTTCAAGTAATACTGGACCGAATGTCAAAACAAAAACACCCACTGCCGTTCTAAACAAGCCGCTAGGGGGCCCAAACTTACAGAACTTACTTCCTGTGGCATGAACTATCTACCACACAACTATCATGACCATGGCACTTTCAGAAAATATGACACTAAATTTTGAAGCTCCGCTGCAGTACCTTAGGTACCCGCTAGAAGGCCCATAATCGAACTTGAACTTCCTTTCTATAAACCCTACCCATCCACTAAATATCATACAGATCCATCAACAGCTTCTTGAGTTATGTTGTCCACAAGAAATACACATCCACACAAAGCCCGCTGCAGTACAGACGGAAAATGCCAGAACCATTTATGAACTTGACCTCCGTTTTCACAACATCTACACACCTGCAAAAAATCATGAAGATCCATCAACATTTCCGTCACCTTTTTTTGCCAACATACAAACGCACAAAAATTAAAAGTCCGCTGCAGTACTGTTAAAAAACGCAAGGTGAACCATTTTTGAACTTGACCTTCCTTTGCATAACCACTACACACCTACCAAAAATCATAAAGATTCATCAAAGGTCTCTTGAGTTATGCTCTTGACATACATACAGACCCACCAAACAGCTGGCTCAACCGAAAACATAATCTTCCCCGAGTACTATAGTACACGGCGAAGATAATAATTGTACGGATTTTCACCATTACTACATGTGCAAATGACTTTTTCCGGCATCTAGAACGTTTTTTTCCGATAGAACCATGACAGACATTGCGACATGTTGTCCCATTCTCGGTATGTTGACCATTGCCGAAGGGTAAAATCTTGTTATTATTTTGAAATCAGGCGAAAATCAATGCGCGCGCTGTTGTCATCTATAAGATTTACTTGCTGTGGCCTAAACAAGGAAACACAGGAAGGGATTGTATTTGCTAAAGGATGTTTCTCCCCACAGCGTGGACAATGTTGCCGAACATGAGGCACTGGGAGAGGTATGCGTTTGCCTACCTACTTCTACTTGCTTTCCTGTTCAAGTCTAGTGAATCCTCTGTAAGTGGGTAAGTACCATTTTGATACCTGTCCTGTTATTACCCTTTGGATAGAAGGTTATGCTTTTGGGCGGGGGTGTCTGCTTATTTGTAAATAGCATAACAGGAGAAGTCGGAAATGGATATATGTGACATTTGTTATGTTGGCATATAGCTGTTTGCAAAATGAAGAAATAGCTATATTTTTGGCCCTCTGGTGGCTTTCCTAGGTACTGCAACTTCAGTTATGATACCTCGTGTTTTGGATATGTTATTGTTATGATTTTGGGTAGTAGATACATATAGCTCTTGTGCTTATAATAATTGACATAAGTTTGAGCCCTCTAGCAGCTTTCTTTCGAACTACAGGGGTGTTTCAGTAGCAGACATTGCAAAGGATAAGTCAGAGAGGGATGAATAAATTTCTTTATCTTTAACGGTAGGCTTGAGGAAGACCAATGCAATGGTATATAAAGCATGCAAATTAGAACTTGATTTGCATAATTGACGAGGACAATTTACATTTCAACAGGAATTTCATATATATATACTCATTGCATATGTAACTTGGTTTGAGAGGAACATTAATTTGAATACATAATGCAATGTATGATCTAATTTGCCTAATTAATTGGGAAATTGTATAATACCTTAGTTGTAAATGATGGAATGTCCATGTCAGTGACACATGAATTGAATATAAATATATCATTTGCATAACCAATGATGAAATGCTACAATAGCTTTATGAAAAAGGCTATTTGCAACATATATGATTTGAAAAAAGGAAACAATGAATTCATGTACACTATGCTAATAAGAGACTTCTTTGCTATAATGAGCAAATAAACTCTTTGGAAAATATTTGTGACATGTAAAAAGTTATGTCATATTTCATGTAAATTAGGTGATTTTCATAGTTACTTATGATATTGCATGGCGGGCGAAAATATGGGGTGGTTAGATTTTGGTTCAGATTGTGGACATTGATTGTTTACTTAAGCCGAAGTGCCTTACTGTCGTATTCTGTGTAATTGTAATGTTAGTGGTCCGCAACATCAGCTTGTCTGCCTGGCGTTCCACTGTGTATTGTATTGTTGCAATTTTGAATAAAGAATAAAGAATAAAGATTGTTAACTTCAAGGTAAATATGGCATAGTACGAGAAGTAAGCTGTAATGAGGCGGGGCAAATGGATTGTTCTAGAAATCCCAGCCTCTTATCAATTAACTGTTTCTTTGCCAGGTCAAATGTCTGCCATCGTCAGGTTTCCTATGCGTGTCAGGAACCTTACTCTCAAAGCTTCAGCGCCAGTTGTGGCTTCCTTGGATGGAGCACATGCCAACGGTAATTCGTAAACAGACGTAACATTGATAACACGTTTAGTTCGTATGATTGTAGAATAGAATAGCATGACATTTTATGTATATCTATCTGTTGAATAAAATTGTGTAAATACTGCCTCAAGTGCTTGGGCAACCTGAAAATAATACAGTGTTTTAGGCTTTTCAAAAAAGGGTTATTTTCATGATTTTGTTTTCTTTGAATTTGAAACATGTATACATGATAGTAACTGCTATCAAATAAATGTTTCCAAAGTTTAGCATCTTCTTTGGTTTTGACGAAATTGTCCTTAGAAGTAGGTCATTTCATGTTTGACTAAAGATATGACTTTGGGCCATATCTAAGATACAGTATATGAGAAAGTAAAGCAGTGATCTGATCTAACTTTATGTAAGGGGTGTTTTCCATCAAATTAATACGTGTAGAGATTCGTTGTCTGTTTTGTGGCTGAACACATGTCGATAAAAGTAGGCCATATTCTGCACTTATGCAGATTCTCACGTTTTAGACTATGTTCGAAGCTTTGAAAATGCCAAAGCTTATTGGAAAAGGTAAATCATTATTTGACGAAGGTTTGAAATCGTGGAACTCGTTTTTTGAAAATATCGTTTCAGCTACCGAACGGCTTACCGATCGGCAACCTGTTACCGTAACGAGGCTTTCTGTTGTTCCGGATACATAGCTGTGGGAGGAAGTTGCATTTGTAAGTTGGCATTTGTATCAACATATAAATTCTTTATTCTTTATCACCTTTGTCAATATGGGGGATATTGGGCCAATCTCTAGTACATGTACTTGAAACTAATAAAAACTTATTAGTAAGTTAAATGGGGACTATCTGGCTTCCCATATGCGTGACATTGTATCATTCCAAAGATTCTTTGCCCCTCCCTTGAGTTTTGCCTATATATGACCAGAATAAATCTGGAGTTTTGATATATATAGTGACACTTAATGCATGCCAGCCTGACGTTTACATCACATGTACATGTAAACTGTAGATGATAGCTTCTTTGAGTAGATGATAACATTCAGATACTTGTATCAAGAAGTGGAACTGGAAGCTTTTCTGTCTGCCCTTTGATTTGTCGTAAATGAATTGTGATTCAGAATAGAGAATAACCCCACCATGGCCAACATGCTTTGTATACACTAGGGATGTATATATGGGTGAATGTATTGTAATGGAGGGGTTGTAAACACGCGTTGTGACTTTATTGATATATAGGTAATGCGGTAATTTGGTATCAACTCTAGTAGCGTCATGTTTGATGTATTTTGAATACATGGATATCTGATCAAGTGTGCTTACATGTACGTCAGGAATTACTGATGCTGCATTAATTTAGTAGATATTTTTAACTTCGCCGGTTCTTTAGTTTGGCGTTTTCATGGTTGCACGGAATTATTGGTGGATCATGTGTTTTAATGGAGGGGGTTAACGTTCTGGACAAGTAGCGACGTTTTTTATAGGCAGCTCGTGTGGTACGTTTATATTTAGTTGTTTATTATGAACCCACTCCTTGGCAGTCGTCTCCCCACAATCACCTCACGATCATGCCAGGTTTGCCATGACTGACAACAGACGACGTACATAACGTTTCTTATCCTTGCTGGCCTTTCTCAGACAAGTGCTGAGGAAATGTTTTTAATGGCTCCGTGTAATTTGCCCCTCAGTGATCTTGATTCTTTCCTTTGACGTAATGGCAATATTCGAAGAGGGAAATGGTAATAACACCTACTACAGATGCCCAGGATTAGGTTTAGGACAACAAACATGTTTACACACTGAAGCCTTTGAAGTTTGTTGATGTGTACACATATAATGAAGACGAATGGTTCATGACGTGAGAGTAATTATGTGTCTTTATGTGCCCATTGTTCAAAAGGGCGCTCGAAAGTCAAGAGTTCATTTTAGGACAACCAAAACGTGAACCAGTCGAAGTTCGTTGTTGTATAACGTTACATATAATGAAGACGAATGTCAGATGACGTGCACGTAATGTTACCCGCTTTCCTTTGACGTAAATGACTATATTCGAAGAGGAAAATTGTAATTTTCAAAGCATTGTGTATTTGATAATATGACTCCGCCAGCCATAACACCAACTTCGGATGCTCAGGGTTCGTTTTAGGACAACAAACATGTTTACACACCGAACCCTTGGAAGTTTGTTGATGCACATATAATGAAGACAAATGTCGATGATGTGCGATGATTTTGCGCCCATTGTTCAAAAGGGCGCTCGAAAGTCAAGAATGTCGCCCGCTTTCCTTTGACGTAAAATTTATGGCAATCTATTAAGAGAAGAAATGTGTGATTTTCAAAGCCTCTTGTATTCTATGATATAACACCACCAGCCAAAACACCTAATTCAGATGTTCGGAGTTCGTTTTCGAAAAACAAATTTATGTCACCATGAACCATTTGAAGTTCATTGATGTGTACACATATAATGAAGACGACTGTTCAGATGACCTGCAGGCAGCTATGAGTCATCTTGCGCCCATTGTTCAAAAGGGCACTCGTTAGTCTAGAATATCACCCGCTTTCCTTTCACGTAGACTAATGACAACATTCAAAGAAAAAAAGTGTGACTTTCATAGCCTTGTGTTTTAGATGATATGACTCCGCCAACCAACTTCAGATGCTCAAATATGTCACCAAAAATCTAAAAATTCATCATTGTGTTCATTTATGATGACGAACGTTGGATGCGGGTAATTATTCGTCATTTTGTGCCCATTGTTCGAAAGGGTGCGCGAACGAACCCAAAGTCAAGAATGTGACCCTTTGGTAAAGTGGGTTTATATACCTGAAACATCGGACGTGTGGTGAGACAACACTTTTTGTAATTGGGCAGTCACCTAGAATTCCTGCCTGCAACATTGCATGCATCCAAGTTTTGGGGCGTAAACGGGTTGCAAGTTTTGTCTATTCAAAGCGACATTTTGCACACCTGCGTGGCCCTTCTTAAAATTGGGGTAATTACCTGAAACGTCTATTCAGGCTCTTGTCGTAAGAAGATATCAAATGAGCACACTTGTGTTCCTTGTTTATGTCAAATAGTCCATATACAAACAAGAGTCTTAGGACCCAACATCTCCATGAAACTTTTTTTTTGTGAGACCAGTTCCCCCCATTCTATATCGCTCAATGGTATGACCCACACCTGTTTGACCCACTTTCACTACTACAAGTAACAGATGGCAATAGCTACTACAAGTAACAGATGGCAATGCAATGGACAAGACTGCAAATATAGATTTCCCCATTACTTATGCAAATTAAGTCCAATTTGCATAATTTGCACTTCATTGTATACATGTCTGTCTAAGCTACCTGCATAGTAAATAACATGAAAATCTGTCGCTCCTTTCTTCAGTTATTCTCCTTAAAAGATTTTGACAAATACGCCATTGCAGTTCCAGTGACACATACCAGGGGCCCAAAATCGACCTTGACCTTTCTCCTCCCGACGCCTACCCACATACCAAATATCATTACAATTCATCCACACGTTCTATAGTTATGCTGATTTTACGCATCCGGTGACACATACATACACACACGGTGACACAAACATACACACACGCGCACACACACGCAAACACACTAACTTTGCATGATTTGCACTTCAGTGTGTACATCTCTGTCCAACCTACCTGCGTACCAAATAACATGAAAATCTGTTGTTCCTCTCTTCAGTTATACCCCTTTAGAACATTTCTACAAATAGGCCATTGCAATTCCAGGGACACAAACCAGGGGGCCCTAAATCGACCTTGACCATTCTCCTCCCAGCGCATACCCACATACCAAATATCATTACAATCCATCTGCACGTTCTACAGTTATGCTGACTTTAAGCATCCGACGACACACATGCAAACGATTTACCTCCTTACTTATGCAAATTCGGTCTCATTTGCATAGTTTGCACTTAAGTGTGTACATTTTGGTCTAACCTACCTGTGTACCAAAGAACATGACGATCTATCGATCCACTCTTCAGTTCTTCTCCATTGAAGATTTTAACAAATACGCCATTGCAGTTCTAGTCACACATGCCAGGGGGACCAAAATCGACCTTGACCTTCCTATTCTTAACACCCACCCACATACCAAAAATTATTACAATCCATGAACAGGTTCTACAGTTATGGTGACTTTAAGCGTCCGGTGACACATACATACACACAAACACCAAACGCAAGCAAAACAGTATCTCCATGAAAAAGCCTTTTTTCATGGAGATAACAAAGTGGTAAATGCCATGCACGTAGTTAATGCATTTATCTTCTAGTTAGGCAGACGTGTGTGACTTTTTGTTACTTCATCCCAAGGGATTGAAGTCTTGATTTTGGCCTGTATGTGTGTTTGTCAGCTGGTCTATCTGCGTGTCTGTCTCTGTCTGCGTGTTTGTCTGTGTGTCTGTGTGTGTATGTGTGTGTGTGTGTGTGTACATGTGTGTGTGTGTATGTGTGTGTGTGTGTATGTGTGTGTGTGTGTTTGTGTTTCTGCGATTCCTAAGATACACAATACAGCGTTGACTTATACATCCTCGGTGCTTCAATTGTTGTCATTGAGACTCCTTCACAATTAATGGCAATGTAAAACTTCATCACAATTCGTCTTATTCCATGTGCATGTTGATAGAATTAAGTGAACATATCTATTTAAAAGTTTACTAGATACTTCCCTATATCCAGCAAAAACAATCAAAACTGTAATCATCTATACGTACTGTGACCGCCTAGTCGATAGAGACAGCCATGCATCTAAAGCCAAGTGTGAAACGCAAAATTGACTTGATTGAGTAAGCAGTGTCAGTGCAGTATTCCCTAGCAATTATTACTTGATATAGTTCAATCATAGCTTTGGATAACTATGACGATTCTTGGATAGAAAATCTTTTCTAATTAAAGTAATTGTGTGGATTATGTTTTCGCATGACGTTGGACTTGATTTAATTCTTATTCTCTTTATATTTTCCTCATGCAGATGACCCGTATTGTTCGCCAGGTAAGACATGTCATGTATCATATCATTTTACTAAATAATCAAATTCTTCTGTTCGAAAACAATTTCATACTAGATAATATCTATTCTTATTAGATCCATCATCGGCTATTGTACTTGCAGGTACACGTTGCGTTTGTCGAAGAAGACTACGCACATTTGTACGTAACAAACAGTATACAAATTTGCCCTCTCCCTTTCCCCGCACACTTGCACTATTTTGTTGTATCTCAACTGCTTCAACAAATTAAAAGCTTGCTTAATATGAGGATACTGCATTTTTTGAGAAATGTTTCGAACATGATCTCATACCTTCACCAAATTACATTACATTTTATGACGTATTATAAAGGTTTCTAATTAATTATGCAAATAAGATCCTCGAAGTTTGGAAATAATTTGATTGTAACAACTTCGGCGATTGGTAGTGCTACATTGCAAATATCATACTGATCCATCAACAACGTCTTGAATTATGTTGTTCACAAAAACACCCCGCAAACACAAACACAAACGGTACCGAAAGCATTACCCTTCACATGCTTCCTGTCGAAGGTAAATAGTCAAAGATTTGTTCGTCGATTCGCTTACAGTGTCCGGAGGTTGGTCGGTGACGAGTGCCACTAGGAGCGGGCCAAACTGTGGCGTCACAACTGTAACCTACACCCGTTCCTGTAACAGCCCGTTGCCGTCCTGCGGTGGAAGTCCATGTTGGGGAGCATCGACTTGGACCGAACGAGAAACCAGACGATGCCCAAGTAAGGCCCCCATTCCACTAGTGTTATCTTCATCACCACTCGAGCTGCCTTTTTAAATCAAACATTACATTATACATTAAGACAGGTTCGTTAGCTATGCTTCGGTCCCATTTCATCCGGGGCCCGGCCGGGCAGCTTGTGGGAACGAAAAATATGATGTAAAAGACAACAAAAGACACAAAACGTAAAAAAATTACTCATAACCATATATTGTGTATTTTCTTGGTGTGAATTTTTTTTATTTTTCGTTTTCGCAAACAGCCCGGCCGGGCCCTGGATTGAAAATGGGACCGAAGCATAACATTAGGATGAAATTTCTGGGATGAAATACTATTGTATTGCCTTTTTGCAGGCTTTGGAGGTTGGGGGATCTTTGGGTTCTTCTTTGTTTTGGCGCTGTTTGGTGACCCACATTTCTCAACAACCGACATGAAAGACTACACATTTAACGGCCATGGAGAATTCACACTTATGAATGCACTGGATGGAGAGTTCCTCATCCAAGGAAGGACCATAAGGGCTGTCGACTCTGACGGATTAGAAACCGACGCCACTGTACTCGGTGCTGTTGCTGCCAAGTCGTCTACTTCGTCTTCTGTTCAAGTTAACATGGAAGAGGGCGGTAAGCCTGTGCTGTGTGTTGGAGAAGGAACACTATATACCTGTCTTCGTCTTAAACATGCTCCGTCAAGCTCAAAAGTTCAATTTATTACATATGATGATGATATTTTCAACATTTCTGGCTGTTTGCTACATTTGAGTAATCTCTGATTATGATATAGTTGATTGTATCATGTGACGTACGACATTGTTACCTTTGTCAAGAAGTTTGTATTTTAGGCAGCGTCTCTCTCTCTCTCTCTCTTTCTCTCTCTCTCTCTCTCTCTCTCTCTCTCTCTCTCTCGCTCTCTCTCTCTCTCTCGCGCGCGCGCGCTCTCTTGGTTTGTAACGCAAATAACTCAAGAACGGCTGGATTTGTTTTGGTGTGCTGGTACCTGTCAGGGTTTAAATCGCATAATCAATTAGTGAATTTATTTGCAAGTCATATCATTGGTTCTTTTTCTCCATAGTCCTCCGTCTGTACGTTGACAACACGCTTGTCCCAGACTTTAATGACCTGGCAGAGGGGGGAATGCTCTCCTTCACCGAAGTACTGATCTCCAAGGGGACGGGTGGATCTGTTGTGGCTGAGTTCTCTGCAGGTAGTGCCATGTCACATCACGTTGGCGTTTGTATTTAAGACACGTTGTTCAATACCTTTTTCTTGTAATGCGGTACAATACCCAGGTTACACGAGGAATCATTATGACATTGACATTGCTAATTGATCAATCAAGGAAGCCACAGGCTGAACATGTTTTTTTAGCTCTACCAAATGGACAACCCATCCATACGTTTCTGACGGCCACAGCGCGATACTTTCGTTGACTCTTTTAAAATCTGCATGATCTGGGGTATCATATGTTTATAAAAAAATTACCCTTCGAGATAGTGATAGTGGTTACGTTCTTGGATCCTTTACTTGCGGTTCTTTGGTCAGACGATTGAATTTCTAAAACATGGCTGAAATACCCGTTCATAGGTGCCAGGGTAGAGGCGTTCGAAGAGACTGGCATCCTTTCGTTGGCGATGCATCTTCCGGAGGACTACATGCATCATACAAAGGGCCTGTATGGAGTTTGGAATGGAGATCCGGATGATGACTTCACCCGTCCGGATGGCACGATCCTCAGTACAAACGCCACTGATGAGGAAATCTACGAATGGGGACTGCTATGTGAGTTTCTTTTGTTGAAAGTATATCTGTCAGGTATTATGCAGGCTCTTATTACCTTCGCCGAGAAGGTTCTGTTCATGTGTTTGTGTGTTGTAAGACCTCGAAATGATAAGATTTTGAGCCCCCTAGCACCTTGCAATAGTATTGCAGCGGAGCTTCCCGATTTCGTATCTTGTGTTCTGAACATGCTGTGGTCATGATTTCTTAGTGGTAGATAGCTCTTGTTTTATCATGTTTAGCTACCTGATTGGGTTGTAAAAACGTGTTTTTATGTATTTACTTTTTTTTCTACTTGCTTTACTTTTCATAGGGGAGATCACTGAGGCTGAGAGCATCTTCTACTACGGAAACGACTCGTACGCCGCCTTCCGCAACCCGGATCCGTCGTGGCGCCCCCTCTTCGAGCCGGTCTTTGACGATCCGGCTTTTGAACAAGAGGTAACCGGAACGACTACTTTTGTGTCTCAAAAGGAATTCATTACAAAACGTTAACGTCAGGTACATATGCAGCGTTTCTGTAGAGGACTAGGATGAATTCTAGAGTGACTTGACTGTGTTAAAAAGTGACTGTCGGTTTTATTTCCGGTCCACGTTGCCCCAAACGTAAAAATGAGTACTAAATATCAGAGACTCCCTTGCGCCAATGCATCAATTCGTGCTAACACTGCTCTACCTTACGTGACATGTGAAAACAAAAGCTTGCATGCCACTTCGACATATTTTGCAAGTAAATAAAGATCTGATTTTTGGTTAAAAAGAGTTATGAGATCAATAAAGAAATAAGAAGCGATATTAGTACATGTAAAAGATGTAATTCACACATAGGCGAGGGAAGCATGTGGCGACAACAAAATCTGCCTGTTTGACGCATCCGTTACCAAAAATGTCTCGGTTGGATTGGGGACCTTGAAGGCACAGGAGCGGAGCAGTAGCATTGGCGAAAGTCTCTGTGAGTCTTACTTACATATAGGTGGTTTCAGGTGTGGTGGGTGCACCAGGAAAACACTTTATGGTTTATCTTAAAATAACACTCGATCTGAATCTGTACCTTTGTCACAAAATATCTAGTGCTGTGAGAATATTTCATTTTTTGACTTGGTGGCATGTGGTTTGCATCCGAAGATATTCCATTTCAGTTTTGCTTCTTCTTGGTACACACATGATATACACACAACGATATTGAATGTTAGAATACTGTTGGTTTAGTCGGGATTCTAGATCTGTGTCATCTATCGATTGGTTTAGCACATCTGATTCAATTGGATTAGCATCTTAAGCCTGTGTCTCATTACTTAACTCATATCAAACCTTCACGGCTTAATCCAATAGTCAGTGGTGAAAAACTAATCCAGAAAAGTGTGGTTGATATCCAGAAAAAGAGCTAATCTATTGACCCGTACTCCTCTGCAGCGGATTCTGCTCCAATCATCGATGGCCCGGGCAGTCTTAATGTCACGGTTGGAGACGTTGTGACCTTCTCCTTTACCGCCACGGACCTGAGGGGCGACTCTGTCACGGTAGTAGCGGAAACCCTTCCGCCTGGAGCCACCTTTGAGTCTGACGGCAATACGGGAACTGTCACTTGGACTGCAGTCGATTACGACGGCCCGGTTATGAAGTAAATATTATAAATGTTCTTTAGCTATACTATCAAAGCTAGATTGCATGTGAAAAGACTCTTTTGTAACGGTTACATTCTTTAGTATTGAAAGAGCATTCTTATAGTTGATCGACGTATAAGCACTCTGGACTGCAACATTCGCCTCATAGCAGAGCTGAACCCGCGTAAACCTCCTCTGAATTCGGGTCGTTTCTACATCGCGGATTCAGCTCTGCTATAGAATAATGCACTGCAACTGTGATTATCTTGACAACTGCACTTAGTGTAGCCTGCTTTGCAGGCCTCCCGGCCGGCGCCGGCGTCTATTTTTTGGGGGAGCGCTGATTCGCGATTTTCAACTCATCGGGACCCGGGACCAGGTTCTTTGGCTGCGGCACCGTATCTGCTTTGGGCACCGTATTTGCTTGGGGCACCGTATCTGTCGCATAGTTAACGCAGCCGTTTTGCATTGATTGGTTGTTGCGTCCATTCCTTCTCTCTTTGCTGTTCATTTACCTGTCTACCCTGCATCACAACCAGCTTCACCGCGACCAATGCCCGCAACCAGACCACAGTGTACATTCCACAAGTCAACCTGTGTAAATGCCAAAACGGCGGCGTCTGTGACTTCAGCACCCTGGCTGACGGGGAGGATGAAGCCGGAGATCTGCGCTTTGTCGCCTGCCAGTGTCCATCTCCATACAAAGGTATGGAGTGCCATTATGTATCTTTTCATTTTTTACCTTGCCCAGCCAAAGGTATATACATTAGTATGTAATAATGGACCAAACTTGTATTTAATTGGTATGCAAAGTTTGTATTTGTTTGGGGAATACATGGGCTTCCCGTTTCTGACTTTTCACTGTTTATATTTAGGTTTCTAAGATGAGTATGAATTCCAACAAGTTTCTACAGCAGATGATTATTCTTAAGTACTCCATACGTGTATAACACTAAACGTTTTACAAATTTGTTCCAGGTCCGTTCTGCGAATACATCGACGAGTGCAACAGCACGACCGACTGTGGACAGAACGCCGCGTGTGTGAACAATTCAGCGGGGGCATTTATTTGTGAATGCGAGGCTGGCTACTACCCCAATCCTGATGACAAGTCCTGCCAAGGTAAATGAAATGATACAACACAGACGTGGATGCATTTATACTGTAAACCAATGGATTTCCTTTGAACGCTTAGCTGCTACCAGGACTAAGGTATAATGTGTGTTTGAAGCAATGGGGTACTGACCTATAATGATCAACTGAAAAATACTTAATCACTTTTTCGAGGGGACGATTCTGTATTCACCTGTAAGATATAGTGACAGCTGTTAATCTGAGGTTGGCCAATGATTGCTTTCCTGGTGCACGGTTTGTTTTTGTTTGTACTGGGATTAGGCCAGATCATTAAAAATTCTATTCAAAGCACAAATGTCATACCTATTGGGTGATCATAAATGGTGACCTGTGAATGAAAATACTTTTTATTGTTTGTCAATAACAAATCTTATGTCGTCTTCAGCTTGCCCCTATGGATACAAAGGAAACAGGGACGACTGCTACCGCTTCTGGGGCGGGAAAAACGCTAAGACCTACAGCGGTGCCAGACAGGTCTGTCAGGAGAACGGAGGAGACATCTACATGTGGAAGAGTGCTGCTGAGGTAGCTAGGCTCAAGAGGAAACTGATCCGGTAAGAAACTCTCTTGTTTTATCAGCTAGCAGCTCAGAAAGTAAAAGGCCGCGTTTCAATAAAAAATAAAAAAATACTAATCATGGAAAAAGGTTCTTTCATACTAAGTAAAGGAAACTGATTAGTGCTCAAAGTTGCTGTTTGGGGAGGAATTGATCATAACGTCGTCGTCTTCGAATGAAGGGTTATCGAACTTTCCGCTCGGGGTGTGTTTACGGCCTTTGATTAGATTACGTCGCCAGGGCGGCTGGGAAAGTAGGGTGGCAAGCGGAAGTAGTGGTAGCGGTAGCGGTAGGAAGGCTATCAGAAACGGTTAAATAAAGCAAACTGGGCCCGTAAAAACCCCTAAGCCGGCCCCTAGAGACTGGGACCAGGCTAGAACTTTTTCAGAGAGTGGTCTGAACACGTTAGTCTGTCAAGTTTGCATTGCTGGCGGTATAACTGATGTTACATGCAGCATATATCCCTTAATGCCTCGTTTTTAAAAATCCCGGATATATGTGAAATCCCGGATTTAGGTGAAGTAACGTTACACGCATCTTTACTTCGAAAGAAATAGTAGAACTTACTAATAGCAAATTATTGACTACTAGTATTATATTGTGGTCAGGTAAGAAACACCATCGATAGCATATAAATGAGCTGGGAATTCAGATCTTAGGGTACCATCTACACGTGCCATGGCAACACCATGCCATGTTGTAACTGTTAACAACTACGTTCGGTATGACTTCTATTGTTACATGTCGATTTCAGCGATCGCGCCCCAAGTGTGTGGATAGGCCTGAGTGATGAGAACCACGAAGGAACCTGGCTGTGGGCTAACGGGATGGCTTTGGGCGGAAGCGACTTCACCGACTGGTCTCCCGACCCGCCGCGCAACACGGATAAGAAGGACTGCGCCGTCGCACGGAAGGTCCACCAGTACCGCTGGAAGGCCGTGCCCTGCAGCTACAGGAGGGCCTTCATCTGTCACTCTCCACGGGCTCCGTAAGAATGGAGTGTCGACATTGTCAACATCTGTTTGTCTTGTGTGTTTACAGTCTTCTTGTCTGTAAACAGGATAAATCAAGATGTCATAAACTGACTTCCATTCTTCTTTTCATTCATTCATTCATTCATTCGTTCGATCGTTCTTACTTTTTTGCCCTTTTCTGTATGAGGGTGTTTTCTTATAGCTTTACGTAGCTTTTTGTTTGCATAAATGATTAACTTTCGAAACTTGAAGACCTTGATTGAGATTCAGAACAATGGATTTTTGTACGATTTTGTTGGCAAGCCTTCGGATACAATCAGGGCATTTAGGAAGCCAGATCCCTTGTTGAATAAAACGTATGTCAGTATATTAAATGACTTTAGTAGATACACAGTTTTTCAGTCCACGTCAGTTTTCTTTTTGTTCTGGTGGTTAGGCATCAGGTTGTAATGAATAATGAAGACTTTTACTGCACACCACAAAGAAGTAGCCTGATTTAATAGCGCTTAAAAGAAGTCGATCTGATAGGGTGAACTAGTCTATATGGTACACTGACGCAGTTTTTCGCTTCTGATTTCCAATTGTTCTTTATGAAATTACCAACTCATCTAGGTACAACCTCTACGTTTGTCCTATTTGAAATTTGCATTAACTTAGAGACTTTTAACGTTCTTATCCAGACATTTGGTGATGATAGCTCATCTCTAGGCAGCAGATATGTAGGATCCAGCTCTGTCTATTCCTCTTATTTTTTCCTCTGTCTCCTCCTCCTCCTCCTCCTCCGTCTTCTCCCCCAACTTCTCCAACTTCTACGTCTTCTCCTTCTTCGCCTTTTCCTTCTTCTGCTTGGAGATCAATAATAGTCAGCTGGTCTGTTCTGTCCTTTCGATAACTCAGATATTGACTTATTCACTGCATCATATTGTTTTACTGGTACACAAATATAGAAGATGATGGAAGTTATCAAGCTACTAGTGTGCTTGTTTGAATTAGTGCAGACCATTAACGTATATACATGTATTTGTTGTTAGATTTGAAGCATCATATATTTGATGGAGATAATCAATCCTATATTAAAGATAAAAAGTAAAGCTATGTTATTATTGTGTAAGAACTTAGCACATACTCGGCATATTTGATAGATCATGAGGTGACAGATTAGAAGCATGATCGATTTGAGAGAAGTTCTGGATTGGAAATAACAAGTAAATCTATATACTTGTAGTTATTGCAGAATAACTAAGAGTATACTCTGTATGCTCGTTATATCTGATAGAAGCATCATATTGTAGAGATCACTAGTTATAGATTTGGGAGTGAACAGTGAACAAAGCGCATAATCGGTGTGATTAGTGACATGATAATGATGATGATAACATCTAATAATGTTTAGACATATAAATGCAAACTTTGTGACAAGTAAGTGCATAGTGCCCATATGCAATAACCTATATATAATTATAGGGTGGCATGAATTGGACTACATTTACTGCTTGACTTGACAAAGACCGATGTCGTACGGTCGAAAATTTGGGTAAGTCCAATTTTTGTGTTGGAAATTACAGTTAATACTCGTTTAAGAATGATTTCTACCAACACAGATGACCTTTCAAGCTTACATTTACTGCTAGCTTGGCACAGCTTCCAAAATGTTGGAATCTTTCGGAGATTTTGTTTCTGGTATCTGGTATCTGCAATAAAAAGCCGTATCTGTGTCTTTTATTTGATTACCGCCTTAGTGGCTTCACAATTATATGTAAATAAATAGTTCATTGTTCCATTACATCATTGACCAGAGAATGACGACGACTTTTAGTTCAAATTCCTTTTGTGTGGGCGAAATCAACACTTCACTGCACTGAGGAAGAGACGAAGTACAATGCATTACGAAGCGTATAATGCAAATGAGCGGTCTGGACGTAGACTGGTGGAGTTTTTTGACTCTCGGCCAGGTGTCAGTTACTATGCTGGCCCCCACAGCACACACTCAAGCCAGCCCTGAGCTAGTCCTACTGTTATGTTCAACATGTCAGCTGCATGTAATTGTGGTCTCCAGTCGATGAAAGTCTTTCCCCAACAGGGCTCACTGAAGCCACACGGTTATTTGCTGGGCGCCAAGGTGCTAATAGCACTCCGCACAGCACGGGAGCCACAGAAACTGCGGTTTTCCGTTATACGCTTCTGCATTGGCCCGGTTCGTAATGGACTGAGTAACAATAGCAAGGATGTTAAACCCCCTTGGTAACAACGGCTTACAGTTGAGTCTATACCGGTAACATATTTGACAATACACTCAGCACAGCCATATGTGAATGGGTAAATGAACGAACGAACGAACGAACGAACGAACGAACGAACGAACGAACGGATGAGTGAGTGAGTGAGTGAGTGAGTGAGTGAGTGAGTGAGTGAGTGAGTGAGAGAGAGAGAGAGAGAAAATCTTAAAAGGGACACGTCATATCTCGCGATTCCCAAGGGTTTGATACAAAAGTACTTTGCAGACGGTCTTTTCTGAAACTGCAAATCTCCGCGGGCGAGAAAATTCTCCGATGTTAGATTACGCCCCCTGGCGATCCTATCACGACTAGACAGCCTATGGTGCAGATATAGATTCGTGAATACTTTTAGGAGAAAATATGATTTTTCTGAGGCTCGATTACACTTTGCGTGACATGCATTGGCTGAGCTTTGTGCACAATATTTGCCTCCTCACTATGAATTACGCGACATAATATAGCTTCGAGTTCCCTACCAATTACGCGAAATTAAAAAGAGACCAGCCTATATACGGAAAAGAGTATAGACACCCTTTACATATCGTTTGATAGGTAGGTCGTTTAATGTGCCCCTACTTTCGATCTATGGCGCATAGAGAAATGGCTATTGGCATGATAATCCTGTCTATAGTAGAAACATTTGCACTATTGACAGGATCATCCAGGCAAGTCACGTGACACCACTTAGAATGACACTTGTTACGCCGATTTACGATCGTCGTAAATAATCTACGTCGTAAAATCAAGATAATTAATTGTGTGCTGCTCAAACTTCTACCTGAATGGCACTGAACCATGCACGTAATAACGATATAGATATTTTGTTGTAGATGATATAATATTTTTTGTTTTGAGTTCGACGTTGGAAAGGAATAAACACAAATATGCAACATTACTGCCATATGGTTTTGTACATGCGCACCAGCTTCTTTGAAATTTCGCGCCGGCCGGAAGGTGCGACATTGTATTTTATTTCACGGGAATCGACCGGGAACTGGAGATATTTTAGCCCTCGGAATCTCGACAGGTCCACAACCATGGATTTCCAGAACATCGTGGAGATTCTGCAGGCCACCATAGACCACAACGTGCGGCAGCAGGCCGAGGAAAAGCTCTCGGAGGTACGGGGGAAACCTCCGCCTGTCGCGCCGGCGGCATGGCGTGCACACTTGTAACATTTTTATCGATAAATATCCGCGTCAAAACTTTCCCCTTGTAACTTAAGAACAATCAAGATAGACTTGTTTCTCTAACTGTAAGCTTAGATCTGTCGTAACTTCTATAGTAAGGGGTTATATTGTCTTAATGATAACATATTTAGTCGGGTTAGAGAAGGGTTTTTTGCGGGATGTGCACACCAACATGCAGAAGTGTGGGGAGGGGGGCGAGAAAAATTCGTGTGGCCTCGTGTGGATCACACATGTCCAGACAGCGAATTCCGTCACATCGACGGCCACACCACAAAGTTTAGACGGTCTATGAACTCTAGCATCCCCGATGGCCGATCGCTCGCCTTTCTGAGGAGCTCGAGCATGGGGGGAAAGGCGCGAGGGACCTTCTTTTCCTTGCACTGCTGATGTCGTAATCGCGCGGCTGGGACGTGCTCGGTACTACACTGACATGTGATGTGCCTGTCAGGTGCACACGGACAGCTGAACTGCCTTCCACGTGCGCTATCACATGCCCCGCGGCAGTAGGTCTAATAAGGGAATCTATTTTCAGTTCAAACTGCATTTTGGGGGCTGGTTAGCATTAAAACCAAATTTTTGTACTTCTGATCACATACATTGTTATCAATAATAAGTCTTTATAAAAGGAAAGGAACTTACTAACTTACGCCACCGAACGTGTCAAACGTGATCTCACATAAAATACTCCTTCATACTATGTGATATGTTATGTTATGTTATTTGGTGCCAGAAAACACATAGAATTCTGATATTGGCCTTCGCATATTTCTTCCTGAAGGAAAAATATCTCTTTCATTATAAGCATGACACACAGATAAGAAGTCTGATTTTTTAAGATAAGGCTGTACCCACGGGAAATTACACATGTAGAGGATTGCAGCTTCATAAGTGCTCAGTCACACTCACTAGTTTAAGCACTGTATGTCAAATCCCTTAGTTTTACTTGTAAAATTGATGTCAATACTTGTACATGTAAATTCCATGCAATTGTAATGGAATATTACAGCCCTCCTCCTACTCTCCTTTGTCTGTATGTCTCTGTCTATACAAAAACACAGAGAATTAAATGACGGCTCTTTGCCTACCTTGAATGAACTTCCATACATCAAGCTTCCTGTAGGCACCAAATTTCTTTCCATTACTGTGTCAGTTTCAGTCTTGAAGGCTCAAAATGAAGAATACTTTGCACATGTACATTTTTGTTGTACAGTTACTGGTGCCATGGTTGTAGCAGATCTAATGTGTTTGTAGTTTGGTCTTTAGTGTTGCAACAAGACATCGGATGATGTTTTTAGTTTTGTATGTTGAATATTAAGACACAATCAGTGAATTATGGATAAAACTTGTGTAAACAAACATTTTAAGATTCAAACTCAAAGTTAAACGGATGCATTTAGAACCTACATGTACATTTGTATATGTTGTAATACCTGTATGTCTGACTAACATACATTGTAAGATCCAGCCTTATTCAATTTAGTCATCATTGAGCATTACAATCTGCTAGGCTTATATTGCATTGGTGGGACGAGAGGGTTGCAGTAAATACTGCACCTTAAATTTCATGCAAGCCACCATGTCTGGTTCAAGAAGCTTCTACAGATTTTATGCACAGAAAATGTTTTACCAGAACACCTGTGGCCACAAACATTCTTACAGTTACAGTAATGTCAATCCTCTTCATGTATAGCGATTTTGCTTTCTTTCTCTACAGATGCACAAGATAATTGGCTTTGCCCCCTTGCTGCTGCAAGTTGTGATGACCGACCAGGTGGCCATGCCGGTACGACAAGCAGGTGAGAGCACAGCCTAGAAACAGTAGAACTTCTAGAAGTAAGCCCTGGTGGGAGTGAGTCAAACCCCAACGGCTGTGCCAGTAGTAATCATTGTATAAAGATGTGGCCTGCCTTTGTGCAAAATGGCAGTTGTCCAAGATTCTTGCCCTTCACTTCACATCAGTCTCCTCACAAACCCTGCCCCTGGCTGCAAAAAAGGACTACAGTGTAGTTACCCATCTAATTCATAGAGACTGCAGTATATTGTATTGCGTATCACCCGATGTATCAGCCAGACCGCGGGTCAAATCAGCCATGGGGTGATCTGACCCTTGTGAGTGCTGGGACAGTCCGGAAACGGTGTTAGAATTTTCGACAGCAGCACTTGTGGCACACCGTGACACGCAATACAAGTAGAAGCTTGTGTGCTACTGTAAGATACAGACCAGTCTAGAACACGTTATCACGGCCCAGGTATGTAATGACATGAATTACAATATACAATAGATAAGAAAGAAGGGGAGCAACTTTACTTTGTTATCAGACATTCTGATATATCCTTGTCTTATTATTTATTCAATATCATATTTCTATTTTCAGGTGTGATCTACCTGAAGAACATGATCTCTCAGTACTGGCACGAGCGCCACTCTAACGTGGGGGAGCCGCTGGTGTTCAACATCCACGAGCAAGACCGCACCCTCATCCGCAATAACCTGGTGGAAGCCATCATTCAGGCACCTGATCTGGTCAGGTGAGGACAGCTCTATGGGGCTTCACCTTTAAAGGAGTTAAAATGACTTGTACCGTTTCTTGCAAAAACACAGTGGTTCCTATCTAGGCTCTTTGCCTGACTACAGACTTAGACTTTGGTACATTTTCTTCCTGACAATCTAGATACAGATATTCTCAAATGTAGTGCCAAAAAGGCTGCCATAGTAGGGGGGTGGTTTATCATTGGTTAGAATTCTTCATATAATGAATTTGATAGCAATTGAGCAAATCGAAATCTTTAAAGTTAATGTGACCCAAGTGTCTTGATAAGACGCATAGGGGTGGCGCCCAACTCCATTTCTATAGCCCTTGGGCCACACATTTGTGCAAGACACTACAGCAGGGGACTAGTCTGTTGGTAGTGATGTGTATTTCACTACCACACTCTTTCCCAAATGCTGATAAATACAGTCAACACATCTTTACTGTAAGATTACGTGTTTTGAAATTGCATGTTTTTATTTTCTTTGAAAAGAAGATTGCTTTTGCTAGTACTAGCGTAGGTTGTGTCTTGAAATGGTTTCTCCCATATTTCCCAGGGTGCAGCTGGGCACGTGCATGAGTCACATCCTGAAACACGACTACCCCGGCCGCTGGCACGACGTCATCCAGAAACTCAACTCCTACATCACGTCCGACCAGCCCAACACATGGCTGGGCGCACTTCTCAGTATCTATCAGCTGGTCAAGAACTACGAGTAAGTTGTCTTGTTTTTGTTTTTTAATCACAAGTACTGACAAGATGAAACGTTTGTATTGTTTGAAACTATTCCTCCCACATGTCACAATTTTTCTCTTGTCACAAGTTAAGTGTCATGTATATAAAAGAAGTTTATGATGTTTGAATCATTCTATCCAATGCATTATGGTTTGATTGACTCATTTGTGGTTTGAATAGTTTGAAATGATAGAATTAGAAGATTCAAGTGTCAACATAAATTTTTCGAACATGTCAGTGAACTGTATTATGTATTTTCATTATGTTAGACAACCCCATTTTATTATGTAGAAATATCTTGAACTTGAAGAGTGAAGCCGGTGTGAGTTAAACAGTAGGTACGTGAACATATTGATGTTAGTGGAAGGACTTTTCAAGAACTTTTTAGTTTTCAATTGAGATCATCTCATGTATCTGGTACCAGTGGTAGAATGATGCTACTGAGTTTAACTAGTTTATCACGTGCACAATGGGACAGGTACAAGAAGCCTGAGGAACGCGCCCCGCTCAACGCCGCCATGACAGTTTTCCTGCCCGTCTTGCACCAGAGACTCGTGCAGCTCATTCCTGACCAATCAGAGGCCTCCGTTCTCATCCAGAAGCAAATTCTCAAGATATTCTATGCCCTTATCCAGGTTAGTACATGAAGGTTCAGAAACATACGTTAGGTAAACTTTGGCAACACAATGTATTTGTTGATAGAAATGTATGGAAATTTGTGTATTTCTGTATAGAAATTGGTCAAAAGGATGTAGGGTGTTCGTCAAAAGTTTCCTTTAGACCTTTCAGGCAACATTTCAAAACATGCAGCATATTGTACCTCTCCAATATAAATTCATGACATTGCTAATTTGTGACAACTGTACGAAATGTTTCAGCCGTGAATTTCAGATGCTGCAAAAACCTCCTTTTTGCCCTTCTGCAAAATACAACCATGAAAATAAATAAATTTTCAGTATGTACATTTTCTTAGACTGATGATACAATGTTTTGTTGTTATTGTTCTTTTAAATTTTTTTATTGTTTTTGAAAATAGAAATAGCAAATGCAATGAGCAAACCATCCAGAAAGAAATAATATTGTACAGATAATGTGATGATCATTCTGATGATACAATGTTTACCCTGTGCACCCTTTACAGTACTTCCTACAGCAGGACCTGGTCACACGGCCTATCTTCCAGCAGTGGATGGAGGCACTCAAACAGATCATGGAACGTGCTATTCCCGAGGTATGGACAATTCTGCACTCTTATGTGAATTAGATGTTTTCCTATGTGGTAAGTGCTGTAACATCATGGACAATAAGATGATGAAATTGAATAAGGATTAAGTAAGGGGAATGTTTTCATAGAGTCAGTTCCATGTACAGATCGATGGCAAAGCAGAGAGAATGCCAGTATGTTTTCATTTTTGTCAACAACAAAAAAGAAAACCACCACTTTTTTGGGCATAAAATATGTAGATAAGATAGTAATAGAAGACCAATGATAGAACAACCCACAGATCACGTCCTAGGGAGAAGGCATGGACCAAACTAACTATCTTACTATCAACAGCTTCAGGACACTTGTGATTCAGTGCCTCTGTGCAGTTATGTACAAATCACAAGTTGAACAATCTAATCTTGTCCTCATTTTATATATGTACAAAAGCATGAAATGATGTTTATGTTTGTTTATTGAGATCTCCATTAGATTGTACATTGTAAATCTATTCTTCCTGGAGTCCAAAACAGTGAAACAGAACAAATGTACATGAAAGTAAAACCAACATAACAAAGGTGTGAGTTTAAATCAAAATATAACATAACGCATACAACATTAACTCAAAACTGAAATTAAAATGATGGTGTTTCAATTAAGTGGATTGTTTTGCTGATAACTGTTGTTTTATTACACATAGCAAACCCTGCAGATTGACGAGGATGAGCGACCAGACCTCCCCTGGTGGAAGTGTAAGAAATGGGCCATGCACATTCTAGCAAGAGTTTTTGAAAGGTAACCTTTTTGTAAAGAACATTCCTGTCTTCAGTCTTCACAATAAGATCCTGAAGTGTGTTGGCAATGGCATTGGTTTTGACTATGCAAAATTTAGTTCTGTCTCTGTCAACCTGGACCTACTGAAACTTGTTAGGACTTGTTTGACACATCTTACCTTTGACTCTAAACAGATGCACAGAGTATATTACAATCATCAAGATAGCACAATAGTCATAATAAAGTCATATTTTATAACTTTGTTACAATGCAGTTCATGTGGATACTTGTAAAACAGACCCAGAACAAGGATTTCATATTTATTAAAGGACAAAGATGATTTTAATGCAATTAAACATTTTTTGTTTGTTTTTCCTAGATATGGCAGTCCTGGTAATGTCACCAAGGAATATAACAGTTTTGCAGAGTGGTATATCAAAACCTTCTCAGGTAGGGAACTTAAAACAGCAACTGTTGTCAATTCAGGATAGGTAGTTCTTGAAGAGTATTACAGTACATCTTGAAGTTGCATTCTACATTTTCTCCTACTTGTATGTTGACTACATATCGAAATCGAATACACTTGTAATTTCCAATCAGCTTTGTCGATAGCAATTTGTATCAGCAATGCTCTTTCAGAAGATGTATTGATATCTAACTAAAACATCTGAGAAATTATGGCAAACAGAATATATCGAAGCACTCTGAAAGACCACGAACTTGTCTCTCTGCCAGCTGGTATCCTGACCGTTCTCCTGAAGGTTCTGGATGGTTACCGACGGAAGCAGTATGTGACTCCGCGCGTTGTCCAGCAGACGCTGAACTACCTGAACACCGGTGTGAGCCACGCTGTCTGCTGGAAGGTCCTCAAGCCACACATGGTGGTACGTACTTGTACCTGCAGTGCCACCAAGCCTGTTCCCACGAACCATCCCTCCATCGAGGGACATAAATTTGCTTGCTGGGATGGGCATAAATTTCACCCTATCCATAAAAAGATTTCAAAGTTCATGACATGAAATTGGTGAAGATAAATTTTTGTAAGCTTAAAGTGACAGATTAACAAGGAAAATTGACAACATGGGCTGCCAAAAATTTGTTTAAAAGGTTTAAGGTGGAAACAGCCCTTGTGCTACACACTTTTTCTGCATTGGTTGGGGCTCATTTCAGTTTGTAAATGTCCAAAGTTCTATTAGTGGAAAACCTAAAACCTTGTATGTCGATGAATGTTAAACATTCAGGTAATAATAAGGTTCCCAAGATAACAGTTTCCCAAATCTACCCAGTTGCTTGAGTAACTGCTACCTTGTCTTAAAGTAAAAACTTGTGATTTATACGCCAAATAGCAGTTACTCAAGCAACTGGATTTGATTTTGGAAACAATCAGACCTTCAGGGCTCGAAACTCACTTTTGAGAACAGCCTCAAATTTAAGGTGCACAGAAAGAATTTTAGGTAAGCTGTTGGTAGTAAGATAATTTGTTTGGTCCATGCCTCCTCCCCAGGACGTGATCCGTGAGGTGGTGTTCCCCCTGATGTGTTACACAGATGAGGACGATCTGCTGTGGACGGAAGACCCGTATGAGTACATCCGCATGAAGTTTGGTAAGGAAGTCAAGTGGTTAACTAGAAACATTGCTGTTTCTCGTTACTAGTAGTACATGTACAAAGAATGAACACTCCAGACTTTACAGCATAGAAGATTCCAACGTTTAAAGACCTTGAGATTATCAAATACAAAAACACTGCACTTGGAACATTTGAGGAAAAATAGTCATATTTTGTCAATTGTAGCCACAGCTGCTATGATTGTTCTTGCAACCATGATCCAAGACGGGGTAGTGTTTGAGGTACAGAATATTATATGCATGTAGTGTGATGTAGTGTTTTGGGGAAATCAACTTATAGTACAAGTTGTACCTTGTACATGTATGTTTCCTTACCCTTCATATCTATTGGGGAAGTAAAATTTCCCGTAACCTTGCTACTGACCTAAGCTGTATTACTAACACATGAAGCAGACATGCCCACTGGTAAGACTGTGTGTTCTTGCCCACTGTTGAGACTGTGTTCTCTGTTTTCTCCAGACGTGTTTGAAGACTTTGTGTCCCCTGTGACGGCTGCCCAGACCCTCCTTCACTCCACCACCTCTAAGAGAAAAGATGTTTTACAGAAAACCATGGGATTCTGTATGCAGGTACGTTAGTTTATGTCAGATAATTATTTTTTAAATAGTCTGGGTACAAATCAGATAAGTTACATTTCTAACATAGAGGCTTTGGAAACAATTTGCAGGTAGAACCAGACTGTTTTTCAATGATTGTCATCTCCTTTACTTGTGGCAAACCTGAGTTAAGAAAGTGTGGTTTATTCGCTGTTTCTAGGCTCTGACAGATACAACCACAGACCCCCGACAGAAGGACGGAGCTCTTCACATGATAGGAACCTGCGCAGACATACTGCTGAAGGTAAGGAGACCTCTTAAGGAGTCTCTTAAACTTGAGTCTCGAAGGCAGTTGAAGAACCTTGTCTCTTTGCCTTAAATCTCATAAGAAAAGAGTCTTGTCTCTCATAGGGGTTGGATGCCAGATTTAAAGAAAGCTGCTTTGCCTGTACCTTGTACATACATGTAATGCACCTTATATACTAGTCTTTTTGTTCACATAACAAAATTGCACCCTTGCCCAAATTTAATTCTGTATCACTGTCTTTTTCAGAAAAAGATCTACAAGGACCAGATGGAGTCCATGCTGCAGAATTATGTGTTCCCGCTCTTCAGAAATGAACTTGGCTACATGAGGGCTCGGGTAAGTACCTATGGTCAACAGGCCTCGAAATTAACTTTTTCTCCTACTGTCCCAACATTGTCCCAAAAGTGGATTTCAACTGTCCCGAAAGTGTCCTGAAGTGTCCCAACCAGGGCCAAAGATATGAACTTAGTGTCGGGTCTGCATTCAGTTCCAGAGGTTCATGTTCAGGTTTGGACCTATACTCAAGTCAGGACCTGAGCCCAAGCCAATCTGTGTTAGAATTTTTTTTTAGTTATATACAAAATTGTGTATAATGTAAAATAGAAAATTGCATGAAATTTGAAAAATATAATACATACAAAGGTATATACACTCAGTAGTAAACACAAGTTTCAACAAAGTTAACAACCAGAAATATTGTTAACAACCTGAAATAATGTATTTTAATAGGTGATAAAAGAAAAAGCATAATTCTGTAGAGTTTAAAGACTTCATTGATGCGGTGGCTCTTGGGGAGGTAGAATAAATCCGAAAATGTTTGATTTCTAATCTTGCAGGGCAAACCTTAATCAAGTAAATGAGGTGTGACCATCCCTCTGCTGACCCCCTGTCAGGGGAGCAGACATGTGCCACAGCCTAGCTGGGACAGGCTTTCCTTTCACTATGCTGAGTGATAAATGATGATTGATTTTGAGAAGACTAGTACCACACCAAAAACAGTGGGTGGGACCAGTATACAGTTTCACAAGGGAGGAGCACAGTGGCACTCAGGAGCCCTGATTGTCCCAAATATGTCCCGAATTGATTATTGAGTTGTCCCAGGTCAAATTTTGGTGGCCCCGGGACATAGGGACATAGTTAACTTCGAGCCCTGGTCAAGCTAATATAGGATTTTTTTTTTTAGACTAAACATAGAATCCATGAGTCTGACTCCAAACTAGTTAAGTTAGTTAACTAGTTAAGTTAGTTAACTAGTTAAGTTAGTTAACTAGTTAGTTAATGAAGTTAATATCTCTTCCCAGGCTTGTTGGGTGCTGCACTATTTCTGTGAGGTTCAGTGGAAGAGTGAAGGGAACCTGAAGTCGGCCCTGGAGCTGGTGCACATGTGTCTGACCCAGGAGAAGGAGATGCCAGTCAAAGTGGAGGCTGCCATCGCGCTGCAGATGCTCATCACCCACCAGCCTAAAGGTCAGGGATCAACCTGTCTGATAAGTAATAGTGTAGTTAATATGTGAAAGTCAACACTTTTAGTGTTATTTTGTACTGTTTAAAAAGTTTTCTGGTATTACATGCTGTCCCCAAATAATCCCTTTACTGCTAAAAACAATGGACAGTGCATAATATAATCTTAGTTGTTGGTAGATGTACATACACATTTACAATTTAGCTCCCTTCATATCTTCGGAAAGTGGCGTATCAATGAATTACTTACTTTACGTTGCAGACTCAAGATTACATTTTTTCTTATTGCTGGCAGAGCCAGTCTGCAACGGAAGCTATACTGATTAGCAATCTTTTTTTTTTTTTTTAAAGCTATGCCCATTGGATGTAAACAAAAAGTACATGATCTGACAGTGAAAAATTCAGGCAAAGAACTCCTGCTGCAAATGACAGAAACCCTCATAAAATGGCAAGAGATCAAAACTACTGTATGACTTTCTGAATCAAAGTTGAACTGTAATTGCCAACACAAAAATAACTTCTTCCAACTCAGATAAGCTTTCAAATGACACAATCCCCTCATAAAATCGCAAAAGGTAAGATGAAAAACTACTGTATGTCTCACTTTGTAATTTTCTGTGTCTGTAGCTAAGGAGTTTGTGGAGCCGCACGTGCGTCCTGTGATCCAGGAACTGTTGGTGATCATCAGGGAGACGGAGAACGATGACCTGACCACCGTCATGCAGAAGCTCATCTGCACCTACACGGAGCAGTGTGCTATCATCGCTGTGGAGATGACTCAACATCTGGTCTGATGTGCTCCTTTTTTGTGTGTCTAAGAAACCTTTTGTTGTAGATAGTTGATAATCAGATTGTTATAAGGACAGCAATTTTATGATGATGGACACTGGTCCTTATCTCATAGGAAAAAGAAAGCACAAAGTGCTCAAATAAGTTCTACATTTTAAAGTTGCATTTTTTTTTACATTGGAACCATTATGATTGTCCTAATTTTTTTTGGTACATGCATTCAGCAGCAGGAATTAAATAATGTACAGAATACTTTGAAGAATTGAAGGTTAAAAACTAAAGGAAAGTTTACATGGAATAGACCGGTATTATAAGCCCCAACTGTAATTATAGCTTTCAAAAATGTATGCTCACTCACGTTTGTAAAGTAGCAACCCAATAACACATGAAAACATATTTGTTATTTTCTTACTGTAGTCAATTCCCATACCTTGAAGACCCATTATTATTATGCTTTGTGTGAAATGCATTGAAAAGTCTTCCTAACACCTGACTTTGTTGCCTTCTATCCAGGCGGACACATTTGCCCAGTGCATCGACAGCGAGGACTCTGGCAACGAAGACAAGGCTATAACTGCCATGGGTCTCCTCAACACCATAGAAACTATTCTCACTGTCATGGAGGATCACAAAGAGGTAAGGTGTCATAACAGAATTTAAACGACCTCATCCTTGAGGTGTGGCCAAAATTCTGTAGATACTTCTGTTGGTGACTTCAATTTTTGTGAACACAATTTGCATATTGTTTACACATGGTTTTGTTTTGATCTTCCTGTTTTCTGTGTACAGATTATGATTCATCTGGAGGGGGTTGTGTTGAAAGTGGTTGGACTGGTACTGCAGCAGCAGGTTTTAGGTGAGAAATACATTCTTTATAGATGTGATGATGGTTATACTCTACTTTTGCTGTTCAATTAAGGGAGGATGTTTCAGGTTGTGTGTAGAAAGTGTATGGAACTACATGTAAAAGCTAACAGTATTGTGTAGGTACCACATTGGAGTGCTGTTGTTTTTGTTTTTTTTAAAGAAAAAAATTAAACGTGCCCGGGGGAGCAGTGCAAGGGAGCAAAAGGGTGGTTTGGCCTCCCTTTTTCACGGTTTGGAGATTTACAGAATTCTAAATGAGGCATTCTAAGGCTTCCTGAGGGGAAAATTACTGTCAAACAGGTTACATTTGAAGACTGACCACATTTGAACTAGTAACATCTCTGGTCCATCAGAATGTTATGTTTGTCAAAAGATCTGCTCCCCAGTTAGGGTGGGGGGGTATGGATAGTGAATGGGGTTCAGTGCCCTTGCTCCCCTCTTTAGAACAAGCTTTGGAATAAAAAGTTTGTACTGTACCTTTCTCCACCTAACTGTTTCTCTTGAAATACTGTAAATTAAAGTACCTTGTTTTGTCCTCCAGAGTTCTATGAGGAGATCCTGTCCCTGATCTACAGCCTGACGTGCTCCAGTGTGTCCCAGAACATGTGGCAGGTGCTCTACCTGCTGTACGAGAACTTCAAGGAGGTGGCCTTCGACTATTTCACAGGTGAGAAAGCAACGTAGTGTACTGTAAATCCATTTGATATTGCGTTTGCTTATTTTAGCGGTAGGGGGGAAGGGAGTAGTTCATGGCATTTAATTTTAATGGTTGGAACAAACATAACTGTCTCAAATGTTAGTGATCAAATACATAAATTTGTGATGATGAAACTTTAGTGGTTGACTAGTGACCGTTAAATTAACTAAAATTAAGTTACCGTTGACGAATCAAGAAGTACAGTAATATGAAATATGAAACTGCCTTCTTACTGTTACTGATGATTTTACCAAGCGCAGTGAGCAGGAAGTTTTGGATGTTTTCACAGTGATTTCTTGGCGAAGACATGCTCTGCCTCACATTACATTACTGCAGTTGTTTCCACCACAAATGTCTTCTTTCCCCTCCTGCCGTAAATTAAAGTCCCTGCTAAATCAATTTACACTAATTACAGTAACCCTTACTGCTCTACGGATGGCTGAAGTTAGGTACAAAAATGTTACTGCTTTTGGTGGGTTAAGGCACAAGAATGTCCCTACTTGACTGGGATGTTTTGTTGTTTGTGTCAAAAACAGTTAACAAAACAGTTGACTGGCTTTGTTGTTAAGAAAATGGTAGAGAGATAAAGAGTTGCTTTGTATTGTGGTAGGTGACGGATGTATGTTGAAATAAGTGCTACAGTGATAAAGTGTTCCTATGTATTGTGCTAGGTTTTATGTGTGTGTATGTTGTTTCTGACAGAAATGATGCCATGCCTACACAACTACATCACAGTGGACACCCAAGCCTTCCTGTCCAGCCCCAAACATCTGGAGATTGTCTACAACATGTCTAAGTCTGTGAGTAACATGCAAGAGTCTCTGCCACCCTTTTTCGTATGTCTTCAGCATTGTATGGGTAATGATGCACTTCATGTTTGATGTTAGGGATGTTCCTGTAGCTCAACTGGTTCAAATCCTGGGAAGAGGGCATATTGGTTGGGGCTGCACCCATCTTTCAAACCAAAACGGGGGGTTCTGTGTTCGAGGAAGTGCCTCAAGCAAGTTAAAGGAACATGACTAGCAAGCCTTCCCTTTAAAGATATACCCTGCTACAGAAACAGCAAGGAAACTTGATGACCCATATGTGCCACTAGGCACTACATGGTGAACAACAGCAACAATGTTTTATGTTTTTTCAATGAAAACTCGGAATTTGTTTCTAGGATAGTTCTCAGTTGTGAAGCAGCGCACCTGTGGCATCTGAATGACAGGTTATGTTTCTCACATATGCTGAGATAATGAAGACATCCCTTTTCCCCAGATCCTGACTTCAGGGGAGGCAGGGGAGGATGCAGAGTGCCATGCTGCCAAACTTCTGGAGGTCTCACTCATTCAGTGTAAGGGTGTAGGCAACATAGACCAGGTAAAGATGCACATTACAAATACCACAAAAGTCTTATTAAAGCTTTGTAGCACACACAAAATAGTAAAAATTCTTAAGATTGTATGAGGCTTTAAAAAAGTAAATATGTACCAGTTATCTTCGGGGCTTGTATTTCTTTCACATGTTGTGCTCGGGCAGTGCAGAGTTAAGTAAACTTGCAGCTATTTTCAGAGTTGACTCATTTATTTGTACAAGTATAGCAAGGCAATTTCTCAGTTATATGTGGACATTTTTGCTGCCTGCATTACTTAAGAAATGTTATGAGGATATTCAAGAAACCTCTTCTGCATTATGTAGTAGATTGTGTCAAAATATGGAATGAGGACAGAGTCATTGCTTGATGTGTTTTCACTGAGAAGACTTGACCCATGTTCCTCCCTCCACCTACAGTGTGTCCCCCTGTTTGTAGAGCTGGCTCTTGAGAGGTTAACCCGAGAGGTCAAGACCAGCGAGCTGAGGACCATGTGCTTGCAAGTGGTCAGTGTTGCCATGTTGCTCTTAGTAGGACATTAGTTAGAAGCCACTATGATAAAATTTTCTTTACTTTGTACAACGTAACAACTTTATCGCTCAGGCAAACATTTCATGGGATTGATTGAGATCTTAATTGTTTTGTCTTGCATAACCTGGTATACAGCCTATAGGCATAACATACCAGTTATGTAAAGTATGTACAAGCTGTGTAAAACCAAAGTGTAAGGCTTGCTGAACTCACACTGCCTTGGACACCTACATGTACTCTTTTTTATAAGTGTGGTGGGCTCTTAATCATGCTCAATGCGTGGCTCTCCTCAAACACAGGGCATCCGGTTTTACGACTCATTCGAGAGGATGTCTCTAACGGACGGTACACAATTTTGAGTCGGGTGAAGAAATAAGTGCCGTTCACAAGGGCACAACATTGAGGCCTGCTAGGATATTGAACCCAGAACTTAAAGATTGTTAATCAACAATCCTAATCACAAGACCGCCTGCCAACACCTTCAAGTTAACTCAGTTAGTTGAGCTAACACGTTAACCCTTTAACCCCCCCCCCCCCCCCCCCCATCAGGTGATTGCAGCCCTGTTCTACAACACCCCCCTGCTGGTGGAGACACTGGAGAAGATGAGACTCCCCAACAGTAGTGAGGCCATCACCACACAGTTCATCAGCCAGTGGTTCAGGGACACAGACTGCTTCCTGGGGTAGGTTTTATACTGTTCTAAATATCAGATACAAATGAAGAAAACAATTGTAATAGCTTTATGCCTGTTCCTCCAGATACTGCACTGGAAGCAACTTGCATGTATCAACAAATGTTTGTTTTGTCAAAACAGAGTGCAAGTTGTATGTTAGTTCAATGTCTTGAGAAAACTGGAAAGTACTGTACCCTTGGTTTTCTATTGAATGAAAAAAGTGTCTTCCTTGCCCGGGATGTCTCAAAATATCTATTTGTTATTTATTTAAAGTACTGTTGTACATGAATTGATTGTAACTCATGGTATCCCTCTGCCCCCCATCCCCTTACCCTACAGCCTCCATGACAGGAAAGTGTGTGTCCTGGGCCTGATGTAGATTGTCAACTGTTCTACTATACTGATAGTGTTGATCTAACCCCACAGCCTCTATGACAGAAAGGTGTGTGTCCTGGGCCTGTGTGCCCTGATGTAGATTGTTAACTGTTCTACTATACTGATAGTGTTGATCTAACCCCACAGCCTCCATGACAGAAAGGTGTGTGTCCTGGGCCTGTGTGCCCTGATGGAACTACAGACCAGGCCTGAGCCCATCAGTTCCGCTGCACAGAGCTTCCTACCGGCACTACTCATGCTGTTTGAGGGGTTGAAGAGAGCTTATGCACGTAAGTACTGCAGCAAGCATTTGTCATATACAAATACATACCTTTTAAAGTTTTATACAAAACTTCTCAGTGACGTGCATTTTAAACACAACAATTACCATTACTTAAATGTAATGTGTTTTTCAAGTCACTCAATTTAACAATGGTAAACAGAAACACAATATTGTATGGGGAGGGTATTGTTATATGTATGGTTGAAAAAACTGATTACTTTCTATAGCTATATTAAGTGTTCTATTTTACTACATGTATTTATGTTTTGTATGCTTGTAAGGCATTTTCTCAGCTCAAATAACCAAGTTGCTTAAAACAACTAGGTGTTAAGTACTATACAGACATCAAGTCAGTGTATCATAATGCACAAGTGTTTGCCCTGTTTGAGTGAATGAGTTCTAAAGCCTACATTCCTGTTCACCAGATAAAGCCTCTCTGGAGGAGGGAGAGAACGATGATGATGATGACGGAGAGGAGGATGAAGACTATGATGGAGGTAAAAAGTCTTCTGTGTTAACCATTATTTATAACTTATCTTTCATGCCCTGTAAAGTCACTCCTTCAAACCTCAGCACTGTACTACACTCAAGAAAAAATAGATTCGTATTCTAGAAGTTGTGAGAAATTAAGAGAGAATGCATCAATAACAGTTACAGGATACATGTGCTAAGAGCCAAACTCCATATATTGAAAGTATTGTCATACATATAAAGATTAATCTTCCCTACGTACAGTTTGTACATAATGTATATAACTCCATTTATTCATGTGTGTAATTAATGCCCCTTATACCCTGTCTGTTGTTCATGTAGAAGAGCTGGCGAGTGATGAGGATGAGATAGATGAGGATGGGCAGGAGTACTTGGAAGCCCTGGCTAAGAGGGTGAGTCTGCTCTTCTCACAGTTACATCTGCTTTAAGGAAGGCCAGGGAATTTGCTGCAACCAAGTCCACATAAGCATCCACTGCATGTACATGTACATGTTGTCTCAATGTTTCACTTAAGCTTCAGGATACTAAATGATTATGGGGTTGTGTGGCGTAACGCCAGGTTGTTTGGCCCAGAACCCAGCGGTCCTGGGTTCAAATCCTGTCATGTCACCGATCTAGTGCCCTTGGGAAAAGCACTTTACACAACGTTCCTAACTTCACCCAGGTCTAAAAATGGGTACCTGAATTGGGTTGGGGAGGTAAAAGTCGGTGGACTCCGCCTTCCAATACTGTGCCCTAGACACAGTGGATAACAACCCAATGCCTCTATGGCCTCAAAAAGTCTATGGGACTACAATAACACATAATGAAACCTACAAGCCTTTGGATAAATCTCAATTTTCTGAGTGTCTAAAAGACTTGCTGCTGTCCTTGTAGGCAGGAGAACTAGATGATGACGACTGGGATGACGATGCAGAGGAAACCCCCCTGGAGAGTTACCTGACTCCGCTAGATGAAGACGACTGTACGGTGGACGAGTTTGTCATATTTAAGAGCGTTATGCAAAGTAAGTGGTGCCAATACAAGCGGATGTATTAACTGTTGACAATTTGACTAACATTGTACAGAGGATGTGCCAGGCAAAGTCAGGTTCTGTAGTTGTGATGGTTTATAACAGAAATGTGTTTATTGTGTGCTGTGCTAAATGGATAATATACCATCTTAATACATGCACAAGTTTATAGCAGCCTCCACTTTAAGTTTGGAATTCCACTTTTACCATTTTGACAAGTGCTAATATTTTTTATATTAAAGCACTTGGCGACAAATCTTAACATATGATTGACAAGTATGATGTACAGTTGTGACTTATGATAATAACTTGACAAGCCTTTATATATGACTGACAAGTATGATGTACAGTTGTGACTTATAATGATAACTTGACAAGCCTTTATATATGACTGACAAGTATGATGTACTGGTGTGAAATATCATAATAACTTGATAACACTATGTAAATACTGTTTTGTGTGTACCACACCAGCCCTACAGAGCAGAGAGCCAGTCTGGTACAACGCGCTGACGTCACATCTGAACGAGGAGCAGCTGAAGGAACTGCAGGAGGTCATTGTCATGGCCGACCAGAGGCAAGCCGCTGCCGGTGAGCGAAGAGATGGTCTATCTATAGATTAGTAATTTACTAGGGGGTATCACACTTTAATGTGTAACCAAATGGATTATGGGCTAGTAGATTTTGTAAGGTTCATCATTAAACTTTTGGTCTAGACAGTTGGGAGTTTTTTTAATTTCCTCGAAAAGAACTTGAAAATTTGCAAGGTGCATCTATACATTTCCTCGAAAAGAGCTTTAAAATTTGCAAGGTGCATCTATACATTTATCCATCATATAGTGCATCATTGTGATACATGTTTTGTGAATGAATGCCAAAGAGACAAAGACTTCTGAGGGGTTTTATGGAAACATTTGTAAACTATTTTTGCATCAAAGTCCATAGAATTTTTTACACGATCCTTCAGATTTTTTCATTCTCAAAACTATCCCTGGTTGACTGCTTGATGACGGTCATCCCAAAATCCTGTATTGTGTACATGTATATGATATTTATTTTATTGTCATTTTAGTGTTTTATATAGATGGTTTTATATAAAAATAGTGTTTTATATCAACAGTTTTACAGCTTTGCGATTTTACTACCATTGTCATAGTGTATATGTACACACGATTTCAGCCTTTGACTGCGAGGTCATATTTTATTATAATTGGTTTCTATTGTGTGTGCTTGTGACTCAATAAACCACTTCCCGTCCCCAGAGTCCAAGAGGATTGAGCAGCAGGGAGGCTACCAGTTCGCCCAGCAGAACGTCCCCAACGCCTTCAACTTCGGCACTCCCGTCACCTTCACCGGAGGCTCCAAGTCATAACAGTCGTCTCCTAGACACTGGGCTGTACACATGGAACTGTAGGGGAGGAGGGTTTCCACTGGACTGTTGTATGATCATGGCTTTATTATCAGAAGTCGATATAGCTTGAAACATCTCGAAAGATGCCAAAACACACTGACCAGTTAGAGTAGTGAAGCTGCTTTACTTATCATGCTTTTAAAGACAGCAGTTCAGCCAACTTCTGTGAATCAGGTATCCAAGCTTGTTTTGAGCAGTAATCTGAAGGATGTGCTCTGGCTAAATGCTTTTCTGGAAATTATGCTAATGCCGATAAGTGTCTCCTTCAACCTCCAGGGTTTGTATGTGTCCTCGCTCTGGAGGTTGGAAAAATGATAAGCGCTATTTGACACATTTACTAGTATTACAAGTTACAGCTTTTAAAGATACAGCAGAAGCCATAAAGTAGCAAAGCAGTATCATTTTCAAATGTCCTTGAAAATGTGTAGTAAAGGCCTTCGGGTATTTTGTGGTCACGACTTCGCTGATCAATTAAGGAGATAGATACGGTAACTGAATACCTGCTGCATATTGCTAATATTGTAAATGTATTCCAAGTCAATGTGTATTTTGTCCTGTCACACGAACAGGCATGGTAAAATGTCATCTTGGTTCAGGAACATGATAGTGTGTACATTTGTCAAAACTTCTGCTGCGAGGCCACTTTCAAACTACATGAACTAGTCCGTAATTGATGCCTGACGCAAGCATTGCCTTGTTAGTTACAATGTGTGGTCTCATAGTGTTAGTTTCATAGTCCTTTTGTCATTGGCTACAAGACAGCCAGACCATCTCCTAAATTCAAAAAACCTTTCCTGACTTTTTGGGGGGAGTTTGCTGTCAACTACATATATGTAGCTTTTGGTCAGGTCCAGCTTTTTGACTGGATGTAGCTATATAGTGTGACACTGTACTTGTACCAGGGTGTTACAGTGCAAACGGCAAAGTCTTGTGGCAAATTATCTCTATAGGCACTAAATTCACATGGCTTCGGCTGGCATTAACACTTAAGGAACACGTGTTGTAAAGCAAATATGTTGCCAAATGATTTGATAATATTTTTTTTGTCTCTCACTTACCTTGACGTTCTTAGTAAGAACTGCTATCACCTATCCAGTGGTTTAAGGACTCACCACACTTGTTTGAGATGTGACTGAGATAAACATTTACTTTTGTCCGTATGTGTCCTAATATCTTTCAGCACGAGTTTTGTCGCTGTGGAAAGTTTTCGCATTGCGGATTTGTGAGAATAGTTGTACCTACTGTCCTGAACCTAACCGATTCCTTATAGTGGCTTGGCAGGCAATACAGTCAGAGATAGACACTTCTTTATCTGTGAAGTTCCCTAATAACGTTGTAATACTTTGAGAGAACAGGAATGAAGGGGAAGCTTGAACTCCCGAGTTTCTTTCATGTTGGCAACTCTCTGTCAGGAAACATATCTGGGCACATACGTACAAAAATGAACATTCCATCTCAGATCATTTAAACAGGGTTGGCCTATAAAAAGGGTGTTTGTAATTGGTGGTTGGGTCATTTCTGTGTGGAACAAATACCACTCAAGAACAAGTCTAATGTGTATACATTGTAATGTAACTGCTGTTTTCCAATTGTTTGAGCCTTTGTTTATTCATGAAAATTGTTGATAATCGGCATTGTTTCCCAGGATGGGGGGGGGGGTCTAGCTTATCATATATTACATAAATCAACATTGCATTTATGACAAAACGTGGGTGCACAAAAATATGTGCCACTAGTGAGGGATATGTAAATACTTTTTTTGTAAATTATTTTTTGCAGGACCTTGTAAAACTGAATTTGGACGTTGCAATCTGTAGTCATGAAATGGTATGACTAAAAAAAGGCAAAACATTTCCTACAACAAAACCAAAAAAAACAAAGAAAAAGGGGGAAGGAGCACATATTTTTGAGCATTCCTTTTAGTAATGATGACTTGTTGCCTGACTGTTACAGTACGAAACAGAAAGACGTGTGAACCTGCTGATTATGGTTTTAAGTCGGCAATAAATTGTGTGATATGTAAAAGCATTGACTTGTGTATTTTATCCCTTTAGTTAGTTTTAAGTCAGGCAGTTACATGTAACATACTGGCCTTCTTCTCAAACAAACGCAACTCACTATTCCTGTGATGCACCAGGGTCATAACAACTTACATAAGTTTTTTAATTTTATTTTTTTATACATTTTCAATGACCTGGAAAAGTTTAGCTTTTGGCGCAAACCTTAGCATGTCATTTCTGTTAACCTGTTCTTCCACCTACAATGTACCCCTCACATGTGTCATGGTCTGGGACTCCGTGGAGATCTTCCCTGTACATTTGAGGATGTTATCGGCTCCTTTCTTTCATCTCTATCGATTCGTGAGAAACCGTTATGTTGAGAAACCCGTCATTGGTGCAGCCTCAGGGAGCCAATATAAAGGTACCAGTAAATACAATTGACTCCCCCGTGGATGAAATGGTATGTCCGAGGTGTGACGTGCCGTTGTTATGGACAGCCAGCCCCACCTTTGGTGGCATTTGAATATTCAAGACTTCACAACTGATGACACATGTGACGCTCGATTGTACCTCTCGATCGCTGGACCGACATCTCAGAGGGAAAACGTTCATAGAACGATTAAGGTATTTTTTCATTTATTCATTTAAGGCCTATTTCGACGTTTGGAGGACTAATACGGCCTTTGCGGTTAAAAATCAATTCTGGCGTTTTTTCTCGCCAAACCGTTCCGAATCGTTTGTTTTTGACTTAGAACAGCTTATTAGGCTGTTCTACGTTGTTTCCAATGCAAATCCGACATTTTGCCCAAAACCTATGTTTTAATTGGCTTGACTGGGGTGTGTGTTTGTGTGTGTGTTGAAATGTTTAAAATGATCCGTAACAGTTATATTCTCTGGTTTTATACATTTGTTTGGTATTCAAATCATTGTATGATTAAGTTACAGAAATGCTCTTTTTGTTAGATACAGAAGAGGTTCGTACATTATTTTATGACCGTTCAGTTTCATGTGTGCATGTGACCGGGCATTTAATTAAGACGTACATATAGAACTTAACATGAAAACGCTGCACGCAGAAGAATGATCAATGAAAAGAGTTCAATAGAATTTACAGAAAGGCTAGTAATGCGTCTGTTGATACATGATACTCTGACAAGACCTCAGTAAGTAACCAAACAGACACCGATCAAAATATATTCCCTCCACACGTGTTTTCAATGTTTATTATCCAAACCAAGTAACAAACACCGCGTGGATTTTGCTATGGCCGTCTGCACATACGTGTATGAGTATGCAGATACAATAATGTAAACGGAAGAGTCTATCAGTTGCTCTACATCGATGTTTAGTACATGTGTGGTACCGTGTCATAGACAGGGACATGAAGATGCTAAGCAATCATCATGCATATGATTACTTGATAACAAGTGAGGTAAAACTGCGGCTGTAACAAGCGCGTCTCCTTATACATAATAGATATATAAAGTACGAAAAAATATCAATGATCTTTCTACAGCACAGTATGGAAGTATGGAAGCCTTTGTCCAATTTTATAAAGTTTCTATTCTTTGCTGTATTGTCGGTCGACTACCCCATGGTGCACGGTGTAAAATGATTTATTCACAGGTTGATAAGAGCATATTACCACAAAACGACCTTCATACTAGCAAAGATCAAGGCACAAGACGTCATCTCAGGTGAGGGAGACTGTAGTGTAGGTTTAGTAGTTTAAGGACTTGTGCATTGAAAAGAAAGGTATGGATTGTGGTCAGACTAAAATACAGCACTCTGCATTTTCTGTACATTGATGGATAGGACAGAATACACCTTTTCAGACTAAATACTTTTAATTCTATCATGCTTCAAGTACAGGCAGGGATGTCCCTGTAGCACTTTTGGTAGAAGCCTCACAGCTGAGCCCCTGGCTCCTATTAGTGGCAACTTAGAGCCCTCGGTTCTTATCACGGGGTTTGGATATCTTGGTTGAGGCTGTACCGTCTTTCGGAAGGGACCTAAAATGGGAGGAGGTGCCTCAGGCACGTTAAAGGGGAAGGGCTAGCAACCCCTCCCTGTAGTGTTAAGATATACCATGCTACTGAAACAGCAAGGAAACTTAAACGAACAAGTACAGTACAGGCGTCCAAAGTATACATCTGTGAAAGAAATAACCGGGACCTGCGACCAAATAAATGCAATACAAGTCATATTACAATTGCAGACAGCATTGACCTGGTACGTGAAATAGAGTGTACTCGTGTAAATGACAGCTATCACGAAAATTCATCAACTTATAGATGGCGGCCCGACAATAAATAACCGGGACCTGCGACCAAATCATTGACGTATAGAGAAAGGTACGTCTAACTCAGAGAACGATATTGAACTGGAAATTGCTTGTAAGCATAGAGAAGGGCCATTGATACAGGAACTATTAAAGATGCTGAGATCATAGGAGTATATATGGAAATTCAATGGAAAATGTGCACGTTATTTAATCATATGAATCTATATAATGTGAATGGGTGTTTCCGCGAACTCCCATAACAACTCCAAAGCGTCACAGGGAGTTGTCGCGTACTTCCGCAGAGTACTGTGTCCAACATGTAGTGAAGATATTGACGATGAATTTCATTTTGTGATGACTTTATAGTGAAGAGAGAGATGCGCTGTTACAGACTATTAGTATTACTACTAAGACAAATTTCACCCTATCACAGTATCAGGGGTACAATATTCTATTTTCTATGTATTGTTGTTATGTCCAACTACTATATTCACATGCATAGGTCAATTTCACTATAAATGAATTCTTTATAAATAGATTACTTTATATACTAATACGCTATTCGAAAAGCGAGACCGAATTACCCACACATGACTATATTAATCCATATACTGTCATCGATAATATTTTGAAGGTTTGGAGAATTGTAGGATAGATTAGCCTTGTAGTATTGTTGGTCTATTGCCGTACATTGCGTCATGTACGATCGTTAAGCAATAAAGTTCATTCATTCAGTAATTGCAGGTGCTCTTTCAAACACCTGGTAATTTCTTTAAAAGTAGGGTGCGTCCCAGGGATTATTTCATACCTCCGAATGAAAACGTCGCGATCCATCCCAACATCAATCTGCTTGGGGATTAGTCACTCAAAGGACATTCTATAGAAAATCACATTGGTCCTTTGTTGCTCGAAGGGAGTTGCCGCGTATTAGCGTAGAGTAATTGCAGGACCTGGTGCTCCTCCGGTGGTATTTTCAACTCACGTATTGTGGCCAAACCCCTGGTAATTTGCTTAAAAGTTGCGTGCACCCAAATGATCACCAATTAATCCATTAATAAACACTCTCCTGTCCCAAAGGAGCTCTAGTCCACCAGTCCACACAAGGTCGCGATGGCACACAAAACGTGAAGCACGCGATGGTTGTATTGGAGAACCCGGTGTAAAATGTGCCACACTAGTCATATCATACTCAAAATATCTGACAATGAGAAACCATCGTAACCGATATGTATTCAGTAAAACATTTTATTGCAATGCTCAATCGACACATATTACTGACAAATACTTGTGGTGATGATACACTATCTTGTCAGAGGGAACCAGCGTCAAAGGGAAGGAAACTATCCACATCGCCTGTCATTGACAATCACTTAAGTCCATCACTTGATGTTTTTTACAGCCAGGTTCCATGAAAATGGGCCTGTCTATAATGGAGATGCTAATGCTTCTCATGTTCGGACTGCTGACTGTTAACGCTACTGGTAAGTAAAATTCTGCACATGTTTTCATACATTTAAGGCCCATCGCTTCACAAAAGTACAAAAATATGTTTGACAACATTCTTACTTGTCAAACGTCACTAAGTGTGTTGTAAACTACTATCGTCGCCACTAGGTTCCAATTAGATATCAATTCCTGAGAAAGTCAGTGCATCTTTCAATGTCACATTGCCGGAAGATACAAGGATTAAGCATACTTACCGATCGCGAAAAGATAGCTAGTGACGCACATACAGTCGTTTTGGATGGTTAGGTACGTATGGGTTAGACCGATTCAATGGAAATATTCTAATACATATGGCAAATGGTATGCGAGGGGCTGGAATCCTGCACAATGATAAAATACACGTAATATTACAATTACAGACAGCATTGGCCTGGTACGTACATATGTCCGTGTTAAGGCAAAATACAATGAATGTACTCGTATAAATGACAGCTGTCACGAAAAATAATCAACTTAGGTGGCGCCCCTTAAGCCCCTCTGAGGTCACTCAAAGATAATCACCGACAATTACCAAATTGCCATCGCCTGATAGTATAATTGTAACGCTTTTTCATCTATCAATTTATTCATCAAAGTACCGAAGGATATTGTAAAGACCATTTGATAGTTTCAGAAATATTGTAACATGGCAAATTATTGGCAGGTATGATATGATAATATATGTATATACATATATGTATCTATGAACCTTGGAAGGGTGGAACTTAGCAATTTGCCGACTAGGGGCTACCTGAATAAAAAATGATAACGTTAAACACACCTCGAAGTCTAACACAACATAACAGCTGGGCTTTATCAAAAGGAAAGTTCGCTTGTTTTGTCAACTTAACATCCCCCCTTTAATCGATGAAATAGGAAAAAACTACACTCATTTTTCTCTTGGGGGGAAACCACATATCTACAGTCCTGTCCCTCTTATTTTCCATGCACGTCGTTACTAATAGATACAGACGAATGTGCCGACCTGACGCACAACTGTCACAGCAACGCCACCTGCAACAACACGGACGGATCCTTTAACTGCAGTTGTAACCTGGGTTTCCATGGAAACGGCACGTACTGTTCAGGTGCAAACAATTGTCTTCCATCCCTTTAGCTTATAATAAGTCTGACCATATTCTTTGATTTAAATAAAGATGATAGATAACACATCTATAGTGCAGTTAAGTATAGCCCCCGTATTTATGTATGACCTTTACAGACATGTTGTCATGAATATAAAATCATTTATAGTAAAACACAGCTCAAGTGTCATCTTTTGCTAAAAGAAAGGCAAATTACTTTTAAGCGTCTTTTCTGTCAATAGTAACCTATACCCACTGCGCACTTCTTGGATCATCCATATGAGTTATGGGGTCCACGCCGAAGTCGCGCCACAGATCCTGACCAGTCACGTTACTTTAACATGTTATCATAGATGGTGGGTGGGTGGGGAAAACAGTTCGCGCCGTCTCCAAAATTACGTCTTCATTTTTCCTCCCCTTCCCATTCCCCTATCCTTTGGATCAGTCTCCGTCACGCTCCCTCGGTAAGTGTCGGATGAATCCGCTGAAGTGACAGTGGGTAGTCTGTCTCTCCTGTACTTATAAGGTATGTTCAGGTGAACTCATTAGTCTGATCCAATCAGTTTGCAGTGGGAATAGTAACCTATACCCACTGCGCACTTCTTGGATCATCCATATGAGTTATGGGGTCCACGCCTTCGTCGCGCCCCATGCTCCTCCCTTGTCCCTATATTATATCAACATTATATCTGACATCCTTCATGGATCACCATGTACATTTATCAAGTACGTCTTCTATCATGCTGTCATTCTCCAATATCCGCCAGCACGATAATTTGGGGATTCATTATGACACAACCGTTCCTTTTACTTATCCTCCCCTCTCTCATCTTCTCCCCTCTCTTATCTTCTCCCCTCTCTCATCTTCTCCCCTCTCTCATCTTCTCCCCTCTCTCATCTTCTCCCCTCTCTCATCTTCTCCCCTCTCTCATCTTCTCCCCACTCTCATCCCACTCTCATCCCACTCTCATCCCACTCTCATCCCATTCTCATCCCATTCTCATCCCTGTTCTTATCCCCTTCCTTAACCCTTTCTTCCCCAATGTTCCCATTCTCATCCCGTGTCTACTCTGAACAAAGCATAGCACAGTAGCCTCTACCAGTCTCCGCGGCACGGTCGCTGGGAAAATAGTAGAAATCGGCCAAATAGAGTCAATTGTATGAAGAGAGTCGGCTACGGAGAGAGGGTCCCATATTGAACTATGCCTGCGAATGTTACCCTCCATGGTCAAAATCCCCCGGCAAGTGTTCTCCCAATAGCCGGCGTAGTTAGTCTGGTAGAGACTGATAGCACAGCTGGAAAACTTAATACATTGAATGTTATATCCCTTACCGTCCTATAGACCTATTCACACACTTGACCTTACACTTTTCAGATGCATTACAACGTTTCCCCATAGATGAAGTCGATGACCCAGCGATAAAACCAATCCACCACCCTGCAGCAGCATTTACATTTCCGCATGTGGCTTCTCCAATGTTGGGCGTTTTCCAGTCTTAAACCACTGGGTTCCTTGCCCAGGGCAACTCGTAAAAGGAGTGTTCCTCCTGTGAGATTCCCAGCAGTAGTGAGGGGTGAATTGGCCCCCATAACCACATTAATTCATAAAAGGATTACATCGTCTGCCAGCCTAGAACAATGGCAAGGACAGATTACCATTATAACTGTCAGAGAATTCAAAATTTTTCAGTACTGGTTTTGCTAGGAACATTATCAAACCATGCAGAATGACTTAGATCTCCCTCAAAAAGTCACATAATCCAAGGAAGTTTCAATCAAATAAGATCCTTTGGATAATCAAGACACTACTATCTACAACTTTCAGTTTTTGGGGTAGTCAACCTTGTTCAATTTTCAAACTTTTAAATCAACCCTGTCAACGTTGTGTTAGAGTAACTACTAGTAAATGGATCTAAATTTCCAATGTCTTCCCCACATTAGCCTTGGTGTGTCTAGAAATATGACTTTTGCTTTTTGGGGAGTTCTTCGTCTACTTGTTGGAGTAACCAGGAATTAGACTGGAGCTCTGTAGAACAGTACATATACTGCTAGCCAATGTCTCAAACTAAATCGTAAGCCAGTGTTGTTATTCCTTTATTTCTTGGCTGACTGTTCTTCAAGCTAACTTCTTTATGTGTAGCCATACTTCAATTTCTTATCTGTTGTCTGTAGATTTCAAACATGACTTGACGAGTAACTTGTACATGGCAAACTGTCTCAGCCAGGCCTCCACTTATGTGAACTGTACGGCTGCCAGACGCATACTGAAGCCCAAAGTGTACATTATCCTGTATTTATATAGTTTTACTGGGGTCTTTAAAAGCAGATTACAAAACTAACAGACAAACAAAACAAAACACACACCAACAAATGTATTTATTATCATTTATTTGTTTCGGGCACTCACTGGCCCATAGTTAACCCTATATGTACATGAACACAATCTTAGTACCTACAACAAACCCAAAATGACTACTATATATACGTTTCCCGATGTCTTGAGGTTTGTCTCTGTATCTATCTATATAACCGGTATACCCATAAGTTAACTACAACTGTGACAACATGCAGTCTGTGATGACGCCATTACACGTTAAAAAAACTAAGCTTAGAAAGCTGCCGCCCAGCAGAAAAGGAAAACCAGAAAGGAACGGGTAGTCAACCTCACGAAGAGCACGTCTCTGATCCAATGTGAACACTGTGGCCAGAGGTTCAGGACCAGAATAGAACTTTACAACTACAAGAGGACTCATGCGACACATATACCACAGCCAACCGATGGATGGCAGCGGTCCTCGTCACAAGTGACGAACGAACCACCAGGTTTATCAAGATCGGTTTCTGAATCGGGAAAAAACGTCACCTGTCACCGACTGAACTGAACACAACGACGTGCTCCTGAATGGAAGACACCCAGATGTTGCTGATGTGTTTTAGCAGGAGAATACCCACACTGCCGCCGCCGTCTCTAGGGGTGAACCTATGCCACCAGTCATATCACCAAAGGCCTCGGCCTTCCTCACCGATAACACACTCATGATCCCAAGCATGACCATGTAAGTCTATGACATCTAAGATATCGTGCATTACCTCCGTCTACTGATCCAGCAGGGCATAAATGTTGATAACAGTCTCAGGTGTACATGTTCCTTATTCTTTCGACCCTGTCCTCTAATAACGTAGAACGTGGCCAACTACTACAAATGCCTGCCTCGTATGTTTTCAGGTTTATCTTCCATCGTATAACATGGCCAAATACTAAGTGGGCACGTGACATACATTTGAATAACCATATGTACAATGCCTTACATGTCACCACGCTTTTCTACATCTAGCGTATGCCCTGGCCGAAAATAAATACATAAATGTACATGCCTCATATATACTCACGTTCATCTCCACCTCACATAGTACCTGGCCGACTCAAACACCACGTGAACATACTCACATACCTACACGTTCATCTACAATGTACGCCTCACATAGAACTTGGCTGAATCAAATCACGTGACCATGCTTCACATGTCGCACAATTCATCTACGTCTCGCAAGAACGTGTCCAAATACCACGTGGACCTGCCTCTGATTCCACAACGTTTGTCTTCGCCTCACGTTGAACGTGACCAACTCAAAAGACCACGTGACCCTACCTTGAACGTCGCCAGATTCACCTACGTCTCGCATAAATAAAACGTGGCCGATTACTACGTGACCATGCCTTGTCTGCCGCATGATATATCTACATGTATACCTCGGATAGAACATGGCCGAAAACCACGTGAACCGTGTCTTACCTGTTTCCAACTTTATTAATACCACCTGTAGAACGTGACCGGATACCACGTAGTCCTGCACCGCATAAAACATTTGTTTTGCCTAATACCCTGTTCATCTGTGACTCACATTGAACATGGCCGAATACCACGTAGACATGCTTCGCATGTCACCGAGTTCATCTAACGAATGAATGAATGAATGAACTTTATTGCTCGACAATTGCACATAACACAATGTATGCAAAAGCAATCAATACAATAAGTACTCAACTATTCTGAAAACGATAACTCCAAGAATATGAACGTAGATGGCGTACTAATATAATATACGTCAAACATTTCTATCTGCTACAATACATTCTCTTTTTTGTAAAGCGCTATGTCTCATCTAGAACGTGGCCGAATACCACGTAGGCATATCGCACATATACCGTGTCCGAATACCACGTAGGCATATCTCCCATAGAACGTGGCCGAATACCACATAGACATGTCTCACCTAGAACGTGGCCGAATACCACGTCGACATGTCTCACCTAGAACGTGGCCGAATACCACATAGACATGTCTCACCCAGAACGTGGCCGAATACCACGTAGGCAAGTCTCACCTAGAACGTGGCCGAATACCACGTAGGCAAGCCTCACATAGAACGTGGCCGAATACCACGTAGGCAAGCCTCACATAGAACGTGGCCGAATACCACGTAAGCATGCCTCACATAGAACGTGGCCGAATACCACGTAGGCATGTCTCACATAAAAACGTGGCCGAATACCACGTAAGCATGTCTCACAAGAACGTGGCCGAATACCACGTAGGCATGCCTCACATAAAACGTGGCCGAATACCACGTGTACAAGCCGCGCATGTCGCCAAGTTTCTCTGCGCCTCACAACGTGGCCGAATACCACAATACACGCCTCAGAAATTTCACGAATGCTCATCGATTACAACACATGACCGAAAACACACTTTATATCAATAACTCGTAAACGAATCTACATACTATATTCCACAAACGGCAAACAGACGTCAACACGTCAATTTTTGTTTTTCTTTTAAATAATATGAACATTAAAATACTTGATACAAAAACGACCAACCGAACAGTGTAGTCCATGTACTTCTCACGTTCACCGTGGCCGAATACCACGACAACAAGCCTCACAAATTTCACGAATGCTTATCGTACATTAAAATGACCGCAAACACAATTTACATCAATACCTCGTCAACGAATCTACATACTATATTCCGCACGAGCAAACAAAAATCCACACGGTAATGCAATATAAACGACAAAATAGTCCACAACGACAAACCGTACACCTGTGTAGTTCATCTACTCCTCACATAAAACGTGGCCGAATACCACAACAACATGACTCACAAATTTCATGAATGCTTATCGTACATTAGAATGACCGCAAACACAGTTTACATCAATACCACGTCCGCAAATCTATATACTATATTCCGCACGAGCAACAGAAATCCACATGGAAATGCAATATGAACAACAGAATATTCAAAAAAGACAAACCACACATCTGTCACTGTTCCCGGGCCATCAGCAATGGCGGGCGGCACTGGCAGTGAGTTGCGACTCCGGGTCCAGCCGAGGTTATGCCTGCTGGTTCTGTGGATGTCACGACGCTGTCCATCACTTCTGTCCTCCTTGCTCCAGCCGACAAACTGATAGTTGTCTCACCATACTAGGACAGAAAATGCGTCAAATTAACGTGATGGTAATTCTCGAGCTTCTCTTCAAACTCTAGGACTTCCACACCAGAGTCCAACTCACATACCATGCCGGCAGAACAACCCGAGATCATGATAGCGAGCCTTTCCCCAGGCCAAAGCCAAACTTAAAACCTAATTACACAAAGTGCGCGTGGCTGTTGTCACACCTTTATGACAAATCAACAGTCACAAAAAACGTCAAAATGACAAATCGCAAAATTCCAAATTTCACCACTTAAAGCACTATAAAAGCAACCTTCCAACCATCACCCTGTACCGAAGTCTAATCTCTCCCTGGCGAGAGAAATGTCCTCTCACAGACGCCCGCGGTGCACCGGAAGAAACCACCGAAGTGTTCTGCTGTTCCCCACACCAGTTAGCGCTGTCACTCGGCACCTGGTGTGTCCGCTGCACGTGCATCACCTATTGTACTGTTCTCCAGCAAATTAGCGTCATCACCCAGCACCTGGTCTGCCGTCGCGCCCAAATTCCTTGGCTGCACGCCTCCCTGCCGTGGTCCAAATACCTGCAGTCTACTATTGAAGGTACAAATATATAAGCACTGTTATTAGCTGCAGCTTCCCAAGTACTCGACCAAAGCCGTGGCCGACCACCAAGTCGGTAGACAACCATCAGTCACTACAGAAAGCCGCCCCCCAAACTAGCTCACTAGGAATAAAACATGTGCCCCTTGCGTCCACACAAGGTATACAAATACAAATCACCCCGCTACTGACATCCTGTCACCAAAACGCTAAACATCGTCCGAAAAAAGCATGAAAATCTTAGTCCAACCTTCAACTTTCCCCTTTCACAAAGGAGCAACCGAAAGAAAAAGAGCTTCGTCAAAGTCCAGTCTTTCTACATCAAGCTCTCCTAAGCGAGGGATCCAAGTCTCGCACCTCCGGTTGTGTTGGATGAATCCGCTGAAGTGACAGTGGGTAGTCTGTCTCTCCTGTACTTATAAGGTATGTTCAGGTGAACTCATTAGTCTGATCCAATCAGTTTGCAGTGGGAATAGCTATACCTTTTCGTAAGTAAAGTCCACAAACGCTTTGTGTGAGGGTAGCAATAACATTTTTTTTATAAATTCCATGTCTGTAGACATTGACGAGTGCCTGAACAGCACCTGGAATGACTGTCACGTGAAAGCCACGTGCCTGAACACTCAGGGGTCGTTTCGCTGTAGCTGTGAGAACGGTTACCATGGCAACGGGACGTTCTGTCAAGATTATAAAAAATATTCTTTTCTCTGAATTGTAAAATCTATTCATGTAAAATCTATACATGTTAATCGTTGACAGTAAATTTGATACATAACATATCAAAATATGATTCGATTATGATACAGATACAGATGAATGTGTCGACTTGACGCACAACTGTCACAGCAACGCCACCTGCAACAACATGGACGGATCCTTTAACTGCAGTTGTAACCTGGGTTTCCATGGAGACGGCACGTACTGTTCAGGTGCAAACAATTGTCTTCCATCCCTTTAGCTTATAATTAGTCTGACCATATTCTTTGATTTAAATAAAGATGATAGATAACACATCTATAGTGCAATTAAGTATAGCCCCCGTATTTATGTATGACCTTTACAGTCATGTTGTCATGAATATAAAATCATTTATCAGTAAAAACACAGCTCAAGTGTCATCTTTTGCTAAAAGAAAGGCAAATTACTTTTAAGCGTCTTTTCTGTCAATAGCTGTACCTTTTCGTAAGTAAAGTCCACAAACGCTTTGTGTGAGGGTAGCAATAACATTTTTTTTTTTAAATTCCATGTCTGTAGACATTGACGAGTGCCTGAACAGCACCTGGAATGACTGTCACGTGAAAGCCACGTGCCTGAACACTCAGGGGTCGTTTCACTGTAGCTGTGAGAACGGTTACCATGGCAACGGGACGTTCTGTCAAGGTTATAAAAATATTATTTTCTCTGAATTGTAAAATCTATTCATGTAAAATCTATACATGTTAATCGTTGACAGTAAATGTGATACATAACATATCAAAATACGATTCGATTATGATACAGATACAGATGAATGTGTCGACCTGACACACAACTGTCACAGCAACGCCACCTGCAACAACACGGACGGGTCCTTTAACTGCAGTTGTAACCTGGGTTTCCATGGAAACGGCACGTACTGTTCAGGTGCAAACAATTGTCTTCCATCCCTTTAGCTTATAATAAGTCTGACCATATTCTTTGATTTAAATAAAGATGATAGATAACACATCCATAGTGCAGTTAAGTATAGCCCCCGTATTTATGTATGACCTTTACAGACATGTTGTCATGAATATAAAATCATTTATCAGTAAAAACACAGCTAAGGTGTCATCTTTTGCTAAAAGAAAGGCAAATTACTTTTAAGCGTCTTTTCTGTCAATGGCTATACCTTTTCGTAAGTAAAGTCCACAAACGCATTGTGTGAGGGTAGCAATAACATTTTTTTTTTTTAAATTCCATGTCTGTAGACATTGACGAGTGCCTGAACAGCACCTGGAATGACTGTCACGTGAAAGCCACGTGCCTGAACACTCAGGGGTCGTTTCGCTGTAGCTGTGAGAACGGTTACCATGGCAACGGGACGTTCTGTCAAGGTTATAAAAATATTATTTTCTCTGAATTGTAAAATCTATTCATGTAAAATCTATACATGTTAATCGTTGACAGTAAATTTGATACATAACATATTAAAATACGATTCGATTATGATACAGATACAGATGAATGTGTCGACTTGACGCACAACTGTCACAGCAACGCCACCTGCAACAACATGGACGGATCCTTTAACTGCAGTTGTAACCTGGGTTTCCATGGAGACGGCACGTACTGTTCAGGTGCAAACAATTGTCTTCCATCCCTTTAGCTTATAATTAGTCTGACCATATTCTTTGATTTAAATAAAGATGATAGATAACACATCTATAGTGCAGTTAAGTATAGCCCCCGTATTTATGTATGACCTTTACAGACATGTTGTCATGAATATAAAATCATATATCAGTAAAAACACAGCTAAGGTGTCATCTTTTGCTAAAAGAAAGGCAAATTACTTTTAAGCGTCTTTTCTGTCAATAGCTATACCTTTTCGTAAGTTAAGTCCACAAACGCTTTGTGTGAGGGTAGCAATAACATTTTATTTTTAAATTCCATGTCTGTAGACATTGACGAGTGCCTGAACAGCACCTGGAATGACTGTCACGTGAAAGCCACGTGCCTGAACACTCAGGGGTCGTTTCGCTGTAGCTGTGAGAACGGTTACCATGGCAACGGGACGTTCTGTCAAGGTTATAAAAATATTCTTTTCTCTGAATTGTAAAATCTATTCAATGTAAAATCTATACATGTTAATCGTTGACAGTAAATGTGATACATAACATATCAAAATACGATTCGATTATGATACAGATACAGATGAATGTGTCGACCTGACACACAACTGTCACAGCAACGCCACCTGCAACAACACGGACGGGTCCTTTAACTGCAGTTGTAACCTGGGTTTCCATGGAAACGGCACGCACTGTTCAGGTAGAACATTGTCTTTACTCTCTTTAGTTCCGCCCCATTTAAACTTAGTCTAACACTATTCTTTAACTTGAAAATGTTACTTTTCTGCGCATATCGATGATACATAAAACATCTATGGTGCGCCCTCGTATTCAGCTAAAACCTTTACAGATATTGAAAATGTTGTCATTTATATAAATGGAATGACTGCCACGTGAAAGCCACTTGCCTGAACACTCAGGGGTCGTTTCGTTGTAGCTGTGGGAATGGTTACCATGGCAACGGGACGTTCTGTCAAGGCTATAAAAATATTCTTTTCTCTGAATTGTAAAAAATATTTCATGTAAAATCTATACATGTTAATCGTTGACAGTAAATTTGATACATAACATATTAAAATATGATTCGATTATGATACAGATACAGATGAATGTGTCGACTTGACGCACAACTGTCACAGCAACGCCACCTGCAACAACATGGACGGATCCTTTAACTGCAGTTGTAACCTGGGTTTCCATGGAGACGGCACGTACTGTTCAGGTGCAAACAATTGTCTTCCATCCCTTTAGCTTATAATTAGTCTGACCATATTCTTTGATTTAAATAAAGATGATAGATAACACATCTATAGTGCAGTTAAGTATAGCCCCCGTATTTATGTATGACCTTTACAGACATGTTGTCATGAATATAAAATCATTTATCAGTAAAAACACAGCTAAGGTGTCATCTTTTGCTAAAAGAAAGGCAAATTACTTTTAAGCGTCTTTTCTGTCAATAGCTATACCTTTTCGTAAGTTAAGTCCACAAACGCTTTGTGTGAGGGTAACAATAACATTTTTTTTTTTAAATTCCATGTCTGTAGACATTGACGAGTGCCTGAGCAGCACCTGGAATGACTGTCACGTGAAAGCCACGTGCCTGAACACTCAGGGGTCGTTTCACTGTAGCTGTGAGAACGGTTACCATGGCAACGGGACGTTCTGTCAAGGTTATAAAAATATTCTTTTCTCTGAATTGTAAAATCTATTCAATGTAAAATCTATACATGTTAATCGTTGACAGTAAATGTGATACATAACATATTAAAATATGATTCGATTATGATACAGATACAGATGAATGTGTCGACCTGACACACAACTGTCACAGCAACGCCACCTGCAACAACACGGACGGATCCTTTAACTGCAGTTGTAACCTGGGTTTCCATGGAAACGGCACGCACTGTTCAGGTAGAACATTGTCTTTACTCTCTTTAGTTCCGCCCCATTTAAACTTAGTCTAACACTATTCTTTAACTTGAAAATGTTACTTTTCTGCGCATATCGATGATACATAAAACATCTTTTCAGCTAAAACCTTTACAGATATTGAAAATGTTGTCATTTATATAAATGGAATGACTGCCACGTGAAAGCCACGTGCCTGAACACTCAGGGGTCGTTTCGTTGTAGCTGTGGGAATGGTTACCATGGCAGCGGGACTTTCTGTCAAGGTAATGAACACCGTTTATTTCTAGAATTGTTAAATTCTTACTTATTAATCGTCTCAAATATACATGTGGTACATGCATACACAACATATTGAAATATTTGATTTTGCACAGATACAGACGAATGTGCCGACCTGACGCACAACTGTCACGGCAGCGCCACCTGCCACAACACGGATGGATCTTTCAACTGCAGCTGTAACCTGGGTTTCCATGGAAACGGCACGTATTGTTCAGGTAGAACATTTTTTCAATCTCTTTATTTCTGCACCCTTTAATCTTAGATAGTCTGACAATATTGTTTATCTTCCACAAATGTTATCGGGGCCTATCAGTGACAGATGACACGTTCGAGTGGCAAAAAGTACATGTGTATGCCTTCAATTTAGCAATGACCTTCAAAGGTATTACACATATTGTTCTGTAATGAACTGTTCATTAGTCGACACAACCTTTGCTTTAAATAAGGGCCACTGTTTGCTAAAACTCAAATTGTTGTTACAACCTTCTTGTTCGAGTCACGGTTCGAGTTGAAAATGTTTCTTTTGAAAGCCAAGTCCGCAATGCTAACCGGAAACATTTTCTTTTTTAATTCCATGTTTGTAGATATTGACGAGTGCCTGAACAGCACCTGGAATGACTGTCACGTGAAAGCCACGTGTCTGAACACTGAGGGTTCGTTTCGCTGTAGCTGTTGGAACGGTTTCCATGGCAACGGGACGTTCTGTCAAGGTAATGAATTATAATGACTTGAATTGTAAAAATTCTAACACTTAATCGTTGCAAGTAGACATGTGATACATGCATATAACACACTAAATTGTATCGGATGTTGATACAGATACAGACGAATGTGCCGACCTGACACACAACTGTCACAGCAACGCCACCTGCCACAACACGGAAGGATCTTTCAACTGCAGCTGTAACCAGGGTTTCCAAGGAAATGGAATATTCTGTTCAGGTACAGCATTTGTGTTTCAATATTTGTTCAATATCTTTTACCTTTCAGTATTGTTTTTAGCAATATAAATATTGTCTTTATTGATTGTATGTGATATGGATGGAACAGTTTTCATGATCTGATATTCAAATAATTTGAAAATCCATAATCTGTTATTCATGTTTGATGCATATGGAAAAATCATCTTTTTTCCACGGAGATATTCACTTTTAGCTACCTCTTGTGAAGAGTTTGTGTTTCTACAGTTTGCTCAAAATGGTTATTTGTTATTTCAGTTTCAGCAAACTACCTCATCTATGGCAAGGAACACAGAGTATGCTTTAGTAGGTATGTTTGGCACAAGTCCTAACGCCCGTTACAAACTTTTGTTTCAATATGCAGAAATATGCGCCAGTGGCTGGAGGTATTATGAAGACTCGTGTTACCTTCCATCAACAAGTCTGCAGGGTGTTCACTCCCGCCAAGGGCACGAGTCGATAACCTGGGAACAAGCTCGGGTCACGTGCCAAGCCCTCCAGGGAGACCTCGCCATAGCGCCGACCGCTGCCGAACAGGTATGTATGTATACCGTATATAGTAATATGTTTCCTTACACAAAGTAAAGCGTCTACCAACAAGCTTTCGATCAGTCATTCTGGTCCTTCTCAAAACGATTGGACCCGTAGCCTATATGTGTCAAGGGTAACGCTTTACTTTTGTGTACGATACTTAAGTTATTACTTTGTCGATTGCCGTTACAGAAGAACCTCCATACGAATATAGATATACCGTACAGTACCAGTACTATGTACCCAGTCTCCGTGAAAGAGAAAAATTATAAAGGCAGATATTGATCATTCATGAGTTAATTATAAACTGTGTAAGACAACGAGCTGTCCGAGAAAAGATTGTACGATTATGTTACATTTTCCGTCTAAGGAATGGATCACGAAACAGACTACCACAGATCTAGACCTCTGGATTGGCGCCAGCGACATGCAAGTTTGGATCGACGGCACAAACATGACAGAGAGGTCAGTGAATATCTTATCAATATATAAATATTGTAGATAAGGTTTCGGGGTATCACAACGTATGGAATTTGATAAAACTTGATATTATTTGTTTGGTCAACAAACCTGAACAGTATTTCGTTGATGTGAATATAGCTAAAGATATATTGATCTTACTACCTCACGGCAGATAGGCAGTTGTCTTCTTCTGGAATCGTTGAGATGTGGATGTGAGTGTCATATAACGATGTGTACTGAAGGAATATCTACTAGCTTTATCTGATGTATTGTGTTGATTTTGACAGCAGTGTAACACCCTACCATCATGGCCAGTGTATCGCGCTCGGTAATGGTGGGTTGAAGGGGAAGAACTGTGGAGACAAGACGATTTACATGTGTGAACGTCTAACAGGTAAGGAAATATTATGAGAACAGTACAGAACCGTTCTTCCTATACCTAGCCCTCTACATCCGGCTCACATGTTTATTAGAAACATATTTGGCAACCAGATTGATTCAGGTGGGTCTTACATACGAAAAAACAGTTTCATATTTCAGAGCAAAAACATCTAGCCTATACTGCACAATATTTATGTTCTAGGCTAAAAGCCATGGTTTTCCTCGGCGCTGATTGACTGTTCGGTACAGAGCGTAAGGCTCAGGACTTTGCCCCTGGGTTTTTAAATGAGGTACCCCTCTGGGCGAAACCAAATTATAACGGTCGTGCGGCCTAAATTTTTATTCATTGATGATATTTTGTTTTTAAGATCCGGCTCCATACAGACATCTTGGGTGCTGGGCGGACCCTGACGGACTGGCCATGCCATCCCTGGAGGGACATGACGTCAGCCTGGACGGAAACTACAAACTCCGCGTCGACGCAGTGGACAAGTGCTACCAGGCTGCCCAAAGGAACACGTACCGTGTGTTCGGTCTCCAAGATGGCGGCCTCTGCGGCTCCTCTGACGTCGCACACCTGACGTATCAGACCTATGGACGGTCAACTGTCTGTCAAGTCGACGGTGAAGGCGGGGTGGGAGCGAAGCAAGTCTATAAAGACATAGGTTAGTGCAACAAATATTCTTTGGTGCAGTGCAATGTGTTTCACAATGGTCTCTATAGTATTGAAGATGACAGTACTTACATTACAGCATTGCCATCATTTTTACTCCAAGTTGACACCTCTAAACGATAGCAATGCAATTGTATTTTTAAGGTGGCTCCCCCGCTGACTGTGACTTTGACATCAACATCTGTCAGTACACGCAAGTTACCACGACTGACAACATAGACTGGCAACAAACTCCAGGTCCGACAGTGTCAGCATCGACTGGCCCTTCAGCTGACAGCACCACCGGATTCGGTAAGATAAACTACGCACAAAAAGTTTGGAAACTTAACTTTGGTCGATCATATCTCCGTTGTTTTTTGATCAATTTCAATGATTTATATATTATTGAAAAGCTTGTGTGATTTTCTTTCCTATGATACCAAACTTATCATGATTGTAAATTAATGGAACGAACACCAGACCTACTTATGCGAGCGGGTCACATAAAAAAAGTGCCCAAATTACCCTACTAATGTCAAACGCTCAATTCAGTATTTTTTCTTCTGTTGGTATCACGTGGCTTGTGTAGGAGGGTAATATGAAACTTGAATCAACAAAACACATTGATATGAAAGCCAAGGTTAGTCTTCATCCAAACTAACAAAAAAATGCGTAAAGGAGCCTCAGTTATGATGAAGGTGGCTTCATACTGAGTACACACGCCATGCGCTGTCACCACAGTCCGGTTCATCCTCCTCATAATTGCCACCAATTTTGTTACGCGGTCCCTGGCTATTCTTCCACAAGGAGTCGTCGCAGGTCGACCAGTGTTGTTCTGTTGATCATTCTTGCATGCACATCTCGCCCAAGCTGATCAGTGAGTCTGAGACTGTGTTCAATTGTGTTGAGATCTGGGCTGCAGGAGGGCCATTTTACCCTCTGTATTCCTGCCTACTGGAGGTGGTCTGAAATGGCTCTCATTCTGTATGAACGTGCACTATCATCTTGCAGAATGGCACCCAGTCTCATATTGCAGAGGTAAGGATCTAGGAAATGTGACTGGATGGAGAAAGGTGTCTCCATATCTTGACACATCGAGGTTGCTTAGGGTGATTAGCCTGTTTTTTTCCTGTGGAAGTTAACGTTGTACTGCCCCACACTACGACACTGACTCCAACAAAACAACAGTCAGCGTAGGGTTCTCCTCGTTGCCCACACTTTCATTTACCCATCCAACATCTGAATAAATCTACCCTTATCTGTAGCTGTGAACATAACATTCCTCCACACACTGTGACTGTTCCATTCACGATGTGGACAACACCACCACAAATGGGTTTGGCGCTGCGCTAAGTGTTTGACACTAGCATGGAAATTTGGGCACTTTTTTTCTACAACCCTCTCGCGTAAGCAGGCCTGCTGCTCGCTCCATGAGATTGCAATTATAATGAGTTGGGTATCATAGGAAAGGAAATTACACAGGCTTTCCAACGGTATATAATGCATTGAAATTGATCAAGAAACAACGGAAATATGATCAACCAAAGTAGAGTTTCCAAACTTTTTGTGCGTAGTTTATAAATGTTCCCTTTTTTACTTCCCATTTCCCACTTTGAGACTGGTCAAAGTAACGCATTAAGGTCTACAGCTCAGAATAACATTATTCAATAAGAAAGGCATTGTGATATATTGTATGTTGTGATATATTGTATCATTACGTTTGTCCAAATTGCAGTCCAGTATGATAGTGAAAAAAATACAACACAAGACGTGTTAAGGTGGTGTTTTAAGTCATTCTTATGCCCAACTAACAAAATCTCCCCTATCTTTTAGGATCGTACCTCTACATTGAGGCATCGGATGCTGTATTGAACGAAGTCGCTCGACTTGAGTCAGGAACGGTGATCCCGGATGTAGCCCATGTGAAGAGCTGTCTCTCCTGGCGCTACCACATGTACGGCTCTGGCACAGGCACTCTGAGAGTTCTCGTCAAGCAGGGAACTACATACAGGGTAGAGTGGCAGCAGTCTGGGGACCAAGGCAACCAGTGGCACACCATGGTGGCCACCTTACGTACCATTGCTCCTTTACAGGTAAATATAGGTCAAGGTAAACTAGCCTTAAGTTAGCTTACTAATTACAATAGGCAAGTTTTGCCCACTCAGTATGATTGCTGCAGGTTAAATACATGTTGCCTTTATTGCAGCTTTTAAAATTACAAATTCAAACATTTTGTTCCAGCCCATTTGGTTTTAAAATGCACTGACCTCTATGTTAGATGCAAGTTGTAGGACAGCGCTGTGTAAGGTACATAGTAACAATAAAATGTACAAAACTAGAGTTCCTCGACCCCATACCTTCGCCAATTGATGTTAACCTTTTCGAGTGGCATATCATAAATGTTTTCCATTCATTATGCAAATAAAGACCTCATTTGCATGAATTATGTCAGTTGATAATCTTCTATATCCAAATAACACAAGTTGTTCAAAGTATGAATGTCTTATCTTAGCAAGAAAGGATGTTGTAGCATTTCCTCAAATTATGTATATGAGGCCCTCATTTGCATGATTTATGTCTGATAATATCCACATCTACTAGTACTTAACTTCCAAATGCAGCAAGAATAAAATGTACATCATTTGCCACTATGGAGTTATAGTATTTTGGCATTAATTATGCAATACGGTATTCATTTGCAAAATTAAAATCTATCAATATTCCTCGCTTTCTCCGTTACATACGTCACATGTTTGAGAGTCCTATAATAGAATGCAGCGGATTTAAAAACTTTCCTCATTGATTATGCAAATTAGATCCTGATTTGCATAATAAGCATACGATCTTGTCAATCATCACTTAAGCTATCTACATACCAAATATCATGGCGATCCGTCAACCCCTTCTTAAGTTATTCCCTTTCAAAGTTTAAAACAAAATCGGCTCCTGCAGTTCCTCAAAAGCCGCCAGGCGGCCCAAACCTATACAACTCCAAAGAACTATCTACCACTAAAAAATCATGACCATAGCATGTCCAGAACACTAGATATCAAACCGGAAATCTAATCATTTCGAGGTCTCAAGAAGACCTACCCACATACCAAGTATCAAGACAATCCATCCAGGCATTCATGGGTCATCGTGAGACACACACACACACACACACACACACACACACACACACACACACACGAACGAACGAAAACATAACCTTCTCGGCGAAGGTAATAACTGAACAGTCTGCTGATCATTACGATTACTCCCCACCACAGATTGTGTTCGAGGGTACCCGAGGGAGTAGTGACTTGGGCGACATCGCCCTTGATGACGTGACGTTGACAGCTGGAGCTTGTAAAGGTAAGGAGTTATTTCCATTGTATGCTAGCTATAGTTGCATGTAATTAACGCAGCTTAGTCTATGACATCTTGCCTGCCCAATTTAAGCATTCTTAAGCTTACCCATTCAATCAGAGGAGTTTAAAAGTCTCACAGGAACACAATCACTGGATTCTGATGTGTGGTCGACGATCTTTAGTCTTTTACATGTCGGCTAGCAGTACACATGTATTATTCGGTGAGAGTATTATATCATATACCTATCTTCATACAGGTTGCCATGAGGTCCCTACCCAACTGGAGTTCTGTAAAGCCGTCAATCAATACTCCAGCATCTTTTTGCCAAACGTTTACGGCCACACTACGATGGACGAAGTGCTGGCTTCAAATGAGTACAAAGCGACACTTTCTCTCAACAACGACCGCAACGCGACGTGTCATCCTGGCGGACTGGCGTTTGCGTGTTTTCTACTGGCACCGATGTGTATTGATGTCGAGTAAGTTTTGAACAGTGCAGTTGCAATACTATGCGCTTAACGACGACGCCAGTTCAGGATTCTTGCGTTTTCGAATTATTCAGACACTGATAATTGAAATTGAAAAGTTATGCATTAGACATGACGTTTGATATCATGCCTCTCAAGACATCTAACTCTCTCCTCAGAACTGTACTGCATACTACGAGGAAGATGTGTTGGTCTTGGTGTCAGGAGATTGTGGACACGAACCAAAACTGCCCCACGATGGATACAAAAGCAAAGGCCATGTTTCTGGATGGGCGTTGTCATGGTCTCCCCAACACTGACTGTTTTCAGACGGAAAGAACCCCGAGCAAAGGTAGATACCTTATCAAGTACTGGATTTTATTTTCATTTATTGGTTTAACTGTTCAGCACGCACAGCCAGGGCTGCCCAACTACATTAGTGCTATTACAAGGGGCTAGCCCTGCTAACAAAGAAAAGACATTACAATGGGATTTTGACACGGACAGCATAACAAGCTACTGGATGTGTTATCTAGTAGATGTACCTATGAGTATACGTGAGGCTTATAAGAATAAGATAGCTTTCATCAACAGATATACGTTTATTCCTGCTCCAGAGGCCGCACTTGGCTACAGCCAGTTCCAAGGAGTGTGGTACAAGGTGTTCGGAGAGAGGAAGACATACGCAGATTCCCTGCAGATGTGCAGAAAAGACGGAGGCACACTGGCCATGCCTAAATCTGCTCCCATCAATCTGGTCTTGATCAACCTCATCAAAGACACTGTATCGGAGCCGGATGAAGCCTACAGGTAAAACAACACAAATTATAGATGATTACAAAGATGAGAAACCCGGATCATACATCCTGCCTACCTTTATTGATTTCTTGTTTCATTTGAAACATTCATCAGTTATGTAATATTTTAGTGTGATTCAAAAATTATGTTTTGTAGTAGTGACTAACCATTGTCAAAATTACCCATGGAAAGAAACATACTAGGAAATACTATCTAAACTTGTCTTAACTTTATTTGCATATCAATTCATAGCTCGTGGTTAAAACATGAAGATCTGGCTCAGTGTCACTGACGAACAGTAGTGGATGCTACTTGAAACCTCTGACCGTTGTGTCATAAAAACGTTATTTTTGTTGCATTAGGTTTGGACTGTCGGAACCTTCGGATGAGAGCGGTCCATGGGTGTGGGCAGATGGAGAACTTCTCGGCGTCTACAGCAACTGGATAGTCTCGGACACAGGCATCAGGGGCTGCGCCAGTTACGTCAACGCGACCAAAATCATCACCGCTGTGCAGCCCAGGTGGTCCGCTACGTGGTCTGCGTCCCCATGCCATACTTTGGCCAGATTCATTTGCCAGGTAGAAATGACGGGTGAGTTGATGTGTAACTTGCTTGGAACATCCTCCAGTTTAATTCCGGACTTCCAATTTAATTCCGGACTGACCTCCCATATCTCAGCAACCTTACATCTACTTGGGCTAATATTGTAAACTACATATACCTAAGTATGATGTAAGAAATACGTAACCGCCATTAATGACCCCCTGGGGATTAGCCCAAATCTGCAGAAATCTGCAGATTTCTGTGACCTTGAGCACGAAGTCTGCAGAAATCTGGGACTTGAGCCAGAAATCTGGGACTTGAGCGAGAAATCGGGGACTTGAGCCAGAAATCATAGGGATTTTGTATGTCAGGCTCAAGGTCATAGATTTCTGGCTCAAGTCCCAGATTTCTGCAGATTTCTGGCTCAAGGTCACAGAAATCTGCAGATTTCTGCAGATTTGGGCTCATCCCCAGGGGGTCATTGATGGCGGTTACATATTTCTTACATCATTTTTATGTTTAAGTTAGTTTACAATATTAGCCCAAGGTTGCTGAGATATGGGAGGTCAGTCCAGAATAAAACTGGAAGTCCGGAATTAAACTGGAGAGTGTTTTGGATATCTAATGTTGTCCGAAATTCAGCCAATTGAAGAGGTGTTGCAAATCGTCGTGTCAAAGGAACGTGTTACATCTTCTAAACTTTTGCACGTAACAAGACCTCGATGATAATAGTAATTACACCAAGATACAAAAATACATGTATCTCTTTTTCCTTTGTTAACCAGATTGCTTTTACGGACATGGCCACAACTACAGCGGAACGTGGGAGATTACAGAGAGGGGAGAGAGATGTGTGAGCTGGGAAACTGTGAAGGACGAGGTATGGCTGAAAACGTATTTCTTGTAGTCTTTTTATGTCAACGGTTGCGAATTCTACATATGTACCACAACTAATATGATTTTGTACATAGCAATGCAAGGTTAACAAGAGTTCTACGACCTCATACCTTCGCCAAATGATTTTAACCGAAATATGACTGATGTATTAGGAGTGTTTCTCGTCAATTATAAATCATACCAGTTGATCGTCTTCACCCAAATACATGTAACATAAGTTGTCCAAGGTATGAGCTTAACAAAGAATGTTATGCTAACATTTATCAATTATGCAAATGAGGTCCTTATTAGCATAATTGATTCAATGGTGTTCACAATCGCACAACTTCCAAATGCCACAAGTATGAAAGTGCCGTCTGTCATTTACTAGTATGGAATTATACTTTATAGTAGTTTCTCATTAATCATGCAAATTAGGCCTACATTTGCATATTTTCTATCTATCAACATTCCTATCTTCCTCGGTTACAAATGTCACATATTTGAATAGTCATATCATGGAACACAGCGAGTTTTTCAAATTGTCTCATTAATTATGCAAATAAGAATCTGATTTGCATAATTATCATCCAATCCTACAAAGTATCACGTAAGCTATCTACATACCAAAAATCATGACCATCCATCAAGCCCATCTTGAGTTCTAATGTTTTCTCATTAGTTATGCAAATGAGGTCTTCATTTGCGTAGTTGATATCTATATATATTACATCCACCCTTCATCAAATACTTCTTCAGCAATACATATCCATACTCTCACCTCTCAAATAAACGTACCGGTACGTTTATTTTTTTTCGCCTAAACATCCGCCCGGTACTTTCTTATTTTAGACGGTACGTTTATTATTTTTCCAAAAATCAGGACTTTGCTAACCAGAAATCCCTCTAAAATCGAAATTTTTGTTTTTTCTGCCCATATTTCCCCTGTATTTTTGCTAGTAATTCGCTATATTTCGGCCTAGCGGCGTTGATTTCCCCACCGCTATGACCGGCGGCGGCCTTTGTGAAATCCTTGCGGCACTCGTCATATATCGGTCGATCTCGCTATGACGTTACAAAGTTAACGTTGTTTTGGGGGGAAAATAAGACGCAACACTGACATTTCAAAATACAATTGTCATGTAAATAACTTTGACAGTCTCTATTTACATCGTAAACCAAAGCATGCTGATCAAAAAACGTGTCGAGTAGTAAACGTTAGACTTGCACAGGGAAGAATTCGATGACCGCTATCGGTAGCGCGGCGGAAGAATAATTCGTTCACAGAAGATACATTACACGTAAAAACGACAATTATAACTTAAGTTCCCTTTTCATATGTATTTTGAGGCCGCAAAATCTAAGAACGGTACAAAACGAGCGGTAAGTTGAAGTTAAGTTGAAGTTAACAACAGCAGGTTTTGCCATCGAAACATGGCGGCGGCAACATCAGGCGTGCTTACAGTAAAACTAGCAGCATATTGCACAATACAGATTACGATCTGTAAAATGATACCGTAAACGCGTGAAAAATATCATACTTTGCGGCAACGATGGACACAGAAATCTATCTATATTTTAGGAGGGTTTGGATTTTTGAATAACCTTAAGATTTTCCAAATTTAGCGGTAAAGGGCCGTTTCTATTGTCAACATGCAATCGGTAATTTCTTCGTATTTGCGGCCTGAGACGCTGTGCTACTTTTACAGTCGAGCTCTGTTCAATATTGTGGGCTCAACCGCGGGAACTCGAAATCCGAGCGCCTCACAAAAACTTTGTTCTCAACGCTATATATGGAGCAAAAGTTCATGGACATAACCCTTTTTTGGTGTTCATATCTTTTTTTTAGGGGGATAATGTCTTTAGAAAATATGATTAGGAACAATTTAGATATCTGATGATTTTGATTATATGTCGGTAATGATAAAAGTAATGATAAAAGATAATGAAATTCATGTTACAACAATTTTCCTTGATCACTTGCTGCAAGTTCCTAGTAGAAAATGCATATACACTGTATCATGTACATTTTCACTTGTTGAATTTGAAGCACCATGGCCCCCGGTTAGGGGTCATAGCGGGGAACCTATGCCTAATTTTTCAACATTATTATTATATTTTATCTAAGTGGCGAGGAAGATCATCATGATTTGAGCAAGCGTACAGTTATTCTGTTCAATATTCATATACTTAATAGGTATGGTCCTCAGGCATAATTGAATAGATGCAACCTACCTGCTTATTATCTTATTTCCTTCGGACAGTTGTGTGGACACAGTTTACCTCGACTGTCAATTTTGACATTTTCCGGGAGGTACTTTTATTTCAGGGGGTACTTATATTAGATTTTGAAGATTTTTCCGGGGGGTACTTATATTCCAGGGGGTACTTCTATTTGAGAGGTGAGAGTACTCTTAGTGCACAGTTCCTCACAGCCTCCATGTACACCATACCTCTTCCTTCCCAGATATAACATAGTTAACTCACCTACCCTGAACAGCGTCCTATTCCCATACTGTGACACACGAGTACCGATTGTAACCTTCGTCGACGAAGTTTCGTCGAGAAGGTTATTCGATGATGCTCGTCTGTGTGTCTGTTAGTGAACAGAATAAGTCGAGAACGCCTGGATGGTTTGTTGTCGTAGTTGGTGTGTCGGTGTGTATGTGGGAAATCTCAAGATGATTAGATTTTGGGCGAAGTGTTTTGCATAATTAACGAGAAAAGTGTATAAATGTGTTATATTGTATGCTGAAGTATGTGTACGTGTTGGCTGTGTTGTTCCAAGGCGTCATGGATAGGGCTAGGGGTCCTGAGGGGTCATCTTGAAGGCAGGAAACGTCAGTTACACAAATTGGCTGTCAGCCAGCTGTAGGCATTGGTAAGGTAGTCTCCAAGCAGACCTATGGGTTGGCTATAGCAGGGGCAGGTTTTGCTTCAGACTTTGAAAGGGAATTACTCAAGAAGGGCTTGGTGGATGGTCATAAATTTTTGTAAGTACATAGCTTGAGTGCTGATACTTATTATGCAAATCAGTATCTAATTTGCATAATTAATGAAAGTTTATACATCCATCAATTTCCATGATAGGACTCTCAAACATGTGACATATGTAACTGAGGAAGAGAGAAATATTAATAGATATCAGCTTTGCAAATGAGAACCTCATTGACATAATTAATGAGAAAAACTATAACTCGAGATGGTCTTGATGGATAGTCATGATTTTTGGTATGTAGATAGCTTACGTGATGCTTTGTATGATTGGATGATAATTATGCAAATCAAATTCTAACTCGCATGATTAATGAGGCAATTTTAAAAATCTGCTGTGTTCCATGATATGACTATTCAAATATGTGACATTTGTAACTAAGGAAGAGAGGAATGTTGATAGATAGGAAATATGCAAATGTGGGCCTAATTAGCATAATTAATGAGAAACTACTATAATTCCATACTAGTAAATGACGGCAATTTCATACTTGTGGCATTAGGAAGTTGTGTGAATGTGAACACCATTGAATCAAATTATGCTAATAAGGAGGGAGCTTATTTGCATAATTGATGATAAATGTTAGCATAACCTTCTTTGTTAAGCTCATAGTCATAACAAGGAGGTTTGGACATCTTATGTTATTTGGATGAAGAGGATCAACTGGTATGATTGATGATTGATGAAAAACACTCCTAATACGTCAGTCATAAAGGTCAAAATCATTTGACGAAGGTATGAGGTCGTAGAACTCTTGTTCTTCCTGATGTAAGGCAGTGTATATCCAATTTTGGTCTGCTTCCACCAAATTCCACACAACTTTCTGCTGCTACCTTTTCCATACCACTTCCGACAGCTGACTGACAAGCAAATTTGCCCCAGCAGCTTGTTTCCTGCCTCCCACATGACAAATACCCAACCCTGCCACTTATCCTTGACCCCTCAAAACAACACCGGCAACACGTCCCAGCCAGAACACAATGCTCTAGCATACAATATAACACATTCTTACACTTTTCTCGTTAATTATGCAAAGCACTTCGCCCAAAATCTAATCATCTTGAGATTTCCCACATACACACCGACACACCAACTACGACAACAAACCATCCAGGCGTTCTCGACTTATTCTGTTCACTAACAGACACACAGACAAGCATCAACGAATTACCTTCTTGACGAAGGTAATTACTTTTATAGTCAAATAAGTCCAATGTCACAACAGTATGGTTCGAAAGCTATTTTTTTCTGAACCGTTTGAACACGCGGCAGGTGCCACTGTTATCGGAATCCGTCCGTGACATTGTGGATGGTGACCCCATGACCGAGTATAACCTGGAAGAGAACTACTGTCGGCATCTGACAAGTCCGCGAGCCAACGTGTTCAGCGCGGCAGACAAACCTTTATGTTTTGTACGTAACAGGACCGACCAACTACACCCACAATACTGCGGTCTACTCGACTGTTATGGTAAGTCTTATACTATTAGTTAAAACGTACTGTAGAAAAGCTGTAACTTTTGTGTTAGAATAAAGTTTACAGGGTAAGCTCCGCACTATGTTAAAAATGCAGTTCCAGATCAAGCTGCTAGGGGGCCAAAACCCACACCAGTTCTTGCTTATATCACAAGCTTTCTGCCACGAAAAAAAAGACCATAGCACGTCCAGGTCAAAAGATACAAAAAAACGGAAATTCTGCTGCAATACCAAGGTCACATACCAGAGGGACCAAAATCAAGTATGACCTTTGTCTTTCCAACACCTATTTACATATCAAATATCATCGTAATCCATCCAGAGGTTCTTGAGTTATGCTGACTACAAAAATCCGGAAACACACACACAATCACACACACACACACACACACACACACACACACACACACACACACACACACACACACACACACACAATCACACAACCAAACACACAAACACAGACACAACCACAGACACACCCAAATCAATATCTCTATTTTTCATGTAGAGAATTACAGACTCAGATAAAGGTTTATCTTAATCTATATACAGTATAAGACAATGTAATTATTGCTCGATATCATTTGAACCCATAGCGACATGCATATCAACTTCAGGTTGCTAATATATGTCTATCAAATTCTCAAACAAACAAGAAAATTCATTTCAGAAATTCTTGCATATTGCTTGGAATTTCAATCATCTTTTTGCCCATACAAGAGATTCTATACACTCAGGTACATGATTGAATTCTGTGTACCCAATTACAACTCTATTTTCCACTGACTTGATACCTTATAGTGATGGGAAAGCAGGCAGGACCAACATGTGAAGTGAACATGACGGGACAGGACGGGAAGTTTTCCCATATGCAAAGATCTGAGATGAGTAGAGACCACTGTCAGTGGAACATTGAGGTAGTTCTAAATGTTTATCCATATAGATGATATAGTATACGTTTAAACTTTTAGCATGATAATGTACAGTATATTTTGTATGTTTTGGATATAAGGCAATAAAATATTAACCTAACCAATAAGGAAGCTTACTTTTTCTTCAAGTGATGATACCTACTGGGGAGTTTCAATGATTTAATGAGCATGAGCATGATTGCTAGCAACGCCATCTCTATGCACATCATCCACATCAACCATAATGTTGTACACTGGTGTATTCTCTCTGTCTCTAATAGGTATTTGAGGGTCATCACGTAAATTTGCATTTCAACACGTTTGAACTGAGTCCCGGCGAGTCCGGGTTCTGCCAAGGAGGCCGGGTACACGTCATGGATGGTTCCTGGCCCGCCGGCAAGTCTGACATCATTGGTAAGTGTCCAGAAAACACTGTTTTATATTCTAGCAGACTAAGAAACTGCACTGAAAAATGGGCCTCAATTAAGAATGCGTAAAGCTTGGTCCCATTGTTCAGAATTAATATTCTGACTCATACAATCATCCCTCAATCCCATAAATAGCGTGAAAAGAAATTATTTTTTCCGAATTTATTGATAAAGGTATGATTTTACAATTGGGAGTTGAGTTGAATGGTGGCCAGATATGGATACATGCCATTATTGATTATATAGGTACTTGTTGCTGTGACGTCACTGTTGTATTCTTGTTCACTTCAGGCACATACTGCGGCCACGACATGCCCGACATCACGTCCAGGAGCCGGCGGCTGACCGTGGTTTTCGAGGGGGCGATGCGGAATACATCCGACACATTTGATGCTGTTTATACTGCAGAGAACACAGGTCTCATCCAAGCTTCGTTATTAGTACCATTCGCGTATCAATATTTTTGTTGAATCCTATACTAAGACTCTAAATTTTAGTCATGGTACCCCAACGACCCAGAAAGAGGTCAATGATTAACACCAGAAATCTTCAAAGTTTGTAAAGCTCAGTATCTCAAATAAAGCAGGAATGGCCTTTGGTTACCTGTACTATTCAGAAACAGCTACAATACTCAGCTCCACCTCTAAGGAAAGGAGTCAGGATCTTGTCTAAATACTGATAGAGATGCAAAATCATAATAATTCAGACTTTTAAGAACTTTGAAGGTTTGTCATTCTTTCCAGTATGTTGATGCTGATACTTCTGAGAATGCATTTCATTGACAACTTGACGTTTTATTTGTAGAGTCTACTGAGTGTAACGCATCCCATTTCGTGTGCGATAATGGGCACACCTGTGTTCCATTTGACCAACTGTGCAACGGTGATGTCCAATGCTGGGATGGCAAGGATGCTGAAGTTTGCGGTCAGTACATACACTACCTATCATTTTTCATAGCTGAGATACATATCATTTATCATTCATTTATCTAGCATTACTGTTTGTGCTGTGTGCGATTGTATAGGAAACAGAGTAGAGTATTGTTAGCTTCCTTCATACAGGTATGATGTCCATCTTCTGTGTTTCAAATAATTCCACGGCCAGCCAAGGTATTGCTAAGTTGATACATATGCCATAGTTTACTTAAAGCCCCTATATCACTGGACCCGCGACACGTTGGCGACTTCGCTTACGACCAAGCGACTTGACAGCGCGCTCAACGAATTTCATCGATAAAAAGCAATTTTTTTACGATTAGTGTGTTTTGTTGTCTTTTGTTGACTTTTACGTTTTGCATGATATTCCCATTATAAAGTCAAGGGCAACACAAATCCAATTTAGGACGCAGCGAGGTCGCCAATGCAACGCGTCGAGGGTCCAGTTAGATAGGGGCTTTAGTTTTTGGATCGGATGCCATGTTTGTTGTCTTTGTTCAGGTTGCCAGGCAGTCCCTAACAGCATTAAGGAGATGTGCCCTACCTCTGCATACGCCACCTTCCCAAACTACCACAGTCACCTGAACTTCGACGCTATTCTCCAATGGAGAAAGTACGACACGGCCAGGACACTTTCACAGAAACGATGTCATGAGCAGGTGCTGCCAGTTAGCTTCCACATGACTCTCGTTCACATCTTTTCAGTCTAGCAAAGGACTAACCATACTATACTGGAGATAGATATTTCAGTGTAGAGAACAACAGTATCTCAATCAGTACCGGGGTAGGCGTTACTTAAAATCCACAATCACTAATCCAGCGGCGATACATACTTTTTCAAAGCTTTATTCACTAAATACATAAACATAAATCAAATAGAGAGTCTATACAATACTACATGTGAGGAAAGGTTAAAAATGTTATAGAAATGTAAATGTAACAAAAACTTCTAAGGGATAATTGTCGCGTAGTCAATAAATTGGCATATTTCATTTTTTTTAAAGTATTGAAAATTGGTTTTGATTTCTTGTACAAAACAGGCATAAATAACGTATTTGTATATGCGACGAGGATACAAAGTAGTAGATCATGTTCTCCACATACAGCCTTTGTACAGCCTGTGTGCCGTCGTCTTGTTTAATGCACATGGTGCTTCCTGCTTATCTTTAAAAAAATCCTTTTAAAAACATATTTCCTTTTCTGTTTTTTAATGGTAGATTGGTGAGTTTTTGTGCTACATGGTTGTCAGCCCATGTTCGGGAAGCAAGTATGCCCCCTGCCGGTCGTGGTGCGAGGAACTGAAGCTAAACTGTGCTCATGAGCCTGAGTGGACAGCCGTCCTCCCAGAATGTTCAGCGTTTGCTTCCCAGTACTGTTATCCCGGGCCTATATCACAAGGTCAGCAGCATCTAAACAATGACATTGACGCGCTTTGATTTAGCATAGCTGTTTAGTTTCTTTGTTTCTGCCATACATGTAAGATTGAGTTTAATCGCGCTTCTAACCCAGGCTATGTACATATTGAATGCAGATATTGTGATAAGATTGCAAGGCGACGATTGTTTATGTTTGACCCTACAAAACCGTAAATGCAGAAATGTTCGCGGTGGTTTTATGTTCGTGGTTCAGCGCGAACTTAAAACCACCGTGAAACTTTTTTTTTGCACACCTATGACTGAAGCGCTACTATTGTTTCAAACGCGAACTATAAAAAAAAACGTGAACAATCCATTTTCTCCCTACCGCGAAATGAAAACCACGCGAACTTAATTGCATTTACAGTAACCCATAGCATGATGTATATTACCTATCATTACCATCAGGTTGCTACCGAGGAAAAGGACTCAACTATAGAGGAACTGTGAGCGTGACAGTCACGGGACGCCCCTGCCTTCAGTGGAACACGCGAGCGTATGAGGTTGAGGCCTACAAATGGGCCAACCTGGAGGAGAACTACTGCCGCAACCCTGACGAAGCCGAGAGGCCCTGGTGTAATGTACAGACTACGGGCAACTGGGAGTATTGTGATATCCCTCCTTGTGACAGTAAGATCACTGCATACGTTAGATGTTAATAGTGGAGGACAAAGTGTGTGTTTTTCAATGCATCGTCTTTCTTTGTATTTCAAAATGATTTCAAGTAAGGGTCCAGATTTGTCGACTGAAAATTAAGGAAAAAGGGCGAAGAGAAGGACCATCCTCAAATTTTTCAATGTGTGTACGTGTGAATGTATGAAAGTTTTGAATGCGTGTGTGTGAGTGTGTGTGTGTGTGAATGTGCTGTTGTGTACGGTTCGAAGCAAACAAGGACGATCTTGCTATCTTACTAAATCGAAGTTGTAACCGATTATTGACCTTGAAGGCATCATGAAGTACATTTGGTCGTCAGTCGATTCGAACTTTCCTTTAAGTTATTGTTCCTTTCCTAACAGTCAGACCCTTAGCTATACAATCGTAACATGTTCTATCGGCGATCTTTTATCCGTAGACAAAGTCTGTAAGGATCGTGGTGTCCACCGACGCGCGCTTCGTGAGCCTGTCCGGACCTTCTACTGGCCGGGGGAGAAGGTGACGTACAGCTGTGAGGGAGGGTACACCCTTCGCGGGGCTCCGGAGATCGAGTGCAACCACCAGGCTGAATGGGAACTGGACTTACCCACCTGCACAGGTAAGCTTAAACTGACATTTTAGCTTGGAAGTTCATCTGTGTTAGTAGAAATCATTCTGAAACACGTTTTAACTGTAATTTCCAATACAAAAATTGGACTTACCCAATTTTTCGACTGTACAACACCAGTCTTTGTCAAGAAATCACTCTTAGACAAAGACTGGTGTTGTACAGTCGAAAATTTGGGTAAGTCCAATTTTTGTGTTGGAAATTACAGTTAAAACTTGTTTCAGAATATTAAACTGACATTTGTTTTATCTCACTGACTTTTTTTAAGTGTCTTCATATCATATTTTAACATCTTTCATTTATACGAGTTCGTGGTATTGGCTATTCAGGTGTATTGGAGATTCATCTATGTTTTTACCTAACTGTGCGTTTTAGAGGATCCCAGGACAAAGCTGTTGGTTGACAAGTTTGAAAAGGGCTCCATAAGTCCGAACCTGCCCCCTCCAGGAGGGAACGGCCTAAATATCACCGTGGCTGCCAGCATCGACGACATCATTAATCTAGTGAGTTTTATGGGAGTTCAGTCAATGGGAGTTTTTTTTTTCGTGACTGGATGCCAGTAACACTTCAAAAGATACCTACTGCCGTAGATCCTCTTCCATTTACCATGATTTTTGGTGTTTGCGATCGTTTTCAGTTTTGTACCCTCTCACCAATATATCTGCACACATTAACAATTTAACTTAGATATATAAACAATAAAGTTGATGTGGATTAAATTCTATTGCACTGTAACTAATTGTATATTTTAACAGGATGAGCCAGGCGAGTCCATCACAACAGCAACCCGCATAGATCTGGTAAGGGCAGTCATAAATTCACCTATATTGGCTGTAACCACTTGTATGCAATCATTGAGCATTGAACATTGTTTGACAAAATTGCTATTGATATGCAACAAAAGGCAGCAACATATTTGTGATTTTCACTTGAAAGTTCATCTGTGTTGGTAGAAGTCATTCTGAATGGAGTTTAAACTGTAAATGCCAACACAATATATTGAACTTACCCAAATTTTCGACTGATCAGCTACAGTCTTTGTCAAGGAGTGAACAATCCACTGCTTCTGTGACGTCACGTTATGCAGATGAGACACGTGACTCGGTGAGCAGTGAATTTTATTGTGTTGCCATTTACAGTTTAAGCTCCATTCAGAATATTTGTGATTTTTTACAGTGTAATTTGGCGTATTTCATGTGTACTTAATATCGTAAAATACCAGAGGAAATAATTTCAATCAACCTGTTTTCGTCAGGCATTAGTTAGTCAAGTAGTCCATCCATATTGCTGAAAATACTTGATCTTTTCATATATTTCATTGACTACTAGTATTTCTGCTACTTGTTTCATTATTTCATTCATTTGTTTTATGAGCAGAAATGGTATGACATCAGACTGAAATGGGTAAACACCCTGTACGATCTCACAAAAGTTTTTGTGGAACATGACAAAATCTGGACACCAAAAATTAAGCTTCGCGGAAGGTAACTTGTATCCAACCTGTCATACCTACTAGATTTACACAATGGAAGGCATCATTGCATGCTAGCATGCTGATCAAATACGTAGCCACCCCTTCAGTAACGTACTTTGTCTTGTTCTACTTACGACACGCATGTGCGCTTGTTATTTTGTTGACATTTTGTTATAAATATTAAGCTTTCTCAATGACAATGAATCATTCTAATTGCGATGTATCAATTGGAGTATGTATGACAACATAATCACAACGCTTCAAAAATGGATGGCGTGAAGAACTGAAGCTTTTAAGGATACATGTATGGTAAATGCAGATTCCGCGTGGCAGTATCTAACCAGTAACACATACATGTATACACCTTTCAGCGCCGATCAGCAATTTCTTGGGTTCCCTGAGGACGACCTTGAGATGTCTCACACCGGCGAGGTGACCTGGACCATAGGTATCAAGTATTAAACACAAACTAGTCTTACCACCTCTGACCTGTACATCCTGTACTTCTTGTTCTTCCTGCCACTCAGACAAGTTTGATCTTTGTGGTCATCTTCCCACTCACTTCCGTACCTTGCCAGACTCTATTAACAACTCAGCCGGGAACAAACCTCTACTCAGGCCATCGGAAACAAAATCGGGCACACACCAAGACAAACAAATAAACAAACAAACGTACAAAGAAAGAAACCAAAAACATACACCCCATACATTGATTCAGCAAATTTGGAACGTTTCGAATTTTCAACTCTCGCTGATAAGGACAATATCTAAATGGTCTCGTTAACGATTAAGATAAGCCCTTATCTAATGCATTCCATTGAAAAGTAAATAATATAGCTGGGAGCTGGGATACGTGCCGAAAACGTGATCTCTTACACTGACAAGCCGCTTTAGCCGCTTTACCTGCTCATCTTTCTTGTACCAAACAGCAGACTTACGCCCACAGATATGTACAGTAATGCAGAAAAACGTTATCATTATCACACACCATAGAAACCATCCTCGTCACGACCTGTATCCTGGACCACTTCCTGTTCCCGTTCGACAACATGACGTGTCACGTGTGCATCAGGGGTGACTTCCGGTCCAACGAGGTCTTCGTCTGCGCTGAGATGGACGACATCGGCGATGACGTCATCACGTGCCATCAGCATAGACGCCTCAAACGTGGAGAGTGGGACGTCGTCTACAGCTTACGTGTCGACAACAATTCGGTATGAGTACCTCTTACTTTACTTAGATGGACCAACCACAGCACTGTGCTGAGGTACAGGAAACCGTAAAGATGTGATGTCGCCTTCAGAAAAGGCGGCAGAGGAGAGAAAAGTCTGTAGTCAGGAAAATTGATGTATCCAGGGGCCCCTCTTTAGTAGGACTGGAGTGAAGTGTAATAAATCAAGATGACGAAAAGAAAAGTTACTCTTGGCTAGCACATGTATCCTTACTCACTGTCTGAAAGAGATCAGTAAACAAAAGCGTGTGGATAAATCATGGAATGCATCGCTACGAAGGCACCGATTGCAAGGTGTTTACCTACAGCCAGTATCAACATCAATGCTTTTTGCTCTAGGCATGCGTGGAACTCCAGCTCCAGAGGAACTCCCTGTACCACATGTGCACCACGGTGTCCCCGTCCATCGTCCTGGTGGTGCTGATGGGAATCATGTTCTGCGTGCCCATCGACAAGGGGGACCGGCTGTCCTACGGCATGAGCATCCTGCTGTCCATGTTCGTGTCCCTGGTGGTCATCAACGACTTCCTGCCGAGAAGCGCCACCTTCCCGTTGCTGGGTAATTTGTCAAACTTGATAACTGTTTTTTTTCTCAACTTAATGATTACATAGGTGTGCGTGATTAACTTAGCTAGATTTATCTCCAAGCAGAAGGGTTTCTGACCAGCTTTCTATTTTTTTCTGACATTCCTCTTCATTAGGTTACAGAACTGTCAGAAAACTGAACAATTCTCCACCCCTCAAACATCTTAGTTGCAACATCTGCTTGGAGATTAAGATGGATGGGTACATCTAGGATACATACATACCGACAGTAAAAGATAATATAGGTATTGACACGGCTTCCTATCCAGGCATTTTGACCATCACGGCCATCATCCTGATGGGAGTGTTCATGTTGGCCACTGCCGTGGTCATCTCGCTGTCCGGTCGGGAGGGGAAGCTGCCGCCCTGGGCCAGGACGGTGTTCCTGAAGTACTGTGCCATGGCCTTGCTTCTGGGGGATCTCAGCAAGAAGTGCAGGTCAGCTACTCTCAAAACATTGAATTTCATGACCAAGTGCGAAAACGTACTTTTAGATTTAATTCACTTTAATTGTACCTTGTATCTGTCTCCTTGGAAGAAATAGTTAAAGAGTCTGGGAAAAAAAGGCTGGCTCCTTAGAAATTTCAAACGACGTCGTTAATGGTTCTCTTAACTTGAACGTTGATTTCTGGATGTTGTATACTCCAATGAAGTTCATTATTCATCCACTTTCCCAATCAACCATCATCTATTTTTGAAAAAAGATATGAGACGTAGTAAGAACTAAGATGTTACGTATGCTCCTCTACATATCTGCTGTCACTTTCTGCCAACCAGGAGGCAGGAGGAACCTCCTACACTCAACAACATCGCTCCCACCATCGCCTCACCTACAGAACGGATGCCGTCCTTTACTGTAGACAGGTTCAACCTAGAGGAGGAACCGCGCAGGCGCATGAACCTGATGAAGATCTTGGTGAGCATCAACACCGTGATGTGGCGGATCCAGAACACCCTGGCGGCCACCCAGAGCACCCTGCACAAGCTGAACACGTGGCTGGGTAAGAGTGAGGAGGGGGACAGCAGTGATCGTGAGGAGGAAAGCGAGTGGATGCTGCTGTCGCGCGTGCTGGACAGGCTGTGTTTTGTGCTGTACTTTAGCTGCATGTTCCTGACTCTTCCTGTAGCTCTGTATTCGCGTCCTAACTAGACACTGTTTGTAAGATAAGTGCAAATACTGTAAATGCATTTAAGTTCGCGTGGTTTTAATTTCGCGGTCGGGAAAAAATGGAGTGTTCGCGGTGGTTTTAAGTTCGCGTTTGAGACAATAGTAGACAGGGGGTAAGAGGGCACAAATATTCGCGGTTAGTTTTGTAAGTTCGCGGCGAAAGGTTTACCGCGCGAGAAAACCGCGAACATAAAACCACTGCGAGCATTTTTGCATTGACAGTAGATCGTTTGTTTGTCAACTCTCTCAAAATATGTTAACACTCCTTCGTGTTTGTGACTGTATGCGGAGGATGATACCCGGTATCAATTATAGTGCAGGCAAGTCTTTTGTAAACTTCATTTTAAAACAATAGTTAAAGTTTAAACGGCAGCATAAATGTTGATGAGCCTTTGTATGATGGATGCTTTCCATGGCATTTGCGTTGTATGTTCGGAAAAAGATAACATTACCCATGCAGTTGTGTTCTAAGTGTTTTGTAGTTGTTGTTTTTTTCTAAATGCATAACATTTCATGTTTAAATCATTTCGTGGAAAAAGTATAATGATGTGATAAATTGGGTTGTCAAGACAAGTACCAACATGTGTTATCGTTAAAGACATATGTAACATGTATATATTGGTTGTTGATTAATAAAATGTTGGCCTTTCGTAGCGTCTGTAATAATTACGTGAATGTGTTGCATTTTTGCGTCGTTGCCATAGGGCACAGACAATCAAATATATTGTGCAAGAATGACAAGCTCAATTTTTGTTTCAATATCATTTAATCTTAAGACATTATGTTCTTCTCGACATGTTCAGCTTAATCCATGGCTTCGAAGCTAAACAGCTCTTGCATACGTTCCAGACAGCATCCACAAACTCGGTCCCTGAGGAAAGACAGCAGATGCTGTCTGAAACGTCTGGCCGTTTTCAAAACTTGTCCAGTTGCTTGAGTAACCTTTGTATTAGGTATAGCTTTTCTATATTAGCTATAGATCAAGCTGGCTATAGCTACATGTTATAGCCACGCGTTTTCTCCTTGGAGCTTGACCACAGCCTTGCCGGTGTTCTCTCCCACAAACATGCCGATGAAAGCTTTGGGCATGTTTTCAAAACCTTCGGTCACGTGTTCCCTGTACTTGATCTTTCCCTGGGGTACAACAAATAGAGTAGGGATAGTGAAAATAGCAATGAAGCAAGGCTTATTTAGTTCAGACTAGAGTTGAGTTGAGAAGTAAAGTAAAATCAGCCGACATTTTAACACAGACGTTTGACGTGCTTTTGTACAATGCATTGTATGTATGTATAAGTTGGCATCATAATTTACATGTTTGGTTTTTTGTGATACGTAAAACACTTATGAAGTACTGCAATCGATATATTTATAATATTCAACTGTGCAGTAAATAGCAAATAATATGGCGGACTGCTGACGTCATGAGGCACCTACCTCTGTGATCCACTGCACCATTTGATCCATTCCCTTCGGCCATTCGTTGAACCAGCGAGGGACCTTAAACCCCCTGAGGGTCAGCTGCTTGGACAGGATCGTCACGAACGGGTACGGACCTGGAAATAGAATATCAAACACTTAACAACCCAGGGAAGTACTGCAAATGTTTTCCTTTTTCCATTGATATTTGACTATTAGTGTTTGATGATTAATATGTTTTAATTTTTTATCTATTTCTTACATCTATTTATAATTATGATTAGCATTGATGATATTAGTGCACCTTATCATCATGTTTCATACCATAGACTTAATTTTGTATTGCCTCGTATCTGTTCATCTATTAGGATTTATGATATAAGCCTAACTTATTTTCTATTGTTTATTTTGTTTAGTTTTGAGTTATGTACAATTCATGGTATGATTCCCATTATTACGTTTCGAGGGGAGGCCCACGAAAAGCCAACTAGGCTTCTGGCCCCCCCTTGCATATTTATTTGCCCTGTATTTCTTTGTTTTGAAATACTTGTACATGTGCGAAACAATAAACAAACGAAATAAACAAACAAATAAAATGCAGAAATGTTCGCGGTGGCTTTTTGTTCGCGGTTTTCGCGGCGACTTTCGAACACATTGGATACCTAGAAGACCGGAATCCATGCTTAAAGCAAAAGAAATGATGTAGAACTGTCTATCACAAGTCCACCCTTACCCTTGGCCGGTTCGTTGTCGTTGTAAGTTGAGATGCTGCCACAGATGGCCATGCGTCCGAACAGGTTCATGTGGTTCAGCACGGTGCTGCTGAAGTCTGCTCCCACCTGCGGACATTGTGACAAGCGCAGGTGAAGATTGTTCGCACTCAATACTATATCATTAATATGTTTCCTTACAAAACAGACATGTTGCTGTTCAAATCAAACCATTAGAAACATAATTATACATAGAGTGGGGCTCAGTTTCGTCGACCAACGGTCTGAAAACTGCGCCACAAGCTTAAGCTTCTTTTGTCAAATTTGAAAGCTAGCTCTGATGATGATGAATAATTGGTTGCGGAAGGCCTAGGTTCGCTGTGACGTCGTCGGTGACGTCATTTTAAAAACGTCTACGTCGTTGTGACTTACATTGTCAAAGTAACAGTCAATCCCATTGGGTGCCGCCTCCTTCAGAGCCGCGTCCAATGAAGACACAGTTTTGTAGTTGAAGGCGGCATCAAAGCCGAGTTCCTTCAGCCAGGCCACCTTGGCGTCACTTCCGGCAGAGCCAACCGCCCTGCAACCCTAGTAAAAATGTCAATCTTGTTGATCTTTTCTTCATATTTCTTTCCATTTGACAATTTATAACCGTCTTATATCCGGGAGTCTTTTGATGAAAAAAAACAAACACAGCACGCCTACTATATATACAAATGTATTCAAATTTGTAGACAAGTTACCTTGATCTTAGCTATTTGGCCTACAATACTCCCGACAGCACCCGCGGCCCCGTTGACAAAGACCGTCTCCCCCTCTTTGGGTTCACACAACTTCGTCAAACCAAAGTAGGCAGTCATGCTGAAAAAAGGAACGAAAAGTTATTTTTACTTATTGATATACACACATATGTGTATACAAAACGCACAGGATTTCTGGATCTAGAATAGCATTGATTCTATGCTACTCACAACCCATGCAGCAAAGTCATGGGAAGGTGATGTATGAATATACAATATTCTTCGCAAGTTCTTTGACTATCATTATCTGACTTTAATGGCACTGATCAATGTATCTTGGAACCTACAAATAAAAAACATTGCTACTCTCACCCAGTCATCCCGACGGCTCCCAGCAGGAGAGACAGCGGCAGGTCATTCGGGTAGTCTGCCGGGGCCTTCCGGAGGGGATTCTGGGGGTCCCGCTTGTTGACGTCTATCACGGCGTGGCTACACCAGCCATACTGGTTCATGATGACAGTGCCCACTGGGAAGTCTGAACTTTTGGACTCGATCACTCTAATGACGGGAGAGATGTGTGTAGTGCGCCCGATAGTGTAAATATCATTATACAATTTTAGATGTGAAGGCATAGCACACGCCAAAATATATTTTGTTCTGATTTGTATAATATTTTTGCTAACAAAGTGAAGCACATATGCTTGCGGAGTTTTCTTTTATTCCACATTATTTCGACAAATTGCTTTTTCTACTTCATTGTTTTCTCCCGAAGGCTTTAAATTTCTAGATGTTTTGTACAGTAATCTAGATTTCTGCTCGGGTAAGTCGCATCCGATTATCATATTCTACTGATGATGAAAACTATACAGTCTGTATCAAGCTGACCGTGTAATATATATATTGGAACTGAATGAAATGCTGTTTTGTTTAGTTCAGATGAATTACACTGAGCTTTTGATGTCACATACACGGTACAAAATCTCTGCTCCACTGACCTTCCGCATCCTTCCCCGATCATGGTTATACCCGTTGGCAACTGTCTCGTATATGGTCTGAAGACTCAAATGATAAACATAGATATAAAGCTACGGCATATATCTGTCATATTCATAGAATCAAACTAGTCACGTGCGATTCTATAAGGTATTTTGCAACAGAATACAACAGACACGCTAGGTTCATTTGGCTTGTCTGCCCTTGACTCCGAAAGTTTTGACGTCTTAGCAGATGTACATATGTATGGTTCCGGTCTACTATTTTTAGAAATCTACTATCGAAAAAAAACGGCTGTAAAAACAATCTGACCCTTACATCAGCTTGGGGATTTAACCTTTTTTCAAACATGACTCTGCGTAGTTCAGTTGTTTGATATTGTTTTATTACGCCGATTATGTGTTAAACTAGTGATTTCTTCTCTCTTGTTTTGATGTCAACAGTACAAATACATACCGCATGTAAGGGTCGACGCTGTTGAAGAGTGACTCAACAAGAATCTCTGGCGAAAAAGTAATGGAAAATTGTTTATACATTGTAGGAGGACATATCAGCGGGAGAGTGATTGGAATGTGACAGCACCGATTACTGCACCACAGAGATATTTTGTTAGCATATTCAGCAATGATTGACCCGATCATTAATCATCGAAGTGTGGATGAGAGGGCGTTTGGTGGGCTGGTTACTGGCGGGGTAAGGTTAGGGGACTCATTCAGGAGTGCATTGAACTTTCTGTATCATAGGCTTTTCGTCTGGTCTGTCATAACCCATCATAACACATCACACCCAGTCTTAACTTCACTTCACTGAGCTCACCAGGACATGTTGCCTACTAACGGTGACTGTATATCTCGTGATGTTTGCGTACGTTTCATTTCCCTACCTGGAGATAATTCACAACGTATGAATGCGCCCCGGAGGACCCTATGGTGTGCGTTTCTGTAGGAATTTGGGAGAGTGAAGGGATCGACAATACAGTCCCCGTCCGCTTGATTTAATGTACCGGTTTAGAATCATCAGTTACCCCCAGGTACGTAGTACTATACTGCAGCCCCCTTAGTTGCCTCCCTACCCATACTTTGGCAAATATCATCTGCAACCCCCGATTGTCAGGAGTCTCAGGACCTACTGTAATGTGAGCGGATTTTATTAGAATTGGTGTGGTCATCAGAAACCCATTTCTGTGATCGATGAACTTTGTGTGTTTACTTGGCTACAATGCCTCGTTTTATGATTTTTATAGGTGATGCCACCATAGAGTCTGTATTTCAATGATTTATAGCTACCGTATTACACCCTGTAGAAACGCAGACTATGAATTACATACAGTGCTTCTTAGTTAAACCCCCCACCCCCCTCCCCACCCCGGCCATGCAGCCGCCTTACCGCCATCCTTCAGCTCTGGGGTCTCCTCTTCCACCAGCTGAAAGTCCGACTCCTTCGGCAGCCCGTCAAAGTGGCGCGCAAAGATAAATCTTTTGGACTTCACCATATTCGCTCTTCGTGCCAGAGATTACAAATTTTTACGCTTTTCAGACGCACTACTTGCTAGTGCTCCACTTCCGAATGCTTGAATGAACTATGATCGCAAGGTCCACCTGATTTACTATCGTGGTGTTAATTAGTAAACCATTTAGACTAGTAGGTAGACAAAGGTGTGAGATGCAGCAAATGTTTAAAGATGACTAGTTATTCATCTTCTTTTCTGATTAATCAATCAACATCATTTACCCCCAAATAACCCCGCGAGGGGGAAAGTAGGGGGGGGGAGGTCCCAGGCTAAGGCGGGCAGGCCTCCAGCCTGGCGCGGAATGACTCAACTGTGGGAGCCGTAACAACAGCGCCAGGCAGGGCGTTCCACTCGGGGATGGCGCGGGGGAAGAATGAATTAATCATCAGAGATAAATCATAATCGAGGTGATTACACGTTATGGTTGTTCATGTTTCTATCTCTGTTGTCACTTTCTGCAAAGTTAACTAAGAAATGGAAGGAACAGGGAAAAAGTCAATAACATCGATCGAAACACTTTTTCCTATGATTTAATTTCAAGACTAGATGTCTTTCTCTGCAGCTTTATACATCAGTTAATTAATAGCTAAATATCTATTTTGTATATTCTGCTGGCTACTGGTCCATGTTGTGTTTTCCCCTAGATCCTCAGAGCTTGACGACAGCCTTGCCGGTGTTCTCTCCCACAAGCATCCCGATGAAAGCCTTGGGCATGTTTTCGAAACCTTCGGTCACGTGTTCCCGGTACTTGATCTTTCCCTGGGGTATAACAAAAGAGATGGGCTTATGGAAATTCATCGCAATGGAGCAAGATTTACTTAAATCTAACCGTTACTTGTCTGATGTAGTATGATTACTATCATTCGACAAAACGATTGTTTGATCGAGTAACACAAATACGTATACAGACCGAGGCACGCTGACATTTGGGTGATTGGGAAGCAATGTCGACATCAAATCAGCGGACACTTCAAGACTGATATTTGACATACCTTTTGTATAATGCACTGAATGTGTATCAGTTTGAAGCATGATTTACATGACTGTTTTTTTTTCTCTATTGGGGACACTCTGAGTTACGTAAAGCTATAAGTCTTATAGAGCACCGCCATATAAATGTGCAGTAAATAGTTAAATGAAAAATAGAAATGGTGGTCTGCTGACGTCATGAGGTACCTACCTCTTTGATCCACTGCACCATTTGATCCATTCCCTTCGGCCATTCGTTCAGCCAGCGAGTGACGATGAACCCAGTGACGGTCAACTGCTTGGAAAGGATCGTCATGAACGGGTAGGGACCTGGAAATAGAATATGTTCTACAGTAAGCTGTACGTATGTGTGCATGTAAACACTTTACTCGGGGTATTTTATATCGTACTTCCTTACGCCTACGTCACACAGCAGGAAAGTATCTTACCCCGACAAACCAGTCTACGAGCTCATGAGAACATTTTCGGAGCAATACGGCCGGTGTCATCTCGATCCCCAAACAATATTTAGTATTTAGAGATAAGCTGATGTTAGCAGGTCATCAAGCCCAGTTCAATGTGATATGGTGCTTTTTCCGGGGAAAAGTATGCTCGCGCTCGACTCGCCGGGCGATTTGAAATTCTGTGACCTTCTAGCGATCAACAAATTCGACTGATGGCCGTCGACACTGTGTCGCCGGTTTCAAGAAGTGAAATTCACGTTCACGGAATTCTTCAAGCAATGAAAATGATGTAGAACTGTCTATCACAAGTCCACGCTTGGCTTACCCTTGGCCGGCTCTTTGTCGTTGTAAGTTGAGATGCTGCCACAGATGGCCATGCGTCCGAACAGGTTCATGTGGTTCAGCACGGTGCTGCTGAAGTCTGCTCCCACCTGCGGACATTGTGACGAACGCGGGTAAAGATTGATGTAACTGTTGGCAATCAACCCTGTATCATTCTGCTTTACAAAGGTGGTACAAAACAGACCGGTCATTTCTTAACGTTGCTGTGCAAATGACACAATTAGACACATGATTATACATTTGAGGGAGAGCCTTTTCGAGCTCAGATACATGCACCATCGATCTGAACCTCCTTGATCTGAACAATGTATTACTTGTTGCAGAATGTTCGTTATGACGATATCAATGTCGTCCTTATATAAGTCGCAAAAGTCTAGTTCGTTGTGACTTACATTGTCAAAGTAACAGTCAATCCCATTGGGTGCCCCCTCCTTCAGAGCTGCGTCCAATGAAGACACGGTTTTGTAGTTGAAGGCGGCATCAAAGCCGAGTTCCTTCAGCCAAGCCACCTTGGCGTCACTTCCGGCAGAGCCAACCGCCCTGCAGCCCTGGGTAAAATCAAAATGTCCCCCTTGTTGATCTCTTTTTTCCAGATTTCTTGGCGGTTAGCAAAATTTTAACCGGGCGTTTCGTTAATTCATAAAATACACAGCACTATTAATGTGTATTTAACTGTGTAGACAAGTTACCTTGATCTTAGCTACTTGGCCTACAATGCTCCCGACAGCACCCGCGGCCCCGTTGACAAAGACCGTCTCCCCCTCCTTGGGTTCACACAACTTCGTCAAACCCAACAAGGCAGTCATCCTGGAAGAACAACAAGAAAACAGTATAGACAAATGCATCAACGAACCTTCTCGAGTCCATAGCCCGACTAAATCGCGCTCCTAGCGGCCGGCCCGACTGTTACCGCCCCATTGACCTCAGCCAGTGAGAGATTATGTAAACACAGGCTACGCCAAGCTACTCCAATCCCCATCCCTAAAGATACTAGCTACTCTCACCCAGGCATCCCGACGGCTCCCAGTAGGAGAGACTGCGGCAGGTCCTTCGGGTAGTCTGCCGGGGCCTTCCGGATCACATTCATTGGGTCCTTACTCTTGGTGTCCAGCACGGCATGGGTGCACCAGCCATAACGGCCCATGATGACAGTGCCCACTGGGAAATCGGTGCTCTTGGATTCAGTCACCCTGGTAACGGGAGAGATGGCGTGAGCCCGGTATTGTAAATGTAATTATATAATCTTTATACCTTTGGAAACGGAGGCATTGTTTTCGGTTTATTTGTTTGTTGGTCTGGTGTAATCTCCAAGCAGATCTCCACGGTGCAAAATTCCTATCAGCCAGCCAGATTAGGTCTAGTGTGTGTCTGCAGTTTATATTTCAGTACAGTCAAACCTGCCTAGGCGACCACCTCTTCAACCCCACCACCTGGCCATGGCGACCGATTTTTTCTCGGCCTCAAATTTTTTTCCCCATATTCACAAACATTAAGCGGCCTGCCCAAGGCGACCACCCGCCATCAAGCTCACCATACAGATATAACTGGGTAATTTGTTTAGTTTAAATGAATTGTGTTAAGAAATGTATAAAGTCTTTGATGTCATATAGACGGAGTACGAAATATTTGCTCCACTTACCGACCGCATCCTTCCCCGATCATGGTTACACCCGTGGGCAGCTGCCTAGAATAAGGCCTGAAAATAAAATAAAAATGATAGAAATGAAAAAAGGAAAGCTACGAACTAGCATCTCTTCCACATATTATTGTAATCCTAAATTTTTCATGCAGGTGCGCTATTACTAGGATCCAGATTCTGTATCTATATAATAGCCGGTATAACCGCCATTCGGCGTAACATACCAGCAGCAGATTGATAGGAATAAATGATTAAACGATAAGTGCTGAGTTGGCTGTTAGACATAGTCAGCGTTTTCTGATCTCTGTAGTAGATGTAAGGTTTCGGCCTACTGATTTCAGATAGTCGTAACATTTTCTGAAAATCTAATCTGTAAAACCAATCGGACCCTTACATCTGCTTGGAGATTTTATTTTGTTATGCTTAACAAAATATAACTCTTCTTATTTAGTCCTTTGATATTTTTTTGCGATTATGTATCGAAGTATTGTATTTTCTCACTTGTTTTAAAGAACTCCACAAACAAAATCATCTATGGTTGATACCTACCTCATGTACGGGTCGACGCTGTTGAAGAGTGACTCAACAAGAATTTCTGGAGAAAGGGGTAATGAACATTTTTTTATACATTGCAGGAGGATCTATCTGAGCAATGATTTACCCGATCATTGAAGGCATTGACGTGTGGAGGATAGCGAACGCGGTAGGACCAGAGGACTCATTTAGGAGCGCTTGTAACTCTTTTCGCCTCTTCTGGTCTAACATTTATCGCCCTCCCAAGTCCTTCTTCTCCTTCTCTTCGTTTCACTCCGCAAAGACACTATGCCAGTAGCAGTGACTGGTAACGTTTGCGTACGTGTTATCTTCCTAGCTGGATGTACTCTCACCTCTCAAATAGAAGTACCCCCTGGAATATAAGTACCCCCCGGAAAAATCTTCAAAATCTAATATAAGTACCCCCTGAAATAAAAGTACCTCCCGGAAAATGTCAAAATTGACAGTCGAGGTAAACTGTGTCCACACAACTGTCCGAAGGAAATAAGATAATAAGCAGGTAGGTTGCATCTATTCAATTATGCCTGAGGACCATACCTATTAAGTATATGAATATTGAACAGAATAACTGTACGCTTGCTCAAATCATGATGATCTTCCTCGCCACTTAGATAAAATATAATAATAATGTTGAAAAATTAGGCATAGGTTCCCCGCTATGACCCCTAACCGGGGGCCATGGTGCTTCAAATTCAACAAGTGAAAATGTACATGATACAGTGTATATGCATTTTCTACTAGGAACTTGCAGCAAGTGATCAAGGAAAATTGTTGTAACATGAATTTCATTATCTTTTATCATTACTTTTATCATTACCGACATATAATCAAAATCATCAGATAGCTAAATTGTTCCTAATCATATTTTCTAAAGACATTATCCCCCTAAAAAAAAGATATGAACACCAAAAAAGGGTTATGTCCATGAACTTTTGCTCCATATATAGCGTTGAGAACAAAGTTTTTGTGAGGCGCTCGGATTTCGAGTTCCCGCGGTTGAGCCCACAATATTGAACAGAGCTCGACTGTAAAAGTAGCACAGCGTCTCAGGCCGCAAATACGAAGAAATTACCGATTGCATGTTGACAATAGAAACGGCCCTTTACCGCTAAATTTGGAAAATCTTAAGGTTATTCAAAAATCCAAACCCTCCTAAAATATAGATAGATTTCTGTGTCCATCGTTGCCGCAAAGTATGATATTTTTCACGCGTTTACGGTATCATTTTACAGATCGTAATCTGTATTGTGCAATATGCTGCTAGTTTTACTGTAAGCACGCCTGATGTTGCCGCCGCCATGTTTCGATGGCAAAACCTGCTGTTGTTAACTTCAACTTAACTTCAACTTACCGCTCGTTTTGTACCGTTCTTAGATTTTGCGGCCTCAAAATACATATGAAAAGGGAACTTAAGTTATAATTGTCGTTTTTACGTGTAATGTATCTTCTGTGAACGAATTATTCTTCCGCCGCGCTACCGATAGCGGTCATCGAATTCTTCCCTGTGCAAGTCTAACGTTTACTACTCGACACGTTTTTTGATCAGCATGCTTTGGTTTACGATGTAAACAGAGACTGTCAAAGTTATTTACATGACAATTGTATTTTGAAATGTCAGTGTTGCGTCTTATTTTCCCCCCAAAACAACGTTAACTTTGTAACGTCATAGCGAGATCGACCGATATATGACGAGTGCCGCAAGGATTTCACAAAGGCCGCCGCCGGTCATAGCGGTGGGGAAATCAACGCCGCTAGGCCGAAATATAGCGAATTACTAGCAAAAATACAGGGGAAATATGGGCAGAAAAAACAAAAATTTCGATTTTAGAGGGATTTCTGGTTAGCAAAATCCTGATTTTTGGAAAAATAATAAACGTACCGTCTAAAATAAGAAAGTACCGGGCGGATGTTTAGGCGAAAAAAAATAAACGTACCGGTACGTTTATTTGAGAGGTGAGAGTACTGTATGTGCTATAGTGGCGTGTTTTAAGCGATTTGAGAGAGTGAAGGGATCCGCAATATAGCCACAGTCAACTTCATTTCATCAATTAGTAACGGTTTAGAATTAAGAGAGACTGCAAAGGAGTGGACCGGTCATTCAGTCAACCAGATGACTGGCGGAAGACCGCCCGCAGTGGAGAGCCTTCACAGAAACCTATGCTGCCCCGACGGCTGACTAAGCTATGGGAGAGAGCTGCGAGCTGAGCTGATCTGCGAGCTGCAAAGTTACCCCGAGTACTAAGTAACTACGCAGCAGCTCCCCTGCAGTTGCCCCAATACACACCCATTCATGTACGTTGACTATTTAAATGATTTGCAATACCGACACACATTCAGGTGACCCCTATATGACCCCGCGTACAGTCTGTATGAAGCCAATCAGTAAAGCTTGAATTTCATTGCCACACACCCCATTACAGACTGTAGTCACGCCCTTCGACACCTAGTTGCGACAAAGCGTTTTCTGCCGATGAGCTTTTGTGGGCTCTTGGCTATGACACAGCGATTTCTATACAGGCAAGGGAAATTTCCAACCTCCTTGGTACAGGTGACCCCTATTTGAACAAACGTAGTCTGTAAGAAGCCAAATTAGCTTGAAATTGATAACGTCAAGAACATGCCACTATACCATGTGTAAAAGCTATTATGGCAGCTAACTTTATACCCCCAGTCATGTCTGTAAACAAACTAGAATTAAGTATTTGTGCTACACATACTTCAGGTTTGCTATGTTAGTTTAGTGATTACGGCATCTTTTTATGAATATTTGGAATTGAATTTTTCCTTTTATTTGAGTTGAATGTGTGATAGTTGTGTGCCTAGAGGAAGTTATTTACTGTACAGGAAGTATAACTTTTATGCATAAATTATGCAAATGAAGTCTTCATTAGCATAATGCACCTTCTTTATTTTCGACTACTAAGTAGTATCCTTAAGCAGCCTACACCTCCAACATGACATCTGTAGCATTTACTGTAAGGAAAACATGAATATTTGGATAAATCATTAATAATGCAAATGAGGCCATAATTAGCATAACGAACATTCAATTATATTCGCCTGCCCTTAAACTACACTCATCTCTAATATGACATCTGTAACATTTAGCATAAGGGAAATATAAAGTTTCTGCATAAATCATGCAAATGAGATCCTTATTAGCATAACGAACATTCAATTATATTCGCCTGTCCTTAAACTACACTCATCTCTAATATGACATCTGTAACATTTAGCATAAGGAAAATATAAAGTTTCTGCATAAATTATGCAAATGAGATCCTTATTAGCATAACGTACATGAAGATGATAATTATAAGTACATAATGACACAAACATGAAACACCTATCCTTTACCAGTGAGGTGTTATAGTAGTTGCCATTATTATGTTAATTACAACGGAATTCATAAAAACTGGTCAAACTTGCCTACCGGACAAGGTGATCACATCACGCTGTTCAGACCGGGTTCCGAGCCCGCCTGCCACAAACAAGTTCACCAAATTAGACTTTCATTCAAAATGAAAACTTCGTACACTTTCACACATTTATCAAAACGTATGTAGAGACTCTCATCCCGATATAACAGAGCGGCATGAGTCGGCACTAAGCAAAAGTAGAAAGAGTCCGAAGACTCCACATTCAGGAGAGGTAGAAAGAGTCCGAAGACTCCACATTTCAGAGAGTAGTAATGGTCCTTGGCAATGGCCCTGAGACCAAACCGAGCAGGCCCGAAAGCCCCCCGCAAATTTAGAACAGCAAACAGAGACCGGGGGTTAGCGCGGAGCGCAAGCCCCCGTCCCGAGACTCAAGCGAAATCTACGGCACGAGGTTCCGCAGATGTACCAAAAGCCACACTTCGAACTGAAGCAAATACAAAACAGAGCAGGCCCGAAAGCCCCCCTAGAATCAGCACAAAATCCATCTGGCATTGATCCGAAGATCAACCCGGACACCAAGACCCAATGATCAACATCCCAACAACGTAAGACCTACGTTTCAACGAGAGTTGCGTGCAAAATTTACGCCTCGGAAAACCCTCATCAGCGTAAAATTGCAACAGCAACCCCCTCACGCACTGCCAAACATTGCAAGACCCAAGGATGATCCTTTCGGGTCAAGCCTTGATCTTAGCCAAAAGGCCGAGAAGCGATCTATCAACTGATTCAGGTACAGGGTTACACCACAAACAGAAATTACCAGCATAGTCGGTGGTATTCAAAGAGGGAAAACTTCTGTATCTGGATAGTATAAAAGGCCTCAAACACAAATGAATGAATATCGAGTGAAGGTAATGATCGTTAAATAATCTGTAGATGATGCAATGAATAAGCAAAAGCTACGAAAAAGGCCAATGAATAAGTATGGGTTGTGGCTACTGTCAGGATGATCCTGTATGCAGTAGAAATTTTTGCACTGCATACAGGATCATCCCGTCAGCAGTAGAAAAATCTGCACTGCTGTCAGGATTATCCTGTCTGCAGTGCAAAAAATTCTACTGCTGACAGGAAAAAATTTCAGCCAATCAGAGCTCGCAAAAAGATTGCCCGCGCGAAAGGACTCAGCGAGGAACATGGCGGCAGCCATGAAGGCTGGAGATAAGTTTTCCAACTGGGCGGATTTCCAGGCCGCCCTGTTACTGAATGAGTACCAAGAGGCGAGCAGTAAACAAGACATGACTCCTAATAATAGAGCACAACCACACCTGTCTGATGAAGTCATGGGATTTATTGAACAATTGACATTAGGATCCAGTGGGAGGGGGGTGGATTCCTTCTAATAAGTTCTATTAAAAGTGCGTTTCTCAAGCTGTCGATTCGACAGATTCAAAAATTTCAGCATAAAAAAGAGTCAGTTGTGATAACGAAACGGCTGTTACTTGTACGTTGTACGTTAACTAGTAGTTCAGCTCAATTAATAGAGGGCTCGGATGGGAGTATCAGTACCCAGGAGCATGTAAGAAATTTGGCACCTAGCATCGATGATATTTGAGATAAAACATGACTATAATCACGATCCGAAATATGCCCCATGAATAGGTAAGCCTAGCTGAAATTATGAAATTAAAATTGCCCGGTTTCCAGCTCATGCGTTCGCCGGATCCGATCAGATCGCGCTGATATCACCTGGTAGGTCCTTAGATACGCTGTGATGATGGCCGACATCTTGAAACACCTAATATCTGCTGTTACCGTAGCAATTACATATGCTAGCTTCTGATTGGTTGCGAAAATGCATTGAAAAAAAGGACAATCCTGACAGCAGTGCAAAAATTTGCACTGCATACAGGACGAACCTGCCAGCAGTACAAAAATTTGCACTGCATACAGTGTATGCAGTGCAAATTTTTGTACTGCTGGCAGGATCATCCTGTATGCAGTGCAAATTTTTGCACTGCTGGCAGGATCGTCCTGTATGCAGTGCAATTTTTTGTACTGCTGGCAGGATCGTCCTACCAGCAGTGCAAATTTTTGCACTGCTGGCAGGATCGTCCTGCCATTCTAAGCCTTAGGCATAAGTAAGAGACATGACTGGCGTCATAGTGACGAAATCAAATATCATTGGCTGAAAAAACAAAATGGCGATCCGTGTCGTCACAATCAAGATGGCGGCCTCCACACAACCCGACGGATCCTACATAGGTTTCGCTACGCAAACCTGTAATCAGAATTTGTCCAGTTCAAGGCGTTACTCGCACAGCATGTAGCGAATGTGACTGCTGACCCAGTTACATTAATTAGATGCCTGAAAGTTTCCCTCTGATTGACTTGCGGTGGTTTCTTTGAGAAATGTCTATGCTGCTATGTGCAGACCTCCTGGTGTAATAGAGCCAGGCCACGCCACAGTCTGCACATAGTAGCATAGACATTTCCCAACGATGACCATGTAGTAAAGCAGACTATCTGATCAGTTGCAGCCCTCCCCAGTTGCCCCCCTCCCCACCCGGTCACTGACCCCCATCTTACCGCCATCCTTCAGCTCTGGCGTCTCCTCTTCCACCAGCTGAAAGTCAGACTCCTTCGGCAGCCCGTCAAATTGGCACGCAAAGATAAATCTTTTGGACTTCACCATATTCGCCCTTGATGTCGCAGGTTACAAGCGTGTGAGTGTTCCAAACGTACCGTGAGCCGTGAGTACTGGCACTTCTGACTGATGCCTGCATAAACTATAATCGTGACGTCAGTTTAAGCCCACCTGACTAACCAGCTATACTACCGTGGTATTGAATAATTTAACCAGTAGGCAAACAGAGGCCCTGTATATGATAATAAGTTAAAGACTGACTGATCATGACAAAAAAAGCCTAAATCATTATATCATGAGTGCGGAAGGCATGATGGGTACCTGCGCCTGGTTGCGCGGCACATTCAAACCAGGTAGTCTGTATAACGCAAAAGACACAGTTTGTAGTTGAAGGCGGCATCAAAGCCGAGTTCCTTCAGCCAGGCCACCTTGGCGTCACTTCCGGCAGAGCCAACCGCCCTGCAGCCCTAGTAAAAATCAAAATGTCACACCTGTTGATTTTTTTTTCAGATTTCTTTCCATTTGACAATTTGTAATCGTCTTATAGTCGGGAGTTTTTTTTTTACAATGAAAAACACAGCGCGGCAACGATATACATATGAATGTATTTGACTTTGTAGACAAGTTACCTTGATCATAGCTATTTGGCCTACAATACTCCCGACAGCACCCGCGGCCCCGTTGACAAAGACCGTCTCCCCCTCCTTGGGTTCACACAACTTCGTCAAACCAAAGTAGTCATGCTGAAAAAAGTTATTTTTACTTATTGATATATACGCATATGTGTATACAAAACACACAGGATTTTTGGATCTAGAATAGCATTGATTCTATGCTACTCACAACCCATGCAGCAAAGTCATGGGAAGGTGATGTATGAATATACAATATTCTTCGCAAGTCCTCTGACTATCATTATCTGACTTTAATGGCACTGATGAATGTATCTTGGAACCTACAAATAAAAAACATTGCTACTCTCACCCAGTCATCCCGACGGCTCCCAGCAGGAGAGACAGCGGCAGGTCATTCGGGTAGTCTGCCGGGGCCTTCCGGAGGGGATTCTGGGGGTCCCGCTTGTTGACGTCTATCACGGCGTGGCTACACCAGCCATACTGGTTCATGATGACAGTGCCCACTGGGAAGTCTGTACTTTTGGACTCGATCACTCTAATGACGGGAGAGATGTGTGTAGTGCGCCCGATAGTGTAAATATCATTATACAATTTTAGATGTGAAGGCATAGCACACGCCAAAATATATTTTGTTCTGATTTGTATTATATTTTTGCTAACAAAGTGAAGCACATATGCTTGCGGAGTTTTCTTTTATTCCACAGTATTTCGACAAATTGCTTTTTCTACTTCATTGTTTTCTCTCCAAGGCTTTAGATTTCTAGATGTGTTGTACAGTAATCTAGATTTCTGCTCGGGTAAGTCACATCCGATTATCATATTCTGCTGATGATAAAAACTATACAGTCTGTATCAAGCTGACCAGGTAAAATATATATTGGAACTGAGTAACATGCTGTTTTGTTTAGTTTAAATGAATTACACAGAGCTTTTGATGTCACATATACGAAGTACAAAATCTCTGCTCCACTTACCGTCCGCATCCTTCCCCGATCATGGTTATACCCGTTGGCAACTGTCTCGTATATGGTCTGAAGACTCAAATGATAAACATAGCTATAAAGCTACGACATGTATCTGTCATATTTATAGAATCAAAATAGTCACGTGGGATTCAATAAGCTATTTTGCAATAGAATACAACAGACACGCTATTCCTAAGGTTCATTTGGCTTCTCTGCCCCTTCTCTGCTGACTCCGAAAGTTTTGACGTCTTATCTCCAAGCAGATGTATGGTTCCGGTCTACTATTTTTAGAAATCTGCTATCGAAAAAAATGGCTGTAAGAAAACAATCTGACCCTTACATCTGCTTGGGGATTTAATCTTTTTTTCAAAGATGACTCTACGTAGTTCAGTTGTTTGATATTGTTTTACGCCGATTAATTTGTGTTAAACTAGTGATTTCTTCTCTCTTGTTTTGATATCAACATCTACAAATACAGGGCTACAAATACATACCGCATGTAAGGGTCGACGCTGTTGAAGAGTGACTCAACAAAAATTTCTGGCGAAAAAGTAATGGAAAATTGTTTATACATTGTAGGAGGACATATCAGCAGGAGAGTGATTGGAAAGTGACAGCACCACTGATTGCACCACAGAAATATTTTGTTAGCATATTCAGCAATGATTGGCCCGATCATTAATCATCGAGGTGTGGATGAGAGGGCGTTTGACGGGCTGGTTAGGGGCGGGGTAGGGTTAGGGGACTCATTCAGGAGTGCATTGAACTTTCTGTATCATAGGCTTTTCGTCTGGTCTGTCATAACCCGTCATAACACATAACACCAAGTCTTAATTTCGCTTCACTGAGCTCACCAGGACATGTTGCCTACTAACGGTGACTGTATATCTCGTGATGTTTGCGTACGTTTCATTTCCCTACCTGGAGATAATTCACAACGTATGAATGCGCCCCGGAGGTCCCTATGGTGTGCGTTTCTGTAGGAATTTGGGAGAGTGAAGGGATCGACAAAACAGTCCCCGTCCACTTGATTTAATGTACCGGTTTAGAATCATCAGTTACCCCCAGGTGCGTAGTACTGTACTGCAGCCCCCTTAGTTACCTCCCTACCCATACTTTGGCAAATATCATCTGCAACCCCCGATTACCTATTGTCAGGACCTACTGTAATGTGAGCGGATTTTATCAAAATGGGTGTGGTCATCAGAAACCCTTTTCTGCGATCGATGAACTTTGTGTGTTTACTTGGCTGCAATGCCTCGTTTTATGATTTTTATAGGTGATGCCACCATAGAGTCTGTATTTCAATAATTGATAGCTACCGTATTACACCATGTAGAAACGCAGACTATGAATTACATGCAGTGCTTCTCAGTTCACCCCCCCCCCCTCCCCAACCCGGCCATGCAGCCGCCTTACCGCCATCCTTCAGCTCTGGCGTCTCCTCTTCCACCAGCTGAAAGTCCGACTCCTTCGGCAGCCCGTCAAAGTGGCGCGCAAAGATAAATCTTTTGGACTTCACCATATTCGCTCTTGGTGCCAAAGATTACAAACTTGTACGCTTCTCAGACGCACTACTTGCCAGTGCTCCACTTCCGAATGCTTGAATGAACTATGATCGCAAGGTCCACCCCTGATTTACAATCGTGGTGTTAATTAGTAAGCCATTTAAACTAGTAGGTAAACAAAGGTGTGAGGTGCAGCAAATGTTTAAAGATGACTCGTTATTCATCTACTTTTCTGATTAATCATCAGAGACAAATCATAATCGAGGTGAATACACGTTATGATTGTTAATGTTTCTATCCCTGTTGTCACTTTCTACAAAGTTAACTAAGAAAAGGAAGGAACGGGGAAAAAGTCAACAACATCGATCGAAACAATTTTCCCTATGATTTAATTTCAAGACTAAATGTCTTTCTCGGCAGCTTTATACATCGGTTAATAGCTAAATATCTCTTCTGTATATTTTGCTGGCTACTGGTCCATGTGGTGTTTTCCCCCTAGATCCTCAGAGCTTGACGACCGCCTTGCCGGTGTTCTCTCCCACAAGCATCCCGATGAAAGCCTTGGGCATGTTTTCGAAACCTTCGGTCACGTGTTCCCGGTACTTGATCTTTCCCTGGGGTATAACAAACGAGATGGGCTTATGGAAATACATCGCAATGAAGCAAGAAAACTTAGTTCTGACCGTTACTATTATTACCATCGTTCGACAAAACGATCGTTTGATCGAGTATCACAAATACGTATACGGACCGAGGCACGCTGACATTTGGGTGATTGGGAAGCAATGTCGACATCAAATCAGCGGACACTTCAATACTGATATTTGACATACCTTTTGTATAATGCACTGAATGTGTATCAGTTTGAAGCATGATTTACATGACTGTTTTTTTGCTCTATTGGGGACACTTTGAGTTACGTAAAGAACTAAGTCTTATAAAGTACTGCCATGTAAATGTGCAGTTATTAATAAATAGTTAAATGAAAAATAGAATTGGTGGTCTGCTGACGTCATGAGAGACTTACCGCTTTGATCCACTGCACCATTTGAGTCATCCCCTTCGGCCATTCGTTCATCCAGCGAGTGACGATGAACCCAGTGACGGTCATCTGCTTGGACAGGATCGTCATGAACGGGTAGGGACCTGGAAATAGAATATGTTCTACAGTAAGCTGTACGTATGTGTGCATGTAAACACTTTACTCGGGACATTTTATATCGTACTTCCTTTCGCCTACGTCACACAGCAGGAAAGTATCTTACCCCGACAAACCAGTCTGAGCTCACGAGAACATTTTCGGAGCAATACGGCCGGTGTCATCTCGATCCCCAAACAATATTTAGTATTTAGAGATAAGCTGATGTTAGCAGGTCATCAAGCCCAGTTCAATGTGATATGGTGCTTTTTCCGGGGAAAAGTATGCTCGCGCTCGACTCGCCGGGCGATTTGAAATTCTGTGTCCTTCTAGCGATCAACAAATTCGACTGATGGCCGTCGACACTGTGTCGCCGGTTTCAAGAAGTGAAATTCACGTTCACGGAATTCTTCAAGCAATGAAAATGATGTAGAACTGTCTATCACAAGTCCACGCTTGGCTTACCCTTGGCCGGCTCTTTGTCGTTGTAAGTTGAGATGCTGCCACAGATGGCCATGCGTCCGAACAGGTTCATGTGGTTCAGCACGGTGCTGCTGAAGTCTGCTCCCACCTGCGGACATATTGTGACAAACGCGGGTAAAGATTGATGTAACTGTTGGCAATCAACCCTGTATCATTCTGCTTTACAAAGGTGCTACAAAACAGACAGGTCATTTCTTAACGTTGCTGTGCAAATGACACAATTAGACACATGATTATACATTTAAGGGAGAGCCTTTTCGAGCTAAGATACATGCACCATCGATCTGAACCTCCTTGATCTGAACAATGTATTACTTGTTGCAGAATGTTCGTTATGACGATATCAATGTCGTCCTTATATAAGTCGCAAAAGTCTAGTTCGTTGTGACTTACATTGTCAAAGTAACAGTCAATCCCATTGGGTGCCGCCTCCTTCAGAGCTGCGTCCAATGAAGACACAGTTTTGTAGTTGAAGGCGGCATCAAAGCCGAGTTCCTTCAGCCAGGCCACCTTGGCGTCACTTCCGGCAGAGCCAACCGCCCTGCAGCCCTGGGTAAAATCACTCATGTTGATATCTTTTTTTTTCTTGGCTGGTTGCAAAATTTTTAACCGGGCGTTTCGTTAATTCATAAAATACACAGCACTATTAATGTGTAGACAAGTTACCTTGATCTTAGCTACTTGGCCTACAATGCTCCCGACAGCACCCGCGGCCCCGTTGACAAAGACCGTCTCCCCCTCCTTGGGTTCACACAACTTCGTCAAACCCAACAAGGCAGTCATCCTGGAAGAACAACAAGAAAACAGTATAGACAAATGCATCAACGAACCTACTCGAGTCCATAGCCCGACTAAATCGCGCTCCTAGCGGCCGGCCCGACTGTTACCGCCCCATTGACCTCAGCCAGCGAGAGATTATGTAAACACAGGCTACGCCAAGCTACTCCAATCCCCATCCCTAAAAAATAGTAGCTACTCTCACCCAGGCATCCCGACGGCTCCCAGTAGGAGAGACTGCGGCAGGTCCTTCGGGTAGTCTGCCGGGGCCTTCCGGATGACATTCATTGGGTCCTTACTCTTGGTGTCCAGCACGGTGTGGGTGCACCAGCCATAACGGCCCATGATGACAGTGCCCACTGGGAAATCGGAGCTCTTGGATTCAATCACTCTGGTAACGGGAGAGATGGCGTGAGCCCGGTATTGTAAATGTAATTATCCAATTTTTATACCTTTGGAAACGGAGTTATTGTTGTCGGCCTATATGTGTTTGTTGGTTTTGGTCTCCAAGCAGATCTCCACGGTGCAAAATTCCTATCAGCCAGCCAGATTAGGTCTGGTGTGTGTCTGCAGTTTATATTTCAGTACAGTCAAACCTGCCATAGACGACCACCTCTTCAACCCCACCACCTGGCCATGGCGACCGATTTTTCTCGGTCCCAAAATTTTTTCCCATATTCACAAACATTAAGCGGCCTGCCCAAGGCGACCACCCGCCATCAAGCTCACCATACAGATATAACTGGGTAATTTGTTTAGTTTAAATTAATTATGTTAAGAAATGTATAAAGTCTTTGATGTCATATAGACGGAGTACGAAATATTTGCTCCACTTACCGACCGCATCCTTCCCCGATCATGGTTACACCCGTGGGCAGCTGCCTAGTATAAGCCCTGAAAATACAAAAATGATAAAAATGAAAAAAGGAAAGCTACGAACTAGCATCTCTCCCACATATTATTATAACCCTAATCATCATAACCCTAATTTTTCATGCAGGTGCGCTATTACTAAGATCCAGATTCTGTATCTATATATTAGCCGGTATAACCGCCTTTCGGCGTAACATACCAGCAGCAGATTGATAGGAATAAATGATTAAACGTTACGTGCTGAGTTGGCTGTAAGACATAGTAAGCGTTTTCTGATCTCTGTAGTATATAACAAAATATAACTCTTCGTATTCAGTCCTTTGATTTTTTTGCGATTACGTATCGAAGTATTGTATTTTTCATTTGTTTTAACATCTAACTCCACAAACACAATGATCTGTGGTTGATACCTACCTCATGTACGGGTCGACGCTGTTGAAGAGTGACTCAACAAGAATTTCTGGAGAAAGGGGTAATGAACATTTTTTTTATACATTGCAGGAGGATCTATCTCAGCAATGGTTGACCCGATCATTGAAGGCATTGAAGTGTGGAGGATAGCGAACGCGGTAGGACCAGAGGACTCATTTAGGAGCGCTTGTAACTCTTTTCGCCTCTTCTGGTCTAACATTTATCGCCCTCCCAAGTCCTTCTCCTTCTCTTCGTTTCACTTCGCAAAGACACTATGCCTAGTAGCAGTGACTGGTAACGTTTGCGTACGTGTTATCTTCCTGGCTGGATGTACTGTATGTGCTATAGTGGCGTGTTTTAAGCGATTTGAGAGAGTGAAGGGATCCGCAATATAGCCACAGTCAACTTCATTTAATCAATTAGTAACGGTTTAGAATTATGAGAGACTGCAAAGTTACCCCGTGTACTAAGTAACTACGCAGCAGCTCCCCTGCAGTTGCCCCAATCGTGACACACCCATTCATGTACGTTGACTATTTAAATGATTTGCAATGCCGACCCCCCACCCCCTGTAAGGACCCTTTGATTTGGCACAGCAGAGTGAGCTCATACGTGACGTTGATGGCTGTTGATACAATCACACGCTGTAACAGATTTACAGCAGTTTAATGGGCACGCCCGCGACCCTTGGTCATGACAAAGCGTAATTCTGCCGATGGACTTTGTCACACAGTTTGTGTGACCTCTTGGCTATGACATGGCAATATATTCAGGTGACCCCTAGGCCTATATGACCCCGCGTACAGTCTGCATGAAGCCAATTTAAAGCAACTTAAGCTTGAATTTCATTGCCACACACCCCATTACAGAATGTAGTCACGCCCTTCGGCCCCTAGTTGCGACAAAGTGATTTCTGCCGATGTGGCTATGACACAGCGATTTCTATATAGGATACAGGCAAGGGAAATGTTCAACCAAGGAGGTTTAAACCTCCTTGGTTCAACCTCCTTGGCACGGCATGTAGCGAATGTGACTGCTGACCCAGTTACATTAATTCGATACCTGAAAGTTTCCCTCTGATTGACTTGCGGTGGTTTCTTTGAGAAATGTCTATGCTACTAGCTATGTGCAGACTGTGGCGTGGCCTGACTCTATTACACCATGTAGTAAAGCAGACTATCAGATTACTTCAATGCAGCCCTCCTCAGTTGCCCCCCTCCCCACCCGGTCACTGACCCCCATCTTACCGCCATCCTTCAGCTCTGGCGTCTCCTCTTCCACCAGCTGAAAGTCAGACTCCTTCGGCGCACCGTCAAATTGTCGCGCAAAGATAAATCTTTTGGACTTCACCATTTTCGCTCTTGATGCCGCAGGTTACAAGCGTGTGTGTGAGTGTTCCAAACGTACAAGCCGTGACTGGCACTTCTGACTGACGCCTGCATAAACTATTATCGTGACGTCAGTTTAAGCCCACCTGACTTAACTACCGTGGTAATGATTGAACCAGTAGGCAAACAGAGGCCCTGTATATGGTAATAAGTTAAAGACTGACTGATCATGACCAAAAAAAAAGAACAAAGCCTTATATACATGATCATCCGGGGTACCTGCGGCCTGGTTGCGCGGCACATTCAAACCAGGCACCTTTGCGGAATCATGCAATGACACGCAGATTTCAAGCTAAAGTTTTATGTAGTCATGGAAAGATATACGCTGAATCCATTGTTTCTTGGCCAGTAGCAAACGTCGTAAAAATTAAAACCATGACCTTTGGGATTATTACCAGTCACTGGAGTGGCTTACTCGCGGGCACCAATTTCAAACCATGTAGCAAAAGTAAGACGTTTATAGGCAATACCCTGGAGATTGATCATCTGCTTTTCTACATGCAATGGGGCCATAGCCTACAGCATCGCATGTAGCAAAAGCGGATGAGCAGCCTGCGGATTAGCATATGAGTGAAGCCCTTATTAGTTGAACGACCCCCCTCCCCACCCCGCCCCGGCTAGTCACCCCAGTCTAATATCGCCATCCTTCAACTCTGGCGTCTCTTTTCTCTGGGGAACTGTGATTGTTGACGTTACGTCTGTTTAGATTCACCTGACTTACTATCCTGCCGCCATGATAAGTAAAGTGGGGAAACCAAGGTGGTTAATCCATTGTTCCAACCGCCTTCAGCAAACAAGAGCCCTGCCCATGGTGATAAGTTCAAGGAATGAGACGAAACAAGTGCTTTTGGGAAAAAAGCTGGCATTTCGGCCTGATTGAGGTTGGTAAGCCTTTTTGTAGTAAAGCAATGAAGGTGAAGATGCGATAAGCCTTTATAAGAAGGCTATTGACGGGATGCCGTCCTATCAATATTTTTCTTTACATCATCCATTATGTACACTGTCATTGATATATAGCTGTGGATTACTGTGAGTTAGAATTTTACATGCGCATACTCATAGAGTAGTTTCACGTATAACGAACAATAAGGTGATGGTTTCTCTCTCAAATGTCACAGAGTGCGCATCGTCTTCCAACTTGTCCCCAGCTTCTTCCGTTTTCCTTTTCGTGAAGCGCAGAATAAAGGGTATGAGTCCAGCTAGCAGGAAACAGACACCTGCTTGTAGGAACGTGGCGTCATAACTGCCTGTTCGGTCGTACAGCCAACCTGCGAAAGGAATTATAGGTCATGATCGATGAAATCCAGTGTAGTCAGGCGAAAAATTCAGGGCTTAGAAAGCAAACGATTCTTTCAAACACTATAGAAGCTACTCTTTCTATAAAGAATTAAACAAAGTATATTTTTTGATATAGGAATTGATCGAGAGGCATTGATTGAAGAGCAAATATATCTACCTGCGAAAGGTGGCCCGGTTAACGAGGCGAAACCTTGCACCAACATGTAGAGACCGACGGCGCCCGGCAGACGTTTGGGCCCGACCAGTTCAGCCAGACAGGTAAATGAAGTGGGGATGAAAGCACCATAGAAGAGTCCGTGTGCTACGGCGTAAGCTATCAGTCCAGGGTACGTTATGGCCAGCGGACAGACAAGATTGGTAAGTCCCAGCAAGCATAGGCTTAGTCCAAACTGGTCCAGTCGGGTAAAATATGGAGTATCTGGGATGGCTCCTACTGACAGTCGACCTACCACGTCTGCGATAGAGCATATCGTGAGCAGAGAGGCTGCCTTGTAGTCCTCAATCTGGAGATATCTTGCACGAGGAACAATGTACATGGACGGGACGATGAGGCTAAAAGCCAGTAGAAACAGCGACGTCAAGTATAAGGCCACAGATCTAATCTTCACTAGTTTGAAGTCCATGTCTGCCCATAGTTTCCTGAAAAATCGGACAACAGCCGCAGATCTCGTTTCCATTATGGCGTCATCGGTGTTGATTTGAAACTTCTCCGAGCTCGCTTCAGTTTCATTCCTGTGAAGTTCCAGTGGCCTAATCAACGCTCCAGCAACGATCACCTGCAGCATAACGCCTCCTAGAATGAGCAAGGCACCTTTCAGACCATATTCGTCCAGCAGGTACTGAAACAACAATGGAAGCGTCATGGACGTGATGCTGGCGCCGAGCAGGGCAAGGCTATTGGCCACTGCCCGTCGTCTGGAGAAATACTGCCCAAGTATCGCCATCATAGGACTAACCGTGAGAGCGCATCCCAAACCTGTGTGGATAGATGGAATAAACGAGTTGTCACTAATCTTGACCCATACGGTGTCATATGAAACCATATCAATTGCTTCATACGAGTTTCAGTATTCTAGGTATTTTTACTGTTATTTACATTTGATGATGCTTACACATTTAACACCAAGAATGAAGAAGAGTAGTTGAGCGGGTAAATGGAAGATCTTTAAGCCATAAGAGCTTTAGCCTGCAGGAGAATGTCAGTAAACAAGAGCATAACTTAGAGTCGAGTATGCGCTCTTGGACTCCGACGTCATTCCAACGGATTCAGTGACGTGAGCCAATATTTCTTCACAGTTCACACACTCCTGTTTAGAGCGAAGATTAACAAGTGTAATAAGTATTACTGTAATGTCGTAACCGTACCTGTCAGACACCCTAAGGCCAAGTATAGGTGGTACACTCGACTTGCAAATACACCGATGATGCAGCCTGCTGCACTGAGCACCCCGCCCAGCATGATGATGGGACGAGACCCAATTGTGCTGGCCAGGGCAGTGGCAAACGGTGCTATAATGGGTGTGGGATAATATCAGTGTTCCATAACTGTAACATAAGCTCGTGGTACTGATTTATACGAATACTACGAATACTCGACAAATTTATTGTGTTTTAATCTCTATATCACATATGGTGTATTTTGCACTTTCAACACGTTGTTGAAACGCCAAAAATAGCTGTTGTTGAAACTACCATTTATCTACTATTCATCCACTGTCTGTTTAAGTTGCCGCTTGTTTAGTATTGGCCAAGGCTTGGTTTTATGAATGCATAACACCATAGAATAACATATTACATGAAGAATACTAGGGGGCCAAAACCTAATAATTTTGAGGTCTCATCAAGACCTTCTCACATACCAAAAAAAAAATCCATCCAGACATTCTCGAGTTATGCTGTCCATCCACATACAAACATACACACAAGCATGCACACATACAGACTTTACCAGAAGCATAACCTTCTTGGCGAAGGTAATAATCGCAAACTTACCTAATAGGAACATGACGCACATCATGATAGAGGTTACCCACGCCGTCTCCGCGGAGCTGGCGCCAAACTGCTGGCGGAAAGCCAGGAACAACACTCCCAGAGATCGGAACGTCCCCGCCGCGCAGCCGTTCACAATGAACCCACCAACCACCACCATCCAGCCCCAACCACCGTCAGGGGGGTCATGCAGATTAGACGTTGACATGGTATTCGAAGGTCAACCTAAAACAATACAAATGTATAACATACATCGTGTTATTGTATTAGTATATACATTAATAGCGCTCGGTCAAAATCATAATGGAGACGCAACAAATATACCATACGTACCGACACGACTGTTGACAACAAATCTTATACTCTTACCATGCTTTAAATCCAGAGGACTCACACTACAAACATTGCACAGTGTAATAGCTGCTGTCATTGTTTAAGATACGTCATACCTAAGCATGATGGTAGGCCCAGGCGTGGCAAACCACAGATTCCGATTCCGTCGAGTCATAAACACAGAAACAACCGCTTTTGTGTTCCTTTTCCTTTAAGTAATGGCGGGGTCAGAGTTCAGACGTAAGCAGGTTGGGAATCAGAAAACCGGTTCTTCAAGGCAGGCGAGTTGAAATGCAGTTATGGCAAAGGAGACAGTCGTGCTTCTACTATGTGCACAGATATGACATATGTTGATATGATCATATGGATGACATCGTCTGGGGATAGCAAAGCTGATGCGAGCGTGCGAATGCCCAAAAAAAGTTTGGCAAAAAGAAAGGTGGCTTCATTATGAAATCTACATGGTCAGGAAGGGTAAACGAAACTAAACACACAGATTATGATATACCAAAATATAGATTCTTCATCTACAGTATGGCTGAAAACGTTTTATTTTGGAAACGGACGAAAATTGATTCGCGCGCGCATGTCATCCATATCAACATGCCCTTTAAAGTTAGGTAAATGTGAACATCAGTATATATTATATGGGTTATGCAAGTTAGAACGTCATTATCATGATCAATGAAAAATTATACGCTTCCGACATACGGTGACCGCCATATGATGAAGTGGATACAATCTGAGACCGTTGATTTGTATAAATCATGCTAATGACCTTATTTACATGATCAATTAATCATACAATACCTCAATGGTACATAATAGGAAGTTCATTTGTGATATATGTGTGTTCGGTAGAGGTCAGCATCATTAGACATTGCAAACAAGGGAATCGTGATAAGTATATCGAAGTTATCATATTATGTTTATCATTATGATTACCTTTGTTTATATTTGTGCTCAGTTCATTCAATTAAGTTACAAAATTACATCCTCGTCATTTGGTATTACTTCTAGGTTTCCTTATATACAATAATCAATACAATGATTCCATTATTTTTTATGTTGACCTTTGACCTCTACGCTCACTTTTAAGTTCATCATATTTGATTTTCTTTAATTTACTGTCTAACAATTGTAGAAGTTTTTTCCTGTATTTGATTTAATTGTATTGTCCCGTTATTTGATAGAATTGTATTTAATGTAGGCGGAC